>NW_026968046.1:0-345704 GCF_028390025.1 Pseudophryne corroboree | reverse complement strand
TATGCATCATGGAAAGATCATATTTATTAATATCCAAACTAAAAAAATGATGAATAGCTTTAATTTAGCTGTTTAGATATAGTTAATTGGCGAGATATACCAACAGGTGCGGTTGCCTTAAGGAATATGGCAATTCCAATATAAATAGCAGCCCTCCTTCATATAATCAGCCAGATCTTATTAAATCTGGTCCAGATATAGCCGTTCAGATATACTTAATTGACAACATATATCAATCGGTGGGGTTGCCTTAAGGAATATAGCAATTCCAATTCTCATATAAATAGCAACCTTCCTTCATATATTCAGCCAGATCTTATTTAATCTGATCTAGGCGTAGGCAATAATGCTTTCCTTAGAGGTATAGCCACCTCAATTCTTATTAGGAAGCAAAGTGTCTGTCATAATGGTTTATCCAATTCATCTAAGAAATAATATATTCCATGTGTCAGAGATTCATTACTCTCTATTTACACTGTTAAAGAGTTAATTCTTATTATGTTACAGTGTAATGAAATTATCATATAGGGAGATGTGGCAATTCCATGTGCTATATATATAATAACCCTTAGTGGTCCAGATTCCACAATGAGGAATTTTCTTATAAACCGCTGAAACACACAGCTGTTTGACTGACTTCCAAATATATCTATCTCACTTTGTAACAGTCTTATGATAGAGAAACTGTTACATATTCGGTCACTTAGTTATCTAAAGGTAAACAGACTCAGTGTGAGGGTAATATAATATATCAAATGCGCTGTCAATAATCGTGGTAACTGGTGTAATAATGTGGTATATTGAGTATGCTAGTAAGGCATATAACTGCTCTCCAGCCTTTAAGTGTTACCAATCAATTTGTTACACTGTAAAGGATTTATGGTGTCCTGTTAGGACATGCAGCTGCTAGGCTGACTCAAAGATTTATCCATTTGTAACAATTATGTAACAGTTATATACATGTTACTGGTATTACATAGAAATAGTATGACACAGGCCAGCAGTCCCATGTGTCTAGATTCCACAATAGGAGATTTTCTTTGTCTTATAAACTGCTGGAACACACAGCTGCTAGACTGACTTCAAATATATATATTACTTTGTAACAGTCTTATAGTAAAGAGACTGTTACACACTGTCATTTAGTTATCTCAAGGTTAGCAGATTCTGTGTGAGGATAGTGTTCTGTTAGAACATGCAGCTGCTAGGCTGACTCATAGAAAATGTATCCATTTGTAACAAATGACACATACAGCATTAAATTAATATCTATAGCAGCCCATGTGACATCTCTACTCTTATCATAATTGTCTGGTTATTGCCAATCTGGACAGCAGGAGTGATATATATTCACTAGTCCCAATATCCCATCATATAAATATACCCACACTGATATACTTTCTTATCAAGAGTTATTAGTAGCTATCTGTATGCACTTTAGACATTGTAATTGCTAAGTGACATCATATCTAGTGTATTCCTTTCTTATAGCTCAGCTTCTATTCCCTATTAGTGGAGACTAACAGCTAACATCATAATCATATATTTTTGTTTTATAACATTTCACATGAGTCAAATACACGAGGACACGCCGTGCCCTACACGCGTGTTTCACTGCATCTATGGCAACTTACATTAAAGCTAACAAGAAAGCACACTCGTTCTGTCTTTAAACAGATAAAAGAAACCCCAATAATATGGGGCATGCAAAAATTTAGATAAAACTCAGTTTTGCTCCTCTCCACGGAAATCTTTAGTAAAAGGCGAAAGATTTGTTCGTTCTGAAGAGAAACCAGAGCATGACCAAGATTCCACCTGTCGCCTGAGTGCCATGCCAGCAGTCCTCATTCAGCTCAAAGTGAGCACCCAATATGAAAGAAAGAAAGCAGATTTCTCACCAGGCTTCCCCTTGCTATAAGCATGGTTTGTACTCTTTTCCATGTGCTCCCAGATCTTTCAAGCAATTAGTATGGTCAAGAAAGTTCTGCTTGAAAAGAAACAGACATTTACTGTCATTGTTATACAAATAAACTTACATTAAAGCCAACAAGAAAGCTCACTCGTTCTGTCTTTAAACTGATAAAAGAAACCCCAATAATATGGGGCATGCAAAAATTGAGATAAAACTCAGTTTTGCTCCTCTCCACGGATAATCTTTAATAAAAGGCGAAAGATTTGTTCATTCTGAAGAGAAACCAGAGCATGACCAAGATTCCACCTGTCGCCTGAGTGCCATGCCAGCAGTCCTCATTCAGCTCAAAGTGAGCACCCAATATGAAAGAAAGAAAGCAGATTTCTCACCAGGCTTCCCCTTGCTATAAGCATGGTTTGTACTCTTTTCCATGTGCTCCCAGATCTTTCAAGCAATTAGTATGGTCAAGAAAGTTCTGCTTGAAAAGAAACAGACATTTACTGTCATTGTTATACAAATAAACTTACATTAAAGCCAACAAGAAAGCTCACTCGTTCTGTCTTTAAACTGATAAAAGAAACCCCAATAATATGGGGCATGCAAAAATTGAGATAAAACTCAGTTTTGCTCCTCTCCACGGATAATCTTTAATAAAAGGCGAAAGATTTGTTCATTCTGAAGAGAAACCAGAGCATGACCAAGATTCCACCTGTCGCCTGAGTGCCATGCCAGCAGTCCTCATTCAGATCAAAGTGAGCGCCCAATTTGAAAGAAAGCAGATTTCTCACCTGGCTTCTCCTTGCTATAAGCATGGTTTGTACTGTATTCCATGTGCTCCCAGATCTTTCAAGCAAGTAGCATGGTCAAGAAAGTTCTGTTTGAAAAGAAACAAACATTTACTGTAATTTCTATGCAAATGAGCTTTCATTAAAGCACACTCATTCTATCTTTAAACCGATAAAAGAAACCCCAAAAAGATGGGGCATGCAAAAATTGAGGTAAAACTCAGTTTTGCTCCTCTCCACGGAAATCTTTAGTAAAAGGCGAAAGATTTGTTCGTTCTGAAGAGAAACCAGAGCATGACCAAGATTTTCATCTGAAAATATGTGTTCTCCCTGCAGTTGTTGTCCCCAGATGAGAGTTCCCTTGTGCTGCCTCAGTTGAATCTCCTTTACTTGACAGAGATGTGCCTGAGCAGCGGCCCTCCCCAGCCCTATCCCAAATCATACTTATTTTGCATAGGAGATACCATGGTCATGAAGATTGTTCTCCCAGGGTGAGGTTCATTCATTGCATTCTGGGTATGCTGACCCCTGTGATTTCCCCAAATGTGGGAAACTCGACTGCATTATTTGTGGTAGTGGGGGACTGTGTTTGTGCTTTCCTCTGGTCAGCTCTGGTAAAAGTCAGATTTATTTGTCTCAGATCTTCCTCTAGCCTTGTTCTTCTTTCGAGAGTTCCCTTGTGCTGCCTCAGTTGGATCTCCTTCACTTGACAGGGGGTGCCCGAGCAGCAATCCTCCACAGCTCTAGCCCAACTCCTACTTACCTGCCAGGTGAGATACTATGATCTTCACTGTTAGGGCAATCAGGATGTGGAATTCCCTGCCAGGGAAGGTGGTAATGGCGGACTCTGTAATTGGATTTAAAAAAGGAATGGATACATTTCTGAATGAAAAAGCTATCCAAGGTTATAATACTTAAAATATCAACATGGTTAATCCGGGGGTAACATGAGTTATAGTAGCTAACTAGTCATAAAACATTATTCAGCAAGTATGTAGAATCATCACAACTTAAAACAGGTTGAACACGATGGGCAATTTGCCTCTATTCAACCTCAAAAACTATGTTACTATATGTTACTATATTACTATGTTACTGTAGTATACAGAAAACCAAAATGCAATGAACAGTGATAGTGAGCACTGATGAGGATACTAGAACTGACACTGAGCAGCAAGATGCAGCACTGGACTATTAGTAATGTACTGTAGTATGCTGAGCACCACAATGCAGCACAAGACAATGAGCAGTGATCTGAGCACTGATGAGGATACTACTGAGAACTGACACTGAGCAGGAGAGACACACTACTAGTATTACTGAGCAGCAATAAGTAACCACTGATACTGAGCACTGCTATTGAGATTTCCACTGAGAGAACATAGCCACGTCCATTCCGCTCTCTCTTCAATGCACGAGTAAAAATGGCGGCAACGCGCAGCTCTTTATATGGAATCCGAATCTCGCGAGAATCCGACAGCGGGATGATGACATTTTCCCTTGTTCAGGTTTTCCGAGTCAGGCGGGAACAACCGAGCCTGCCTCGGACCAGTGTAAACCACGTGGAGTTCGTGGGGAATTCGGTTCTCGGAGAACCGAACCCGCTCCTCTCTACCTTATACCCATCAATTTTTTTATTTTCAATCTAAGCCCCTGCAGTTTTCTGTAAGCATCTGCTTCGCTATGATGATCAACAAGTCACAAGGGCAAACACTCAGGGCTTGAGGCGTAGATCTTAGGACCAGCTGCTACAAGCATGGCAGAGGTGTCACTATTACTGGTGACACCCAGAGAGGTGGCGAGGGAGATTGTAATGCAGTGCGCGCAGATAAGCAGCGCAATGGTAAAAAGGAGGCATGGTTTCATAGGTAGGGACGTGGCCTGGTGGCCTGAATCTACATTTTGTTGCTCCGGGTGTCCCGGGGGTTGGGGACTGCACCCGGGGACTAGTGTGTGAGCGGTGCTGGCTCCTGCACAGTGAAAAGGCATGGCCACCCAGCATGACGCCTCCCTTCTTGACCATGCTGTAATTGCAGTCGCACTGCAGTTCAGCGTGATCATAAAAAATGGTGTAGCCTCCTGCTGGTGCAGACTGTATGTGCGCGCAGGAAGCCGCCACCATTTTTGTGATCACAGCGGCTGAATGTGATGTCATACAGCCGCTGTGACCACGCCCCCTGTGTCTCCTCCATTGCAGACCCCATTTTGAAGCCTTGCACCCGCACCGCTCCATCCCTCACTTGGAAATGGAGTGTTGCTGACCCACCTATCCCCCCCCCCCCCCCGCCCCGATTGACAGGCAGAGGCGATCGCATTCTCTGCGGGGTGCCGCAGAAAATGCAGGCACATGCGTATGCTCTTAGCAATTTTTGCAGTTGGATCGCTTATTGTGATTGCAATCCAACCTGAATCAGGCCCTATTACCTATCACAATGCGCTGCGGGCAGTACAAAATTGGGTTAATATAGGAGAAAAACCCCCAGACCTGTGCTCCTTAACTGTACCTGGTGGCTAGTGGAGCGGCTGCCCAGTAATCAGTGTCCACGCCAGTGCGCACACGGTCCACCCCCTACGGCCACGCTCCCCTTCAACAGCGGCCTCGTGATCCGGAAGGGTGGTGTGTGTGTGACTGACCTTAGGATGAAACCGGAGCCTCCGCTGCAGTGACCCAGCAACCAGGGCACGGGAGTATACAGCGTCGCTGGGAGTGATGAAGCTGCAGTAAAGATGTCTATTAGACCTAGCCTGCTGCAGCCCTTGTAGATTCTCATAAAACAAGTTCTTCTTTTCTTGTCAAAATTTATAGCTAAGAATAGGCTGCCTGAGGCAGGCCCCTGTTAAGTGGCCTGCTACTGAAGGCACCAACTACAAACTGAGCTCCCTGTTCATGGAAGCGGGGTTATAGAGGAGAATGCACTGAGCATCTTGGGAACAGTCAAAAGCTTTGAGCCGGTTGGTGCCTCAGATCAAGATCCTACTCTACACCCCAATGTGAATCCTTGTGGAGTCCAGTGTACCCCACAGAAGAAATTAATGTGTCACACCCATTGGCAGCAACCTTAGAATAGCTGCTGACGGGCACAATTGAGAATGGAAGGGGGGGGGGGACATTTGAATCCAGCACATAAATGCAATTCAAATATGTAATTTGTACCTTCCTATTTTAAAATATAATGGATGAACCTCACCCTGTGAGAACAATCTTCATGATCAAGAAATCTCATATGCAAAATAAGTATGAGTTGGGATAGGGCTGGGGAGGGTGTCTGCTCTGGCAGCCCCTCCCCCGTCAAGTTAAGGAGATTCAACTGAGGAAGCACAAGGGAACTCTCGTCTGGGGACAACAACTGCAGGGAGACCACATCTTTTCAGATGAACATGGGAGGGCGGAAGGCTGCCTAATACTGAAGCACCATCAAATATCAAACCATATGCAACATCTAGTACAAGCATTCCTGGGGGAAGGTCTGCAGCAGACGGATTTGCATACAGTGATGTTATCCAAGCAGTGGGCCAAAGTTGGCTGGAACCCTCATCTGCATATGAAAAGAGAAAAGGGGCGTGCAGGGCATGGCGGCCTTTTGCAGTGCTTGGATGACCCCTAGTTCTCATTAAACACCCCCACCCTCCTTTGGTGTGGGGCTCATGTTGGCCATGCCCCATCCCCTGAAGCATTCAAGCTGATTTCTTGCAGCAGCTGGGCACTGTAACAGCTCCAGAGCTGTTCTGTAAGGCAAGTAAAAGGGTGTGGGCCCTGCAGCACCACCTGTAGTTCGCATTGTGCGTTGGAAGGCACAAAGTAAGCAGACGGGAGGAGAAGTCAGGATAGTGCGCAAGGGCATCCTTTTCTCTTAGTCCGTAGAGGATGCTGGGGTCACATTAAGAACCATGGGGTATAGACGGGATCCGCAAGAGACATGGGCACTTTAAGACTATCAAAGGGTGTGAACTGGCTCCTCCCTCTATGCCCCTCCTCCAGACTCCAGTTATAGGAACTGTGCCCAGGGAGACGGACATTTCGAGGAAAGGATTTATTGTTAAACTAAGGTGAGCATCTTACCAGCTCACACCTTAAGCATGCCGCAGAACGTGGCATTCAACAGAACACAAGCCAACGGCATGAACAATTGCAGCGTGGCCTAAGTAAAAGGGGGTGTGACTTCGCGGGAGGACCCGCGATCGCGAGTCACGCCCCCGTTTTCGGCACTGAGGGGGCATGCCCAGCGCTCTGTGAGCCGCTGGCATGCCACCTCTCCCTCTGACTTCAGTGAATAGACGCTGTGCGCATGCGCACAGCGTCTATTCACCGCTGCTCTGCTAAGCAGGGCAGCGACAGACAGAGCCTCCCAACTGTCCTCCCCACCGCGGGACACTGCGGCCCGCAGGTGGGACAGCCCCCAAAAAACGGGACTGTCCCGCGAAAATCGGGACAGTTGGGAGGTATGATATGGGGCATGCAAAAATTGAGATAAAACTCAGTTTTGCTCCTCTCCACGGAAATCTTTAATAAAAGGCGAAATATTTGTTAGTTCTGAAGAGAAACCAGAGCATGACCAAGATTCCACCTGTCGCCTGAGTGCCATGCCAGCAGTTCTCATTCAGCTGAAAGTGAGCACCCAATTTGAATGAAAGAAAGCAGATTTCTCACCAGGCTTACCCCTGCTATAAACATGGTTTGTACTCTTTTCCATGTGCTCCCTGATCTTTCAAGCAATTAGTGTGGTCAAGAAAGTTCTGTTTGAAAAGAAACAAACATTTACTGTAATTTCTATGCAAATGAGCTTACATTAAAGCACACTCGTTCTATCTTTAAACAGATAAAATAAAACCCCAATAAGATGGGGCAAGGAAAAAATGAGATAAAACTCAGTTTTGCTCCTCTCCACGGAAATCTTTAGTAAAAGGCGAAAGATTTGTTCGTTCTGAAGAGAAACCAGAGCATGACCAAGATTCCACCTGTCGCCTGAGTGCCATGCCAGCAGTTCTTATTCAGCTCAAAGTGAGCACCCAATTTGAAAGAAAGAAAGCAGATTTCTCACCAGGCTTCCCCTAGCTATAAACATGGTTTGTATTTTTTTCCATGTGTTCCCAGATCTTTCAAGCAATTAGTATAGTCAAGAAAGTTCTGTTTGAAAAGAAACAAACATTTACTGTCATTTCTATGCAAATGAGCTTACATTAAAGCACACTCGTTCTATCTTTAAACCGATAAAATAAAACCCCAATAAGATGGGGCATGCAAAATTTGAGATAAAACTCAGTTTTGCTCCTCTCCACGGAAATCTTTAGTAAAAGGCGAAAGATTTGTTCGTTCTGAAGAGAAACCAGAGCATGACCAAGATTCCACCTGTCGCCTGAGTGCCATGCCAGCCAGGGCCGGCTCCAGGCCTACTAGCACCCTGAGCGAGAAAATGTAAAAGTGCCCCCCCCCATGCGCGCGCCGAAGGCGCGCGCGCCCTTGGAAAAGTGGGCGTGGCCTCTTGAAAAAGTGGGCGTGGTCTCGTCCCCCAGCAGTGCCAGCTACACATGACATGCCCTCCAGCAGTGCCAGCTACACGTGCTAGTGTTCACTTTTTAGGGCAGGTTGCTGATCACAGGGAGGGCACATTTTTAAGTTAGGTGGGCAAAATGATGTACATACTGTAATGCTTGTTGTTCCCATTTCCACACGCTAAAGCATGGACAGTGCGCGCCGAAGGCGCGCAGCAAAAATTTAGGGGAGTTACTTCGTGGGGAAGGTGCGTAGCCACATTATAGTGGCAATTCACATTACACCACACAGTAGTGCAGCTAATACACATTGCACCAGGTAGAACCTCCTATAAGAGCACGTTAGACACATTGCGCCAGGTAGAGCACTGAGACACACTGCCCAGCCACAGACGCCTAGCGGGAACACTACATGATATGCCCCCCAGCAGTGCCAGCTACACATGACATGCCCCCCAGCAGTGCCAGCTACACGTGACATGCCCCCCAGCAGTGCCAGCTACATAAATGGCCACACAGTTCCAGATGGATAAATGCCCCCACAGCGCAGATATGCCCCCACAGTGCCACATACATTAATGCCCTCACAGTGCAAGATATGCCCCCACAGTGCAAGAAATGTCCCCACAGTGCAAGAAATGCCCCCACAGTGCAAGAAATGCCCCCACGGTGCCAGATACATAAATGCCCCCACGGTGCCAGATACATAAATGCCCCCACGGTGCCAGATACATAAATGCCCCCACGGTGCCTGATACATAAATGCCCCCACGGTGCCAGATACATAAATGCCCCCACGGTGCCAGATACATAAATGCCCCCACGGTGCCAGATACATAAATGTCCCCACGGTGCCTGATACATAAATGCCCCCACGGTGCATGATACATAAATGCCCCCACGGTGCATGATACATAAATGCCCCCACGGTGCCTGATACATAAATGCCCCCACGGTGCCTGATACATAAATGCCCCCACAGAGCCAGATAAATGCCCCCACAGTGCCAGATATGTCCCCACAGTGCCAGATATGCCCCCACAGTGCCAGATATGCCCCCACGGTGCCAGAAATGCCCCCACAGTGCCAGATAAATGCCCCCAGTGCCAGATAAATGCCCCCACAGTGCCAGATAAATGCCCCCACAGAGCCAGATAAATGCCCCCACAGTGCCAGAAATGCCCCCACAGTGCCAGAAATGCCCCCACAGTGCCAGATATGCCCCCACAGTGCCAGATATGCCCCCACAGTGCCAGATATGCCCCCACAGTGCCTGATATGTCCCCACAGTGCCAGAAATGCCCCCACAGTGCCAGAAATGCCCCCACAGTGCCAGATAAATGCCCCCACAGAGCCAGATAAATGCCCCCACAGAGCCAGATAAATGCCCCCACAGAGCCAGATAAATGCCCCCACAGTGCCAGAAATGCCCCCACAGTGCCAGAAATGCCCACACAGTGCCAGAAATGCCCCCACAGTGCCAGAAATGTCCCCACAGTGCCTGATATGCCCCCACAGGGCCAGATATGTCCCCACAGTGCCAAATATGCCCCCACAGAGCCAGATATGCAATGCCCCCACAGTGCCAGAAATGCCCCCACAGTGCCAGAAATGCCCCCCACAGAGCCAGAAATGCCCCCACAGTGCCAGAAATGCCCCCACATAACCAAAAATGCCCCCTGTGTGCCAGAAATGCCCCCACAGTGCGGATCTCCCCCCCCCCCCAAAAAAAAATACCTGCGGCGCTGGGGAGGAGTACTGCTGTCCGCCTGTGTGGGAGCGCTGGCGGGCGGGCGGGAGGCCGGGCGAGTGAGCCTGAGCCTGGGTCCGGGCTGGCGGGCGGGTGGGCGGCCACTTGTGCAGGCGGGCTATGCGCGGCGCCGGCGTCTGACGTTAGATACCGGCGCCGCGCAGCGCGCATACACAGCGCGACCGCCAAATGCTGCAGCAGCACACACACAGGGCCGGCTCCAGCATCGAATATGGCGGCGCCAGCGCGAGGCGCCCATTAAGGGTGGCGCCCTGCGCGGCCGCTCTATTCGAACATGCCTAGAGCCAGCCCTGATGCCAGCAGTCCTCATTCAGCTCAAAGTGAGCACCCAATTTGAAAGAAAGAAAGCAGATTTCTCACCAGGCTTCCCCTTGCTATAAGCATGGTTTGTACTCTTTTCCATGTGCTCCCAGATCTTTCAAGCAATTAGTATGGTCAAGAAAGTTCTGCTTGAAAAGAAACAGACATTTACTGTCATTGTTATACAAATAAACTTACATTAAAGCTAACAAGAAAGCACACTCGTTCTGTCTTTAAACTGATAAAAGAAACCCCAATAATATGGGGCATGCAAAAATTGAGATAAAACTCAGTTTTGCTCCTCTCCACGGAAATCTTTAATAAAAGGCGAAATATTTGTTAGTTCTGAAGAGAAACCAGAGCATGACCAAGATTCCACCTGTCGCCTGAGTGCCATGCCAGCAGTCCTCATTCAGATCAAAGTGAGCGCCCAATTTGAAAGAAAGCAGATTTCTCACCTGGCTTCTCCTTGCTATAAGCATGGTTTGTACTGTATTCCATGTGCTCCCAGATCTTTCAAGCAAGTAGCATGGTCAAGAAAGTTCTGTTTGAAAAGAAACAAACATTTACTGTCATTTCTATGCAAATGAGCTTTCATTAAAGCACACTCATTCTATCTTTAAACCGATAAAAGAAACCCCAAAAAGATGGGGCATGCAAAAATTGAGGTAAAACTCAGTTTTGCTCCTCTCCACGGAAATCTTTAGTAAAAGGCGAAAGATTTGTTCGTTCTGAAGAGAAACCAGAGCATGACCAAGATTTTCATCTGAAAATATGTGTTCTCCCTGCAGTTGTTGTCCCCAGATGAGAGTTCCCTTGTGCTGCCTCAGTTGAATCTCCTTTACTTGACAGAGATGTGCCTGAGCAGCGGCCCTCCCCAGCCCTATCCCAAATCATACTTATTTTGCATAGGAGATACCATGGTCATGAAGATTGTTCTCCCAGGGTGAGGTTCATTCATTGCATTCTGGGTATGCTGACCCCTGTGATTTCCCCAAATGTGGGAAACTCGACTGCATTATTTGTGGTAGTGGGGGACTGTGTTTGTGCTTTCCTCTGGTCAGCTCTGGTAAAAGTCAGATTTCTTTGTCTCAGATCTTCCTCTAGCCTTGTTCTTCTTTCGAGAGTTCCCTTGTGCTGCCTCAGTTGGATCTCCTTCACTTGACAGGGGGTGCCCGAGCAGCAATCCTCCACAGCTCTAGCCCAACTCCTACTTACCTGCCAGGTGAGATACTATGATCTTCACTGTTAGGGCAATCAGGATGTGGAATTCCCTGCCAGGGAAGGTGGTAATGGTGGACTCTGTAATTGGATTTAAAAAAGGAATGGATACATTTCTGAATGAAAAAGCTATCCAAGGTTATAATACTTAAAATATCAACATGGTTAATCCGGGGGTAACATGAGTTATAGTAGCTAACTAGTCATAAAACATTATTCAGCAAGTATGTAGAATCATCACAACTTAAAACAGGTTGAACACGATGGGCAATTTGCCTCTATTCAACCTCAAAAACTATGTTACTATATGTTACTATATTACTATGTTACTGTAGTATACAGAAAACCAAAATGCAATGAAGAGTGATAGTGAGCACTGATGAGGATACTAGAACTGACACTGAGCAGCAAGATGCAGCACTGGACTATTAGTAATGTACTGTAGTATGCTGAGCACCACAATGCAGCACAAGACAATGAGCAGTGATACTGAGCACTGATGAGGATACTACTGAGAACTGACACTGAGCAGGAGAGACACACTACTAGTATTACTGAGCAGCAATAAGTAACCACTGATACTGAGCACTGATATTGAGATTTCCACTGAGAGAACATAGCCACGTCCATTCCGCTCTATCTTCAATGCACGAGTAAAAATGGCGGCAACGCGCAGCTCTTTATATGGAATCCGAATCTCGCGAGAATCCGACAGCGGGATGATGACATTTTCCCTTTTTCAGGTTTTCCGAGTCAGGCGGGAACAACCGAGCCTGCCTCGGACCAGTGTAAACAACGTGGAGTTCGTGGGGAATTCGGTTCTCGGAGAACCGAACCCGCTCCTCTCTACCTTATACCTATCAATTTTTTTATTTTCAATCTAAGCCCCTGCAGTTTTCTGTAAGCATCTGCTTCGCTATGATGATCAACAAGTCACAAGGGCAAACACTCAGGGCTTGAGGCGTAGATCTTAGGACCAGCTGCTACAAGCATGGCAGAGGTGTCACTATCACTGGTGACACCCAGAGAGGTGGCGAGGGAGATTGTAATGCAGTGCGCGCAGATAAGCAGCGCAATGGTAAAAAGGAGGCATGGTTTCATAGGTAGGGGCGTGGCCTGGTGGCCTGAATCTACATTTTGTTGCTCCGGGTGTCCCGGGGGTTGGGGGCTGCACCCGGGGACTAGTGTGTGAGCGGTGCTGGCTCCTGCACAGTGAAAGGGCATGGCCACCCAGCATGACGCCTCCCTTCTTGTCCATGCTGTAATTGCAGTCGCACTGCAGTTCAGCGTGATCATAAAAAATGATGTAGCCTCCTGCTGGTGCAGACTGTATGTGCGCGCAGGAAGCCGCCACCATTTTTGTGATCACAGCGGCTGAATGTGATGTCATACAGCCGCTGTGACCACGCCCCCTGTGTCTCCTCCGTTGCAGACCCCATTTTGAAGCCTTGCCCCCGCACCGCTCCATCCCTGACTTGGAAATGGAGTGTTGCTGACCCACCTATCCCCCCCCCCCCGCCCCGATTGACAGGCAGAGGCGATCGCATTCTCTGCGGGGTGCCACAGAAAATGCAGGCACATGCGTATGCTCTTAGCAATTTTTGCAGTTGGATCGCTTATTGTGATTGCAATCCAACCTGAATCAGGCCCTATTACCTATCACAATGCGCTGCGGGCAGTACAAAATTGGGTTAATATAGGAGAAAAACCCCCAGACCTGTGCTCCTTAACTGTACCTGGTGGCTAGTGGAGCGGCTGCCCAGTAATCAGTGTCCACGCCAGTGCGCACACGGTCCACCCCCTACGGCCACGCTCCCCTTCATCAGCGGCCTCGTGATCCGGAAGGGTGGTGTGTGTGTGACTGACCTTAGGATGAAACCGGAGCCTCCGCTGCAGTGACCCAGCAACCAGGGCATGGGAGTATACAGCGCCGCTGGGAGTGATGAAGCTGCAGTAAAGATGTCTATTAGACCTATCCTGCTGCAGCCCTTGTAGATTCTCATAAAACAAGTTCTTCTTTTCTTGTCAAAATTTATAGCTAAGAATAGGCTGCCTGAGGCAGGCCCCTGTTAAGTGGCCTGCTACTGAAGGCACCAACTACAAACTGAGCTCCCTGTTCATGGAAGCGGGGTTATAGAGGAGAATGCACTGAGCATCTTGGGAACAGTCAAAAGCTTTGAGCCGGTTGGTGCCTCAGATCAAGATCCTACTCTACACCCCAATGTGAATCCTTGTGGAGTCCAGTGTACCCCACAGAAGAAATTAATGTGTCACACCCATTGGCAGCAACCTTAGAATAGCTGCTGACGGGCACAATTGAGAATGGAAGGGGGGGGGACGGGACATTTCAATCCAGCACATAAATGCAATTCAAATATGTAATTTGTACCTTCCTATTTTAAAATATAATGGATGAACCTCACCCTGTGAGAACAATCTTCATGATCAAGAGATCTCATATGCAAAATAAGTATGAGTTGGGATAGGGCTGGGGAGGGTGGCTGCTCGGGCAGCCCCTCCCCCGTCAAGTTAAGGAGATTCAACTGAGGAAGCACAAGGGAACTCTCGTCTGGGGACAACAACTGCAGGGAGACCACATCTTTTCAGATGAACATGGGAGGGCGGAAGGCTGCCTAATACTGAAGCACCATCAAATATCAAACCATATGCAACATCAAGTACAAGCATTCCTGGGGGAAGGTCTGCAGCAGACGGATTTGCATACAGTGATGTTATCCAAGCAGTGGGCCAAAGTTGGCTGGAACCCTCATCTGCATATGAAAAGAGAAAAGGGGCGTGCAGGGCATGGCGGCCTTTTGCAGTGCTTGGATGACCCCTAGTTCTCATTAAACACCCACACCCTCCTTTGGTGTGGGGCTCATGTTGGCCATGCCCCATCCCCTGAAGCATTCAAGCTGATTTCTTGCAGCAGCTGGGCACTGTAACAGCTCCAGAGCTGTTCTGTAAGGCAAGTAAAAGGGTGTGGGCCCTGCAGCACCACCTGTAGTTCGCATTGTGCGTTGGAAGGCACAAAGTAAGCAGACGGGAGGAGAAGTCAGGATAGTGCGCAAGGGCATCCTTTTCTCTTAGTCCGTAGAGGATGCTGGGGTCACATTAAGAACCATGGGGTATAGACGGGATCCGCAAGAGACATGGGCACTTTAAGACTATCAAAGGGTGTGAACTGGCTCCTCCCTCTATGCCCCTCCTCCAGACTCCAGTTATAGGAACTGTGCCCAGGGAGACGGACATTTCGAGGAAAGGATTTATTGTTAAACTAAGGTGAGCATCTTACCAGCTCACAC
This sequence comes from Pseudophryne corroboree, assembly GCF_028390025.1. Classification (NCBI taxonomy): domain Eukaryota; kingdom Metazoa; phylum Chordata; class Amphibia; order Anura; family Myobatrachidae; genus Pseudophryne; species Pseudophryne corroboree. The sequence goes on along the minus strand of NW_026968046.1, from coordinate 330,920 downwards.
CTTAAGCATGCCGCAGAACGTGGCATTCAACAGAACACAAGCCAACGGCATGAACAATTGCAGCAAAAAGCTGACCAGAACCATAACACAACATGTGTATAACCACAAGTAATAACTGCAGACACAGTATGGACTGGGACGGGTGCCCAGCATCCTCTACAGACTAAGAGAAAAGGATTTACCGGTAGGTATTAAAATCCTATTTTCTCATACGACCTAGAGGATGCTGGGGTCACATTAAGAACCATGGGGTTATACCAAAGCTCTTGAACGGGTGGAAGAGTGCGTACGACTCTGCAGCACCGAATGACCCAACTTGAGGTTATCATCGGCAAGGATGCAGTGGCGTTAATGTTTCCTGGTGTCAACCTGTATTATTTCAGTAGATATTGAAATGAGGATGCATCTTGCTGCCTTTCCAATGAAGCAAGTTTAATTTAGTAATAGGTGAAAAACCATCCCTACAAAGATGTTAATCAGATACTTGGCTTTGTGGACACTTTTCAGAGAACAAATTTGTTAGCATAAAAATAAAGCCAGAAAATGAAGAGCTGTTTAATCACTCAATTGGATTTTTTTGCCAGCATATTTCTTTTTCTCTGCAAACCACTGCTAAATTGTGCTTCCTAGCTGTTTTTATAAAATCACTGAATCAAATCTAACTCTGATTACATCAGAGAAGGCCAGGTACCCTACACCATAACAGGGGTTTTTGAAATTTTGACTTGTCTACTTAAAGATCACCAAAATCTGATAACAAGGTCAATTACATCCCTGGGTGGGATTGAACCACCAACCCTTTGGTTAATAACCAATCACACTAACCAATTGCGCCACAGAGACACTTTGCAAAAGTCCATACTGACAAAGGCTAATAAGCATTCATCTAGAACGTTTCCTAGAAAAACTTTTAAAAGTCAATAATCTGGAGAGTTTTTGTAAGATGTTTCTTCCATCAACCAACGAAGAAACACATTGTTACTTTCCCATGATGAGTGAGTGCTTCAAGATCTCTTGCACTTACATGTGCAGCAGAGTACTGTAATGAAAGCATGCTGGGTTCATAACCCAGAGGTAGGCAGATTGAAACTATCCTCTGCTATATGCATTTTTTTTTTGTTAATTAAAGTAATCCAAAACTGGGATTGATATTTTTTCTCTTTTATTTTTACTTAAAGTACAATAACTTTTACCATTTTAATATGTTTTAATAGTATATTGACAGTATTGTTTTCTTTCAAAAATCCACTTAATTTTCTTTACCCGATTATTAAAATGGTAATTGACAAAAACAAACTACATTGTCACCAGAAGAGCAATACAAAATGTACAAGTGATATATTAAAATCATCTTTCCAGCTTGAATTTCAATGATGCATTGGGGCAACGATTTTGTGAGAAACATCTTCACCCTTAAATAAAGATTTTCTTAATTCCTTACCTGTGTGCTAATTAGATATCACCTTGTTTTCACATTAAACAGACTTCCACATGAGAAAGCAGCAAGGATGCAGTGGCGTTAATGTTTCCTGGTGTCAACCTGTATTATTTCAGTAGATATTGAAATGAGGATGCATCTTGCTGCCTTTCCAATGAAGCAAGTTTAATTTAGTAATAGGTGAAAAACCATCCCTACAAAGATGTTAATCCGATACTTGGCTTTGTGGACACTTTTCAGAGAACAAATTTGTTAGCATAAAAATAAAGCCAGAAAATGAAGAGCTGTTTAATCACTCAATTGGATTTTTCTGCCAGCATATTTCATTTTCTCTGCAACCCACTGCTAAATTGTGCTTCCTAGCTGTTTTTTGATAAAATCACTTAATCAAATCTAACTCTGATTACATCAGAGTAGGCCAGGTACCCTACACCATAAGACGGGGTTTGAAATTTTGACTTGTCTACTTAAAGATCACCAAAATCTGATGACAAGGTCAATAACATCCCTGGGTGGGATTGAACCACCAACCCTTTGGTTAATAACCAAACACACTAACCGATTGCACCACAGAGACACTTTGCAAACGTACATACTGACAAAGGCTAATAAGCATTCATCTAGAACAATTCCTAGAAAACTTTAAAAAGTCAATAATCTGGAGAGATTTTGTAAGATGTTTCTTCCATCAACCAATGAAGAAACGCATTGGTACTTTCCCATGATGAGTGAGTGCTTCAGGATCTCTTGCACTTACATGTGCAGCAGAGTACTGCAATGGAAGCATGCTGGGCCCATAACCCAGAGGTAGGCAGATTGAAACTATCCTCTGCTATATGCATTTTTTTTTGTTAATTAAAGTAATCCAAAACTGGGATTGATATTTTTGCTCTTTTATTTTTACTTAAAGTACAATAACTTTTACCATTTTAATTTGTTTTAATAGTATATTGACAGTATTGTTTTCTTTCAAAAATCCACTTAATTTTCTTTACCCTATTATTAAAATGGTAATTGACAAAAACAAACTACATTGTCACCAGAAGAGCAATACAAAATGTACAAGTGATATATTAAAATCATCTTTCCAGCTTGAATTTCAATGATGCATTGGGGCAACGATTTTGTGAGAAACATCTTCACCCTTAAATAAAGATTTTCTTAATTCCTTACCTGTGTGCTAATTAGATATCACCTTGTTTTCACATTAAACAGACTTCCACATGAGAAAGCAGCAAGGATGCAGTGGCGTTAATGTTTCCTGGTGTCAACCTGTATTATTTCAGTAGATATTGAAATGAGGATGCATCTTGCTGCCTTTCCAATGAAGCAAGTTTAATTTAGTAATAGGTGAAAAACCATCCCTACAAAGATGTTAATCAGATACTTGGCTTTGTGGACACTTTTCAGAGAACAAATTTGTTAGCATAAAAATAAAGCCAGAAAATGAAGAGCTGTTTAATCACTCAATTGGATTTTTTTGCCAGCATATTTCTTTTTCTCTGCAAACCACTGCTAAATTGTGCTTCCTAGCTGTTTTTATAAAATCACTGAATCAAATCTAACTCTGATTACATCAGAGAAGGCCAGGTACCCTACACCATAACAGGGGTTTTTGAAATTTTGACTTGTCTACTTAAATATCACCAAAATCTGATCACAAGGTCAATTACGTCCCTGGGTGGGATTGAACCACCAACCTTTTGATTAATAGCTGAACACACTAACCGATTGCGCCACAGAGACACTTTGCAAAAAGAATATACTGACAAAGACTAATAAGCATTCATCTAGAACGTTTCCTAGAAAAACTTTAAAAAGTCAATAATCTGGAGAGTTTTTGTAAGATGTTTCTTCCAGCAACCAATGAAGAAACACATTGGTACTTTCGCATGATGAGTGAGTGCTTCAGGATCTCTTGCACTTACATGTGCAGCAGAGTACTGCAATGGAAGCATGCTGGGCCCATAACCCAGAGGTAGGCAGATTGAAACTATCCTTTGCTATATGCATTTTTTTTTTGTTCATTAAAGTAATCCAAAACTGGGATTGATATTTTAGCTTTTATTTTTACTTAAAGTACAATAACTTTTACCATTTTAATTTGTTTTAATAGTATATTGACAGTATTGTTTTCTTTCAAAAATCCACTTAATTTTCTTTACCCTATTATTAAAATGGTAATTGACAAAAACAAACTACATTGTCACCAGAAGAGCAATACAAAATGTACAAGTGATATATTAAAATCATCTTTCCAGCTTGAATTTCAATGATGCATTGGGGCAATGATTTTGTGAGAAACATCTTTACCCTTAAATAAAGATTTTCTTAATTCCTTACCTGTGTGCTAATTAGATATCACCTTGTTTTCACATTAAACAGACTTCCACATGAGAAAACAGCAAAGATGCAGTGGCGTTAATGTTTCCTGGTGTCAACCTGTATTATTTCCGTAGATATTGAAATGAGGATGCATCTTGCTGCCTTTCCAATGAAGCAAGTTTAATTTAGTAATAGGTGAAAAACCATCCCTACAAATATGTTAATCAGATACTTGGCTTTGTGGACACTTTTCAGAGAACAAATTTGTTATCATAAAAATAAAGCCAGAAAATGAAGAGCTGTTTAATCACTCAATTGTATTTTTCTGCCAGCATTTTTCTTTTTCTCTGCAACCCACTGCTAAATTGTGCTTCCTAGCTGTTTTTTTATAAAATCACTTAATCAAATCTAACTCTGATTACATCAGAGAAGGCCAGGTACCCTACACTATAAGAGGGGGTTTGCAATTTTGACTTGTCTACTTAAATATCACCAAAATCTGATCACAAGGTCAATTACGTCCCTGGGTGGGATTGAACCACCAACCTTTTGATTAATAGCTGAACACACTAACCGATTGCGCCACAGAGACACTTTGCAAAAAGAATATACTGACAAAGACTAATAAGCTTTCATCTAGAACGTTTCCTAGAAAAACTTTAAAAAGTCAATAATCTGGAGAGTTTTTGTAAGATGTTTCTTCCAGCAACCAATGAAGAAACACATTGGTACTTTCGCATGATGAGTGAGTGCTTCAGGATCTCTTGCACTTACATGTGCAGCAGAGTACTGCTATGGAAGCATGCTGGGCCCATAACCCAGAGGTAGGCAGATTGAAACTATCCTTTGCTATATGCATTTTTTTTTTGTTCATTAAAGTAATCCAAAACTGGGATTGATATTTTAGCTTTTATTTTTACTTAAAGTACAATAACTTTTACCATTTTAATTTGTTTTAATAGTATATTGACAGTATTGTTTTCTTTCAAAAATCCACTTAATTTTCTTTACCCTATTATTAAAATGGTAATTGACAAAAACAAACTACATTGTCACCAGAAGAGCAATACAAAATGTACAAGTGATATATTAAAATCATCTTTCCAGCTTGAATTTCAATGATGCATTGGGGCAATGATTTTGTGAGAAACATCTTTACCCTTAAATAAAGATTTTCTTAATTCCTTACCTGTGTGCTAATTAGATATCACCTTGTTTTCACATTAAACAGACTTCCACATGAGAAAGCAGCAAGGATGCAGTGGCGTTAATAATTCCTGGTGTCAACCTGTATTATTTCAGTAGATATTGAAATGAGGATGCATCTTGCTGCCTTTCCAATGAAGCAAGTTTAATTTAGTAATAGGTGAAAAACCATCCCTACAAATATGTTAATCAGATACTTGGCTTTGTGGACACTTTTCAGAGAACAAATTAGTTAGCATAAAAATAAAGCCAGAAAATGAAGAGCTGTTTAATCACTCAATTGGATTTTTCTGCCAGCATATTTCTTTTTCTCTGCAACCCACTGCTAAATTGTGCTTCCTAGCTGTTTTTATAAAATCACTGAATCAAATCTAACTCTGATTACATCAGAGAAGGCCAGGTACCCTACACCATAACAGGGGGTTTGAAATTTTGACTTGTCTGCTTAAAGATCACCAAAATCTGATAACAAGGTCAATTATGTCCCTGGGTGGGATTGAACCACCAACCTTTTGGTTAATAGCCTTACACACTAACTGATTGCGCCACAGCGACACTTTGCAAAAGTACTTACTGACAAAGGCTAATAAGCATTCATCTAGAACGATTCCTAGAAACATTTTAAAAAGTCAATAATGTGGAGAGTTTTTGTAAGATGTTTCTTCCATCAACCAATGAAGAAACACATTGGTACTTTCCCATGATGAGTGAGTGCTTCAGGATCTCTTGCACTTACATGTGCAGCAGAGTACTGTAATGGAAGCATGCTGGGTCCATAACCCAGAGGTAGGCAGATTGAAACTATCCTCTGCTATATGCATTTTTTTTTGTTCATTAAAGTAATCCAAAACTGGGATTGATATTTTAGCTTTTATTTTTACTTAAAGTACAATAACTTTTACCATTTTAATTTGTTTTAATAGTATATTGACAGTATTGTTTTCTTTCAAAAATCCAATTAATTTTCTTTACCCGATTATTAAAATGGTAACTGACAAAAACAAACTACATTGTCACCAGAAGAGCAATACAAAATGTACAAGTGATATATTAAAATCATCTTTCCAGCTTGAATTTCAATGATGCATTGGGGCAACGATTTTGTGAGAAACATCTTCACCCTTAAATAAAGATTTTCTTAATTCCTTACCTGTGTGCTAATTAGATATCACCTTGTTTTCACATTAAACAGACTTCCACATGAGAAAGCAGCAAGGATGCAGTGGCGTTAATGTTTCCTGGTGTCAACCTGTATTATTTCAGTAGATATTGAAATGAGGATGCATCTTGCTGCCTTTCCAATGAAGCAAGTTTAATTTAGTAATAGGTGAAAAACCATCCCTACAAAGGTGTTAATCAGAGACTTGGCTTTGTGGACACTTTTCAGAGAACAAATTTGTTATCATAAAAATAAAGCCAGAAAATGAAGAGCTGTTTAATCACTCAATTGTATTTTTCTGCCAGCATTTTTCTTTTTCTCTGCAACCCACTGCTAAATTGTGCTTCCTAGCTGTTTTTTTATAAAATCACTTAATCAAATCTAACTCTGATTACATCAGAGAAGGCCAGGTACCCTACACCATAAGAGGGGGTTTGCAATTTTGACTTGTCTACTTAAATATCACCAAAATCTGATCACAAGGTCAATTACGTCCCTGGGTGGGATTGAACCACCAACCTTTTGATTAATATCTGAACACACTAACCGATTGCGCCACAGAGACACTTTGCAAAAAGAATATACTGACAAAGACTAATAAGCATTCATCTAAAACGTTTCCTAGAAAAACTTTAAAAAGTCAATAATCTGGAGAGTTTTTGTAAGATGTTTCTTCCAGCAACCAATGAAGAAACACATTGGTACTTTCGCATGATGAGTGAGGGCTTCAGGATCTCTTGCACTTACATGTGCAGCAGAGTACTGCAATGAAAGCATGCTGGGCCCATAACCCAGAGGTAGGCAGATTGAAACTATCCTTTGCTATATGCATTTTTTTTTTGTTCATTAAAGTAATCCAAAACTGGGATTGATATTTTAGCTTTTATTTTTACTTAAAGTACAATAACTTTTACCATTTTAATTTGTTTTAATAGTATATAGACAGTATTGTTTTCTTTCAAAAATCCACTTAATTTTCTTTACCCTATTATTAAAATGGTAATTGACAAAAACAAACTACATTGTCACCAGAAGAGCAATACAAAATGTACAAGTGATATATTAAAATCATCTTTCCAGCTTGAATTTCAATGATGCATTGGGGCAATGATTTTGTGAGAAACATCTTTACCCTTAAATAAAGATTTTCTTAATTCCTTACCTGTGTGCTAATTAGATATCACCTTGTTTTCACATTAAACAGACTTCCACATGAGAAAGCAGCAAGGATGCAGTGGCGTTAATGTTTCCTGGTGTCAACCTGTATTATTTCAGTAGATATTGAAATGAGGATGCATCTTGCTGCCTTTCCAATGAAGCAAGTTTAATTTAGTAATAGGTGAAAAACCATCCCTACAAATATGTTAATCAGATACTTGGCTTTGTGGACACTTTTCAGAGAACAAATTTGTTATCATAAAAATAAAGCCAGAAAATGAAGAGCTGTTTAATCACTCAATTGTATTTTTCTGCCAGCATTTTTCTTTTTCTCTGCAACCCACTGCTAAATTGTGCTTCCTAGCTGTTTTTTTATAAAATCACTTAATCAAATCTAACTCTGATTACATCAGAGAAGGCCAGGTACCCTACACTATAAGAGGGGGTTTGCAATTTTGACTTGTCTACTTAAATATCACCAAAATCTGATCACAAAGTCAATTACGTCCCTGGGTGGGATTGAACCACCAACCTTTTGATTAATAGCTGAACACACTAACCGATTGCGCCACAGAGACACTTTGCAAAAAGAATATACTGACAAAGACTAATAAGCTTTCATCTAGAACGTTTCCTAGAAAAACTTTAAAAAGTCAATAATCTGGAGAGTTTTTGTAAGATGTTTCTTCCAGCAACCAATGAAGAAACACATTGGTACTTTCGCATGATGAGTGAGTGCTTCAGGATCTCTTGCACTTACATGTGCAGCAGAGAACTGCTATGGAAGCATGCTGGGCCCATAACCCAGAGGTAGGCAGATTGAAACTATCCTTTGCTATATGCATTTTTTTTTTGTTCATTAAAGTAATCCAAAACTGGGATTGATATTTTAGCTTTTATTTTTACTTAAAGTACAATAACTTTTACCATTTTAATTTGTTTTAATAGTATATTGACAGTATTGTTTTCTTTCAAAAATCCACTTAATTTTCTTTACCCTATTATTAAAATGGTAATTGACAAAAACAAACTACATTGTCACCAGAAGAGCAATACAAAATGTACAAGTGATATATTAAAATCATCTTTCCAGCTTGAATTTCAATGATGCATTGGGGCAATGATTTTGTGAGAAACATCTTTACCCTTAAATAAAGATTTTCTTAATTCCTTACCTGTGTGCTAATTAGATATCACCTTGTTTTCACATTAAACAGACTTCCACATGAGAAAGCAGCAAGGATGCAGTGGCGTTAATGTTTCCTGGTGTCAACCTGTATTATTTCAGTAGATATTGAAATGAGGATGCATCTTGCTGCCTTTCCAATGAAGCAAGTTTAATTTAGTAATAGGTGAAAAACCATCCCTACAAATATGTTAATCAGATACTTGGCTTTGTGGACACTTTTCAGAGAACAAATTAGTTTAAAAATAAAGCCAGAAAATGAAGAGCTGTTTAATCACTCAATTGGATTTTTCTGCCAGCATATTTCTTTTTCTCTGCAACCCACTGCTAAATTGTGCTTCCTAGCTGTTTTTATAAAATCACTGAATCAAATCTAACTCTGATTACATCAGAGAAGGCCAGGTACCCTACACCATAACAGGGGGTTTGAAATTTTGACTTGTCTGCTTAAAGATCACCAAAATCTTATAACAAGGTCAATTATGTCCCTGGGTGGGATTGAACCACCAACCTTTTGGTTAATAGCCTTACACACTAACTGATTGCGCCACAGCGACACTTTGCAAAAGTACTTACTGACAAAGGCTAATAAGCATTCATCTAGAACGATTCCTAGAAACATTTTAAAAAGTCAATAATGTGGAGAGTTTTTGTAAGATGTTTCTTCCATCAACCAATGAAGAAACACATTGGTACTTTCCCATGATGAGTGAGTGCTTCAGGATCTCTTGCACTTACATGTGCAGCAGAGTACTGTAATGGAAGCATGCTGGGTCCATAACCCAGAGGTAGGCAGATTGAAACTATCCTCTGCTATATGCATTTTTTTTTGTTCATTAAAGTAATCCAAAACTGGGATTGATATTTTAGCTTTTATTTTTACTTAAAGTACAATAACTTTTACCATTTTAATTTGTTTTAATAGTATATTGACAGTATTGTTTTCTTTCAAAAATCCAATTAATTTTCTTTACCCGATTATTAAAATGGTAACTGACAAAAACAAACTACATTGTCACCAGAAGAGCAATACAAAATGTACAAGTGATATATTAAAATCATCTTTCCAGCTTGAATTTCAATTATGCATTGGGGCAACGATTTTGTGAGAAACATCTTCACCCTTAAATAAAGATTTTCTTAATTCCTTACCTGTGTGCTAATTAGATATCACCTTGTTTTCACATTAAACAGACTTCCACATGAGAAAGCAGCAAGGATGCAGTGGCGTTAATGTTTCCTGGTGTCAACCTGTATTATTTCAGTAGATATTGAAATGAGGATGCATCTTGCTGCCTTTCCAATGAAGCAAGTTTAATTTAGTAATAGGTGAAAAACCATCCCTACAAAGGTGTTAATCAGAGACTTGGCTTTGTGGACACTTTTCAGAGAACAAATTTGTTAGCATAAAAATAAAGCCAGAAAATGAAGAGCTGTTTAATCACTCAATTGGATTTTTTTGATAGCATATTTCTTTTTCTCTGCAACCCACTGCTAAATTGTGCTTCCTAGCTGTTTTTATAAAATCACTGAATCAAATCTAACTCTGATTACATCAGAGAAGACCAGGTACCCTACACCATAACAGGGGTTTTCGAAATTTTGACTTGTCTACTTAAAGATCAACAAAATCTGATAACAAGGTCAATTATGTCCCTGGGTGGGATTGAACCACCAACCTTTTGGTTAATAGCTGTACACACTAACTGATTGCGCCACAGCGACACTTTGCAAAAGTACATACTGACAAAGGCTAATAAGCATTCATCTAGAACGTTTCCTATAAAAACTTTAAATAGTCAATAATCTGGAGAGTTTTTGTAAGATGTTTCTTCCATCAACCAATGAAGAAACACATTGGTACTTTCCCATGATGAGTGAGTGCTTCAGGATCTCTTGCACTTACATGTGCAGCAGAGTACTGGTATGAAAGCATGCTGGGTCCATAACCCAGAGGTAGGCAGATTGAAACTATCCTCTGCTATATGCATTTTTTTTTTGTTAATTAAAGTAATCCAAAACTGGGATTGATATTTTTGCTCTTTTATTTTTACTTAAAGTACAATAACTTTTACCATTTTAATTTGTTTTAATAGTATATTGACAGTATTGTTTTCTTTCAAAAATCCAATTAATTTTCTTTACCCGATTTTTAAAATGGTAATTGACAAAAACAAACTACATTGTCACCAGAAGAGCAATACAAAATGTACAAGTGATATATTAAAATCATCTTTCCAGCTTGAATTTCAATGATGCATTGGGGCAACGATTTTGTGAGAAACATCTTCACCCTTAAATAAAGATTTTCTTAATTCCTTACCTGTGTGCTAATTAGATATCACCTTGTTTTCACATTAAACAGACTTCCACATGAGAAAACAGCAAAGATGCAGTGGCGTTAATGTTTCCTGGTGTCAACCTGTATTATTTCCGTAGATATTGAAATGAGGATGCATCTTGCTGCCTTTCCAATGAAGCAAGTTTAATTTAGTAATAGGTGAAAAACCATCCCTACAAAAATGTTAATCAGATACTTGGCTTTGTGGACACTTTTCAGAGAACAAATTTGTTATCATAAAAATAAAGCCAGAAAATGAAGAGCTGTTTAATCACTCAATTGGATTTTTCTGCCAGCATTTTTCTTTTTCTCTGCAACCCACTGCTAAATTGTGCTTCCTAGCTGTTTTTTTTATAAAATCACTTAATCAAATCTAACTCTGATTACATCAGAGAAGGCCAGGTACCCTACACCATAAGAGGGGGTTTGCAATTTTGACTTGTCTACTTAAATATCACCAAAATCTGATCACAAGGTCAATTATGTCCCTGGGTGGGATTGAACCACCAACTTTTTGATTAATAGCTGAACACACTAACCAATTGCGCCACAGAGACACTTTGCAAAAAGTACATACTGACAAAGACTAATAAGCATTCATCTAGAACGTTTCCTAAAAAAACTTTAAAAAGTCAATAATCTGGAGAGTTTTTGTAAGATGTTTCTTCCAGCAACCAACGAAGAAACACATTGGTACTTTCGCATGATGAGTGAGTGCTTCAGGATCTCTTGCACTTACATGTGCAGCAGAGTACTGCAATGGAAGCATGCTGGGCCCATAACCCAGAGGTAGGCAGATTGAAACTATCCTTTGCTATATGCATTTTTTTTTGTTCATTAAAGTAATCCAAAACTGGGATTGATATTTTAGCTTTTATTTTTACTTAAAGTACAATAACTTTTACCATTTTAATTTGTTTTAATAGTATATTGACAGTATTGTTTTCTTTCAAAAATCCAATTAATTTTCTTTACCCGATTATTAAAATGGTAATTGACAAAAACAAACTACATTGTCACCAGAAGAGCAATACAAAATGTACAAGTGATACATTAAAATCATCTTTCCAGCTTGAATTTCAATGATGCATTGGGGCAACGATTATGTGAGAAACATCTTCACCCTTAAATAAAGATTTTCTTAATTCCTTACCTGTGTGCTAATTAGATATCACCTTGTTTTCACATTAAACAGACTTCCACATGAGAAAGCAGCAAGGATGCAGTGGCGTTAATGTTTCCTGGTGTCAACCTGTATTATTTCAGTAGATATTGAAATGAGGATGCATCTTGCTGCCTTTCCAATGAAGCAAGTTTAATTTAGTAATAGATGAAAAACCATCCCTACAAATATGTTAATCAGATACTTGGCTTTGTGGACACTTTTCAGAGAACAAATTAGTTAGCATAAAAATAAAGCCAGAAAATGAAGAGCTGTTTAATCACTCAATTGGATTTTTCTGCCAGCATATTTCTTTTTCTCTGCAACCCTCTGCTAAATTGTGCTTCCTAGCTGTTTTTATAAAATCACTGAATCAAATCTAACTACATCAGAGAAGGCCAGGTACCCTACACCATAACAGGGGGTTTGAAATTTTGACTTGTCTACTTAAAGATCACCAAAATCTGATAACAAGGTCAATTAAGTCCCTGGGTGGGATTGAACCACCAACCTTTTGGTTAATAGCCTTACACACTAACTGATTGCGCCACAGCGACACTTTGCAAAAGTATATACTGACAAAGGCTAATAAGCATTCATCTAGAACGATTCCTAGAAACATTTTAAAAAGTCAATAATGTGGAGAGTTTTTGTAAGATGTTTCTTCCATCAACCAATGAAGAAACACATTGGTACTTTCCCATGATGAGTGAGTGCTTCAGGATCTCTTGCACTTACATGTGCAGCAGAGTACTGTAATGGAAGCATGCTGGGTCCATAACCCAGAGGTAGGCAGATTGAAACTATCCTCTGCTATATGCATTTTTTTTTGTTAATTAAAGTAATCCAAAACTGGGATTGATATTTTTGCTCTTTTATTTTTACTTAAAGTACATTAACTTTTACCATTTTAATTTGTTTTAATAGTATATTGACAGTATTGTTTTCTTTCAAAAATCCAATTAATTTTCTTTACCCGATTATTAAAATGGTAATTGACAAAAGCAAACTACATTGTCACCAGAAGAGCAATACAAAATGTACAAGTGATATATTAAAATCATCTTTCCAGCTTGAATTTCAATGATGCATTGGGGCAACGATTTTGTGAGAAACATCTTCACCCTTAAATAAAGATTTTCTTAATTCCTTACCTGTGTGCTAATTAGATATCACCTTGTTTTCACATTAAACAGACTTCCACATGAGAAAGCAGCAAGGATGCAGTGGCGTTAATGTTTCCTGGTGTCAACCTGTATTATTTCAGTAGATATTGAAATGAGGATGCATCTTGCTGCCTTTCCAATGAAGCAAGTTTAATTTAGTAATAGGTGAAAAACCATCCCTACAAAGATGTTAATTAGATACTTGGCTTTGTGGACACTTTTCAGAGAACAAATTTGTTAGCATAAAAATAAAGCCAGAAAATGAAGAGCTGTTTAATCACTCAATTGGATTTTTTTGCCAGCATATTTCTTTTTCTCTGCAACCCACTGCTAAATTGTGCTTCCTAGCTGTTTTTATAAAATCACTGAATCAAATCTAACTCTGATTACATCAGAGAAGGCCAGGTACCCTACACCATAACAGGGGTTTTCGAAATTTTGACTTGTCTACTTAAAGATCAACAAAATCTGATAACAAGGTCAATTACGTCCCTGGGTGGGATTGAACCACCAACCTTTTGGTTAATAGCCGTACACACTAACTGATTGCGCCACAGCGACACTTTGCAAAAGTACTTACTGACAAAGGCTAATAAGCATTCATCTAGAATGTTTCCTAGAAAAACTTTAAAAAGTCAATAATCTGGAGAGTTTTTGTAAGATGTTTCTTCCATCAACCAACGAAGAAACACATTGGTACTTTCCCATGATGAGTGAGTGCTTCAGGATCTCTTGCACTTACATGTGCAGCAGAGTACTGCATTGGAAACATGCTGGGCCCATAACCCAGAGGTAGGCAGAATGAAACTATCCTCTGCTTTATGCATTTTTTATTGTTAATTAAAGTAATCCAAAACTGGGATTGATATTTTTGCTCTTTTATTTTTACTTAAAGTACAATAACTTTTACCATTTTAATTTGTTTTAATAGTATATTGACAGTATTGTTTTCTTTCAAAAATCCACTTAATTTTCTTTACCCTATTATTATAATGGTAATTGACAAAAACAAACTACATTGTCACCAGAAGAGCAATACAAAATGTACAAGTGATATATTAAAATCATCTTTCCAGCTTGAATTTCAATGATGCATTGGGGCAACGATTTTGTGAGAAACATCTTCACCCTTAAATAAAGATTTTCTTAATTCCTTACCTGTGTGCTAATTAGATATCACCTTGTTTTCACATTAAACAGACTTCCACATGAGAAAACAGCAAAGATGCAGTGGCGTTAATGTTTCCTGGTGTCAACCTGTATTATTTCCGTAGATATTGAAATGAGGATGCATCTTGCTGCCTTTCCAATGAAGCAAGTTTAATTTAGTAATAGGTTAAAAACCATCCCTACAAAGATGTTAATCAGACACTTGGCTTTGTGGACACTTTTCAGAGAACAAATTAGTTAGCATAAAAATAAAGCCAGAAAATGAAGAGCTGTTTAATCACTCAATTGGATTTTTCTGCCAGCATATTTCTTTTTCTCTGCAACCCACTGCTAAATTGTGCTTCCTAGCTGTTTTTTTATAAAATCACTTAATCAAATCTAACTCTGATTACATCAGAGAAGGCCAGGTACCCTACACCATAAGAGGGGGTTTGAAATTTTGACTTGTCTACTTAAAGATCACCAAAATCTGATAACAAGGTCAATTACATCCCTGGGTGGTATTGAACCACCAACCCTTTGATTAATAACCAAACACACTAACCGATTGCGCCACAGAGACACTTTGCAAACTTACATACTGACAAAGGCTAATAAGCATTCATCTAGAACGTTTCCTAGAAAAACTTTAAAAAGTCAATAATCTGGAGAGTTTTTGTAAGATGTTTCTTCCATCAACCAACGAAGAAACACATTGGTACTTTCCCATGATGAGTGAGTGCTTCAGGATCTCTTGCACTTACATGTGCAGCAGAGTACTGCATTGGAAACATGCTGGGCCCATAACCCAGAGGTAGGCAGATTGAAACTATCCTCTGCTATATGCATTTTTAATGTTAATTAAAGTAATCCAAAACTGGGATTGATATTTTTGCTCTTTTATTTTTACTTAAAGTACAATAACTTTTACCATTTTAATTTGTTTTAATAGTATATTGACAGTATTGTTTTCTTTCAAAAATCCACTTAATTTTCTTTACCCTATTATTATAATGGTAATTGGCAAAAACAAACTACATTGTCACCAGAAGAGCAATACAAAATGTACAAGTGATATATTAAAATCATCTTTCCAGCTTGAATTTCAATGATGCATTGGGGCAACGATTTTGTGAGAAACACCTTCACCCTTAAATAAAGATTTTCTTAATTCCTTACCTGTGTGCTAATTAGATATCACCTTGTTTTCACATTAAACAGACTTCCACATGCGAAAGCAGCAAGGATGCAGTGGCGTTAATGTTTCCTGGTGTCAACCTGTATTATTTCAGTAGACATTGAAATGAGGATGCATCTTGCTGCCTTTCCAATGAAGCAAGTTTAATTTAGTAATAGGTGAAAAACCATCCCTACAAAGATGTTAATCAGAGACTTGGCTTTGTGGACACTTTTCAGAGAACAAATTTGTTAGCATAAAAATAAAGCCAGAAAATGAAGAGCTGTTTAATCACTCAATTGGATTTTTTTGCCAGCATATTTCTTTTTCTCTGCAACTCACTGCTAAATTGTGCTTCCTAGCTGTTTTTATAAAATCACTAAATCAAATCTAACTCTGATTACATCAGAGAAGGCCAGGTACCCTACACCATAACAGGGGGTATGAAATTTTGACTTGTCTACTTAAAGATCACCAAAATCTGATAACAAGGTCAATTAAGTCGCTGGGTGGGATTGAACCACCAACCTTTTGGTTAATAGCCTCACACACTAACTGATTGCGCCACAGCGACACTTTGCAAAAGTACTTACTGACAAAGACTAATACGCATTCATCTAGAACGATTCCTAGAAACATTTTAAAAAGTCAATAATGTGGAGAGTTTTTGTAAGATGTTTCTTCCATCAACCAATGAAGAAACACATTGGTACTTTCCCATGATGAGTGAGTGCTTCAGGATCTCTTGCACTTACATGTGCAGCAGAGTACTGTAATGGAAGCATGCTGGGTCCATAACCCAGAGGTAGGCAGATTGAAACTATCCTCTGCTATATGCATTTTTTTTGTTAATTAAAGTAATCCAAAACAGGGATTGATATTTTTGCTCTTTTATTTTTACTTAAAGTACAATAACTTTTACCATTTTAATTTGTTTTAATAGTATATTGACAGTATTGTTTTCTTTCAAAAATCCAA
Organism: Pseudophryne corroboree; assembly: GCF_028390025.1. Classification (NCBI taxonomy): domain Eukaryota; kingdom Metazoa; phylum Chordata; class Amphibia; order Anura; family Myobatrachidae; genus Pseudophryne; species Pseudophryne corroboree. Next base: position 314,475 of record NW_026968046.1, on the reverse strand, counting down.
TTAATTTTCTTTACCCGATTATTAAAATGGTAATTGACAAAAGCAAACTACATTGTCACCAGAAGAGCAATACAAAATGTACAAGTGATATATTAAAATCATCTTTACAGCTTGAATTTCAATGATGCATTGGGGCAACGATTTTGTGAGAAAAATCTTCACCCTTAAATAAAGATTTTCTTAATTCCTTACCTGTGTGCTAATTAGATATCACCTTGTTTTCACATTAAACAGACTTCCACATGAGAAAGCAGCAAGGATGCAGTGGCGTTAATGTTTCCTGGTGTCAACCTGTATTATTTCAGTAGATATTGAAATGAGGATGCATCTTGCTGCCTTTCCAATGAAGCAAGTTTAATTTAGTAATAGGTGAAAAACCATCCCTACAAAGATGTTAATCAGATACTTGGCTTTGTGGACACTTTTCAGAGAACAAATTTGTTAGCATAAAAATAAAGCCAGAAAATGAAGAGCTGTTTAATCACTCAATTGGATTTTTTTGCCAGCATATTTCTTTTTCTCTGCAACCCACTGCTAAATTGTGCTTCCTAGCTGTTTTTATAAAATCACTGAATCAAATCTAACTCTGATTACATCAGAGAAGGCCAGGTACCCTACACCATAACAGGGGTTTTCGAAATTTTGACTTGTCTACTTAAAGATCAACAAAATCTGATAACAAGGTCAATTATGTCCCTGGGTGGGGTTGAACCACCAACCTTTTGGTTAATAGCCATACACACTAACTGATTGAGCCACAGCGACACTTTGCAAAAGTACTTACTGACAAAGGCTAATAAGCATTCATCTAGAACGTTTCCTATAAAAACTTTAAATAGTCAATAATCTGGAGAGTTTTTGTAAGATGTTTCTTCCATCAACCAATGAAGAAACACATTGGTACTTTCCCATGATGAGTGAGTGCTTCAGGATCTCTTGCACTTACATGTGCAGCAGAGTACTGTAATGGAAGCATGCTGGGTCCATAACCCAGAGGTAGGCAGATTGAAACTATCCTCTGCTATATGCATTTTTTTTGTTAATTAAAGTAATCCAAAACTGGGATTGATATTTGTGCTCTTTTATTTTTACTTAAAGTACAATAACTTTTACCATTTTAATTTGTTTTAATAGTATATTGACAGTATTGTTTTCTTTCAAAAATCCAATTAATTTTCTTTACCCGATTATTAAAATGGTAATTGACAAAAACAAACTACATTGTCACCAGAAGAGCAATACAAAATGTACAAGTGATATATTAAAATCATCTTTCCAGCTTGAATTTCAATGATGCATTGGGGCAACGATTTTGTGAGAAACATCTTCACCCTTAAATAAAGATTTTCTTAATTCCTTACCTGTGTGCTAATTAGATATCACCTTGTTTTCACATTAAACAGACTTCCACATGAGAAAACAGCAAAGATGCAGTGGCGTTAATGTTTCCTGGTGTCAACCTGTATTATTTCCGTAGATATTGAAATGAGGATGCATCTTGCTGCCTTTCCAATGAAGCAAGTTTAATTTAGTAATAGGTGAAAAACCATCCCTACAAAGATGTTAATCAGACACTTGGCTTTGTGGACACTTTTCAGAGAACAAATTAGTTAGCATAAAAATAAAGCCAGAAAATGAAGAGCAGTTTAATCACTCAATTGGATTTTTCTGCCAGCATATTTCTTTTTCTCTGCAACCCACTGCTAAATTGTGCTTCCTAGCTGTTTTTTTATAAAATCACTTAATCAAATCTAACTCTGATTACATCAGAGAAGGCCAGGTACCCTACACCATAAGAGGGGGTTTGAAATTTTGACTAGTCTACTTAAAGATCACCAAAATCTGATAACAAGGTCAATTACATCCCTGGGTGGGATTGAACCACCAACCCTTTGATTAATAACCAAACACACTAACCGATTGCACCACAGAGACACTTTGCAAACTTACATACTGACAAAGGCTAATAAGCATTCATCTAGAACGTTTCCTAGAAAAACTTTAAAAAGTCAATAATCTGGAGAGTTTTTGTAAGATGTTTCTTCCATCAACCAACGAAGAAACACATTGGTACTTTCCCATGATGAGTGAGTGCTTCAGGATCTCTTGCACTTACATGTGCAGCAGAGTACTGCATTGGAAACATGCTGGGCCCATAACCCAGAGGTAGGCAGATTGAAACTATCCTCTGCTATATGCATTTTTTATTGTTAATTAAAGTAATCCAAAAACTGGGATTGATATTTTTGCTCTTTTATTTTTACTTTAAAGTACAATAACTTTTACCATTTTAATTTGTTTTAATAGTATATTGACAGTATTGTTTTCTTTCAAAAATCCACTTAATTTTCTTTACCCTATTTTTATAATGGTAATTGACAAAAACAAACTACATTGTCACCAGAAGAGCAATACAAAATGTACAAGTGATATATTAAAATCATCTTTCCAGCTTGAATTTCAATGATGCATTGGGGCAACGATTTTGTGAGAAACATCTTCACCCTTAAATAAAGATTTTCTTAATTCCTTACCTGTGTGCTAATTAGATATCACCTTGTTTTCACATTAAACAGACTTCCACATGCGAAAGCAGCAAGGATGCAGTGGCGTTAATGTTTCCTGGTGTCAACCTGTATTATTTCAGTAGACATTGAAATGAGGATGCATCTTGCTGCCTTTCCAATGAAGCAAGTTTAATTTAGTAATAGGTGAAAAACCATCCCTACAAAGGTGTTAATCAGAGACTTGGCTTTGTGGACACTTTTCAGAGAACAAATTTGTTAGCATAAAAATAAAGCCAGAAAATGAAGAGCTGTTTAATCACTCAATTGGATTTTTTTGCCAGCATATTTCTTTTTCTCTGCAACTCACTGCTAAATTGTGCTTCCTAGCTGTTTTTATAAAATCACTGAATCAAATCTAACTCTGATTACATCAGAGAAGGCCAGGTACCCTACACCATAACAGGGGGTTTGAAATTTTGACTTGTCTACTTAAAGATCACCAAAATCTGATAACAAGGTCAATTACGTCCCTGGGTGGGATTGAACCACCAACCTTTTGGTTAATAACCATACACACAGACTGATTGCGCCACAGCGACACTTTGCAAAAGTACATACTGACAAATGCTAATAAGCATTCATCTAGAACGTTTCCTAGAAACATTTTAAAAAGTCAATAATGTGGAGAGTTTTTGTAAGATGTTTCTTCCATCAACCAATGAAGAAACACATTGGAACTTTCCCATGATAAGTGAGTGCTTCAGGACCTCTTGCACTTACATGTGCAGCAGAGTACTGTAATGGAAGCATGCTGGGTCCATAACCCAGAGGTAGGCAGATTGAAACTATCCTCTGCTATATGCATTTTTTTTTGTTAATTAAAGTAATCCAAAACTGGGATTGATATTTTTGCTCTTTTATTTTTACTTAAAGTACAATAACTTTTACCATTTTAATTTGTTTTAATAGTATATTGACAGTATTGTTTTCTTTCAAAAATCCAATTAATTTTCTTTACCCGATTATTAAAATGGTAATTGACAAAAACAAACTACATTGTCACCAGAAGAGCAATACAAAATGTACAAGTGATATATTAAAATCATCTTTCCAGCTTGAATTTCAATGATGCATTGGGGCAACGATTTTGTGAGAAACATCTTCACCCTTTAATAAAGATTTTCTTAATTCCTTACCTGTGTGCTAATTAGATATCACCTTGTTTTCACATTAAACAGACTTCCACATGAGAAAGCAGCAAGGATGCAGTGGCGTTAATGTTTCCTGGTGTCAACCTGTATTATTTCAGTAGATATTGAAATGAGGATGCATCTTGCTGCCTTTCCAATGAAGCAAGTTTAATTTAGTAATAGGTGAAAAACCATCCAAGAGCTGTTTAATCACTCAATTGGATTTTTTTGCCAGCATATTTCTTTTTCTCTGCAACCCACTGCTAAATTGTGCTTCCTAGCTGTTTTTATAAAATCACTGAATCAAATCTAACTCTGATTACATCAGAGAAGTCTAAATACCTAACACCATAACAGGGGGTTTGAAATTTTGACTTGTCTACTTAAAGATCACCAAAATCTGATAACAAAGTCAATTACATCCCTGGGTGGGATTGAACCACCAACCTTTTGGTTAATAGCCATACACACTAACTGATTGCGCCACAGCGACACTTTGCAAAATTACATACTGACAAAGGCTAATAAACAATCATCTAGAACGTTTCCTAGAAAAACTTTAAAAAGTCAATAATCTGGAGTGTTTTTGTAAGATGTTTCTGCCATCAACCAATGAAGAAACACATTGGTACTTTCCCATGATGAGTGAGTGCTTCAGGATCTCTTGCACTTACATGTGCAGCAGAGTACTGCAATGGAAGCATGCTGGGCCCATAACCCAGAGGTAGAAAGATTGAAACTATCCTCTGCTATATGCATTTTTTTTGTTAATTAAAGTAATCCAAAACTGGGATTGATATTTTTGCTCTTTTATTTTTACTTAAAGTACAATAACTTTTACCATTTTAATTTGTTTTAATAGTATATTGACAGTATTGTTTTCTTTCAAAAATTCACTTAATTTTCTTTTCTGTGTGCTAATTAGATATCACCTTGTTTTCACATTAAATAGACTTCCACATGAGAAAGCAGCAAGGATGCAGTGGCGTTAATGTTTCCTGGTGGTAGTGGGGTACTGTGTTTGTGCTTTCCTCTGGTCAGCTCTGGTAAAAGTCAGATTTCTTTGTCTCAGATCTTCCTCTAGCCTTGATCTTCTTTCGAGAGTTCCCTTGTGCTGCCTCAGTTGGATCTCCTTCACTTGACAGGGGGGTACCCGAGCAGCGACCCTCCCCAGCACTAGCCCAACTCCTACTTACCTGCCAGGTGAGATACTATGATCAGGAAGGTGCTTCTCCCAGGGAAAGGCTCACCCATTGCACTCTGGGTGTGCTGCTCCTGCGATTTCCCCAAATGTGGGAAACTTGACTGCATAATTTGTGTTTCCCCTGGTCGGCTCTCGTATAATTCAGATCTCTTTGTCTCAGGTCTCTCTCCAGCCTAGTTTGCTGTCTGTTTCCACTTCTCTTTTCTTAAACCGCTCCCTTCTATTCCCTTGTGCACCTTAATTAAATCTAACTCTGATTACGTCAGAGAAGGCCAGGTACCCTACACCATAAGAGGGGGTTTGAAATTTTGACTTGTCTACTTAAAGATCACCAAAATCTGATCACAAGGTCAATTACATCACTGGGTGGGAACCTTTTGGTTAATAGCCCATGTAAGTGCAAGAGATCCTGAAGCACTCACTCATCATGGGAATGTACCAATGTGTTTCTTACAAAAATTCTCCAGATTATTGACTTTTTAAAGTTTTTCTAGGAAACGTTCTAGATGAATGCTTATTAGCCTTTGTCAGTATGTACTTTTGCAAAGTGTCGCTGTGGCGCAATCAGTTAGTGTGTATGGCTATTAACCTAAAGGTTGGTGATTCAATCCCACCCAGGGACGTAATAGACCTTGTTATCAGATTTTGGTGATCTTTAAGTAGACAAGTCAAAATTTCAAACCCCCTCTTATGGTGTAGGGTACCCGGCCTTCTCTGATGTAATCAGAATTAGATTTGATTAAGTGATTTTATAAAAAACAGCTAGGAAGCACAATTTAGCAGTGGGTTGCAGAGAAAAAAAATTATGCTGGCAGAAAAGTCCAATTGAGTGATTAAACAGCTCTTTATTTTCTGATTTTATGTTTATGCTAACAAATTTGCTCTCTGAAAAGTGTCCACAAAGCCAAGTCTCTGATTAACACCTTTGTAGGAATGGTTTTTCACCTATTACTGAATTAAACTTGCTTCATTGGAAAGGCAGCAAGATGCATCCTCATTTCAATGTCTACTGAAATAATACAGGTTGACACCAGGAAACATAAACGTCACTGCATCCTTGCTGCTTCCTCATGGGGAAGTCTGTTTAATGTGAAAACAAGGTGATATCTAATCAGCACACAGGTAAGGAATTAAGAAAATCTTTCTTTATGGGTGAAGATGTTTCTCACAAAATTGTTGCACCAAGGCATCATTGAAATTCAAGCTGGAAAGATGATTTTAATATATCACTTGTACATTTTGTACTGCTCTTCTGGTGACAATGTAGATTGTTTTTGTCAATTACCATTTTAATAATCGGGTAAAGAAAATTAATTGGATTTTTGAAAGAAAACAATACTGTCAATATACTATTAAAACAAATTAAAATGGTAAAAGTTATTGTACTTTAAGTAAAAATAAAAGAGCAAAAATATCAATCCCAGTTTTGGATTACTTTAATTAATAAAAACAATGCATATAGCAGAGGATAGTTTCAATCTGCCTACCTCTGGGTTATGGACCCAGCATGCTTCCATTACAGTACTCTGCTGCACATGTAAGTGCAAGAGATCCTGAAGCACTCACTCATCATAGGAAAGTACCAATGTGTTTCTTCATTGGTTGATGGAAGAAACATCTTACAAAAACTCTCCACATTATTGACTTTTTAAAATGTTTCTAGGAAACGTTCTAGATGAATGCTTATTAGCCTTTGTCAGTATGTACTTTTGAAAAGTGTCGCTGTGGCGCAATCAGTTAGTGTATAAGGCTATTAACCAAAAGGTTGGTGGTTCAATCCCACCCAGGGACGTAATTGACCTTGTTATCAGATTTCGGTGATCTTTAAGTAGACAAGTCAAAATTTCAAACCCCCTCTTATGGTGTAGGGTACCTGGCCTTCTCTGATGTAATCAGAGTTAGATTTGATTAAGTGATTTTATAAAAAAAACAGCTAGGAAGCACAATTTAGCAGTGGGTTGCAGAGAAAAAGAAAAATGCTGGCAGAAAAATCCAATTGAGTGATTAAACAGCTCTTCATTTTCTGGCTTTATTTTTATGCTAACAAATTTGTTCTCTGAAAAGTGTCCACAAAGCCAAGTCTCTGATTAACACCTTTGTAGGGATGGTTTTTAACCTATTACTAAATTAAACTTGCTTCATTGGAAAGGCAGCAAGATGCATCCTCATTTCAATGTCTACTGAAATAATACAGGTTGACACCAGGAAACATTAACGCCACTGCATCCTTGCTGCTTTCTCATGTGAAAGTCTGTTTAATGTGAAAACAAGGTGATATCTAATTAGCACACAGGTAGGGAATTAAGAAAATCTTTATTTAAGGGTGAAGATGTTTCTCACAAAATCGTTACCTCAATGCATCATTGAAATTCAAGCTGAAAAGATGATTTTAATATATCACTTGTACATTTTGTATTGCTCTTCTGGTGACAATGTAGTTTGTTTTTGTCAATTACCATTTTAATAATAGGGTAAAGAAAATTAAGTGGATTTTTGAAAGAAAACAATACTGTCAATATACTATTAAAACAAATTAAAACAGTAAAAGTTATTGTACTTTAAGTAAAAATAAAAGAGCCAAAATATCAATCCCAGTTTTGGATTACTTTAATTAACAAAAAAAATGCATATAGCAGAGGACAGTTGCAATCTGCCTACCTCTGGGTTATAGGCCCAGCATGCTTCCATTGTAGTCCTTTGCTGCACATGTAAGTGCAAGAGATCCTGAAGCACTCACTCATCATGGGAAAGTACCAATGTGTTTCTTCATTGGTTGATGGAAGGAACATCTTACAAAAACTCTCCAGATTATTGACTTTTTAAAGTTTTTCTAGGAAACGTTCTAGATGAATGCTTATTAACCTTTGTCAGTATGTACTTTTGCAAAGTGTCTCTGAGGCGCAAACAGTTAGCGTGTTCAGTTGTTAACCAAAAGGTTGGTGGTTCAATCCCACCTAGGGACGTAATTGACCTCGTTATCAGATTTTGGTGATCTTTAAGTAGACAAGTAAAAATTTCAAACCACCTCTTATGGTGTAGGGTACCTGGCCTTCTCTGATGTAATCAGAGTTAGATTTGATTAAGTGATTTTATGAAAAAAACAGCCACGAAGCACAATTTAGCAGTGGGTTGCAGAGAAAAAGAAATATGCTGGCAGAAAAATCCAATTGAGTGATTAAACAGCTCTTCATTTTCTGGCTTTATTTTTATGCTAACAAATTTGTGCTCTGAAAAGTGTCCACAAAGCCAAGTATCTGATTAACACCTTTGTAGGGATGGTTTTTCACCTATTATTAAATTAAACTTGCTTCATTGGAAAGGCAGCAAGTGATGTCATCCAAGCAGTGGGCCAAAGTTGGCTTCAAACCTCATCTGCTTATGAAAAGAGAAAAGGGGTATGCAGGGCATGGCGGCCTTTTGCGGTGCTTGGATGACCCCTAGTTCGCATTAAATAATGCAGTCGAGTTTCCCACATTTGGGGAAATCACAGGGGTCAGCATACCCAGAATGCAATGAATGAACCGCACCCTGGGAGAACAGTCTTCATGACCATGGTATCTCCTATGCAAAATAAGTATGATTTGGGATAGGGCTGGGGAGGGCCGCTGCTCAGGCACATCTCTGTCAAGTAAAGGAGATTCAACTGAGGCAGCACAAGGGAACTCTCATCTGGGGACAACAACTGCAGGGAGAACACATATTTTCAGATGAACATGGGAGGGCAGAAGGCTGCCTAATACTGAAGCACCCCCAAACAACAAACCAAATGCAACAACTAGTGCAAGCATTCCTGGGGGAAGGCCTGCAGCAGATGGATTTGCATATGGCGATGTCATCCAAGCAGTGGGTCAAAGTTGGCTTCAACCCTCGTCTGCATATGAAAAGAGAAAAGGGGCGTGCAGGGCATGGCGGCCTTTTGCGGCACTTGGATGACCCCTAGTTTGCATTAAACACCTCCACCCTCCGTCGGTGTGGGGCTCATGTTGGCTATGCCCCAGCCCCTGAAGCATTCAAGCTGATTTCTTGCAGCAGCTGGGCACTGTAACAGCTCCAGAGCTGCTCTGTAAGGCAAGTAAAAGGGTGTGGGCCCTGCAGCACTACCTGTAGTTCGCATTGTGCGAGACCCCTAGTTCGCATTAAACACCCCCACCCTCCTTCGGTGTGGGGCTCATGTTGGCCATGACCCAGCCCCTGAAGCATTCACGCTGATTTCTTGCAGCAGCTGGGCACTGTAACAGCTCAAGAGCTGCTCTGTAAGGCAAGTAAAAGGGTGTGGGCCCTGCAGCACTACCTGTAGTTTGCATTGTGCATTGGAAGGCACAAAGTAAGCAGACGGGAGGAGAAGTCAGGATAGTGCACAAGGGTATAGACGGGAGGGGCTCAAGAAAAAAGAAGTGGAAACAGACAGCAAACTAGGCTTCCAATGCACAATGCAAACTACAGGTAGTGCTGCAGGGCCCACACCCTTTTACTTGCCTTACAGAGCAGCTCTGGAGCTGTTTAATCACTCAATTGGATTTTTCTGCCAGCATAATTTTTCTCTTACGTCCTAGAGGATGCTGGGGACTCCGTAAGGACCATGGGGGATAGACGGGCTCCGCAGGAGACATGGGCACTTAAAGAAAGACTTTAGATCTGGGTGTGCACTGGCTCCTCCCTCTATGCCCCTCCTCCAGACCTCAGTTTACTACTGTGCCCAGAGGAGACTGGGTGCTTTTCAGGGAGCTCTCCTGAGTTTCCTGACAGAAAGTATATTTGTTAGATTTTTTTATTTTCAGGGAGCCTGCTGGCAACAGACTCCCTGCATCGAGGGGCGGAGGGGAGAGATGCACACCTACTTCTGTGAGTTGATAGGCTCTGCTTCTTAGGCTACTGTACAGCATTAGCTCCAGAGGGATCGGTACGCAGGTCTCACCCTCGCCGTCCGTCCCAGAGCCGCGCCGCCGTCCCCCTCGCAGAGCCGGAAGATAGAAGCCGGGTGAGTATGAGAAGAAAAGAAGACTTCAGAGGCGGCGGAAGACTTCATGATCTTCACTGAGGTAACGCACAGCAGTAAAGCTGTGCTCCATTGCTCCCATACACCTCACACACGGCAGTCAGTGTAAGGGTGAAGGGCTCAGGGGGGACGCCCTGGGCAGCAATATAGACCTCTCTTTGGCAAAATAAATATATATGCAGCTAGGCACTGTATATATATATATAAGAGCCCCCGACATTTTTTTACTATATTTGAGCGGGACAGAAGCCCGTCGCTGAGGGGGTGGGGCTTCTCCCTCAGCACTCACCAGCACCATTTTCTCCACAGCACCGCTGAGGGGAAGCTCCACGGACTCTACCCTGCTTATACCACGGTAGAAAGAGGGTCTTAAAGAAGAGGGGGGCACATAATTAGGCGCATATATATATGGAAATACAGCGCTACTGGGTAAACATAAAATTATTGTGTTTTTTTCCTGGGTCATATAGCGCTGGGGTGTGTGCTGGCATACTCTCTCTCTCTGTCTCTCCAAAGGGCCTTGTTGGGGAACTGTCCTCAGATAAGAGGATTCCCTGAGTGTATGGTGTGTCGGTACACGTGTGTCGACATGTCTGAGGTAGAAGGCTCTCCTAGAGAGGAGCAGGAGCAAATTAATGTGGTGTCTCCATCGACAACGCCGACACCTGACTGAATGGATATGTGAAATGTTTTAAGTGCTAATGTAAACTTATTACACAAGAGATTAGACAAAGCTGAAGCTAGGGAACAGTCAGGGAGTCAACCCATGCCTGTCCCTATGTCGCAGGGACCTTCGGGGTCTCAAAAGCGCCCACTATCCCAAATAGTTGACACAGATACCGACACGGATTCTGACTCCAGTGTCGACTACGATGATGCAAAGTTACAGCCAAAATTGGCTAAATGTATTCGATATATGATTATTGCAATAAAAGATGTTTTGCACATCACAGAGTCCCCTGTCCCTGACACGAGGGTACACATCTATAAGGGAAAGAAACCTGAGATAACCTTTCCCCCCTCACATGAGTTGAACGAATTATGTGAAAAAGCTTGGGAATCTCCAGACAAAAAGCTGCAGATTCCCAAAAGGATTCTTATGGCGTATCCTTTCCCGCCAATGGACAGGATACGGTGGGAATCCTCCCCTAGGGTGGATAAAGCATTGACACGCTTATCCAAAAAGGTAGCGCTGCCATCCCAGGATACGGCTACCATCAGGGACCATGCTGACCGCATGTCCCTGATACATTTACAAGTAAAGTAAAGTCCATTTACACACATTCTGGTACCTTACTCAGACCGGCAATTGCGTCGGCCGGGGTTGTAGCGCGGTGGCAGCATGGACAGATACCTTATCAGCAGAGATTGAGACCCTAGATAAGGATGCTATGTTATTGACCATAGGGCATATAAAAGATGCTGTCCTATATATAAGAGATGCTCAAAGTGACATTAGTCTACTGGGTTCTAGAATAAACGCTATGTCAATTTCTGCTAGACGAGTCCTATGGACCCGGCAATGGACAGGTGATGCCGACTCAAAAAGGTATATGGAGGTTTTACCTTACAGGGGTGAGGAATTGTTTGGGGAAGGTCTCTCGGACCTAGTCTCCACAGCTACAGCTGGTAAATCAAATTTTTTGCCTTATATTCCCTCACAGCCTAAGAAAGCACCACATTATCAAATGCAGTCCTTTCGATCACAGAGAAACAAGAAAGTACGAGGTGTGTCCTTTCTTGCCAGAGGTAAGGGCAGAGGGAAGAAGCTGCACAACACAGCTAGTTCCCAGGAACAGAAGTCCTCCCCGGCCTCTACAAAATCCACCGCATGACGCTGGGGCTCCGCTAAAGGAGTCCGCCCAGTTGGGGGCACGTCTTCGAGTTTTCAGCCACATCTGGGTTCATTCGCAGGTGGATCCCTAGGCAATAGAAATTGTTTCTCAGGGTTACAAGCTGAAATTCGAAGAGGTGCCTCCTCGCCGGTTTTTCAAATCGGCCCTACCATCTTCTCCCCAGGAAAGGGAGATAGTGTTAAATGCAATTCACAAATTGTATCTTCAACAGGTGGTGGTCAAGGTTCCCCTGCTTCAACAAGGAAATGGAAATTATTCGACCCTGTTTGTAGTCCCAAAACCGGACGGTTTGGTCAGACCCATATTAAATTTAAAATCCCTGAACCTATACTTGAAAAGGTTCAAGTTCAAGATGGAATCGCTAAGAGCGGTCATCGCCAGCCTAGAAGGGGGGGATTTTATGATATCTCTGGACATAAAGGATGCATACCTTCATGTACTCATTTATCCACCTCATCAGGCGTACCTAAGATTTGCGGTACAGTATTGTCATTACCAATTTCAGACGTTGCCGTTTGGTCTCTCCAGAATTTTCTCCGAGAATTTTCACCAAGGTAATGACGGAAATTATGGTGCTCCTGCGAAAGCAAGGTGTCACAATTATCCCGTACTTGAACGATCTCCTCATAAAAGCGAGATCAAGAGAGCAGTTGCTGAACAGCGTATAACTTTCACTGAAGGTGTTACAGCAACACGGCTGGATTCTCAATATCCCGAAGTCGCAGTTGGTTCCTACGACTCGTCTGACTTTGCTTGGGCATTATTCTGGATACGGACCAGAAAAGGGTTTATCTTCCGATAGAAAAGGCCCAGGAACTCATGACTCTGGTCAGGAACCTATTGAAACCAAAACAGGTGTCAGTGCATCACTGCACTCGAGTCCTGGGAATGATGGTGGCATCATACGAGGCCATTCCCTTCGGCAGGTTCCATGCGAGGATCTTGCAATGGGACCTACTGGACAAGTGGTCCGGGTCACATCTACAGATTCATCAGTTGATCACCCTGTCCCCCAGGGCCAGGGTATCTCTCCTGTGGTGGCTGCAGAGTGCTCACCTTCTAGAGGGCCGCAGGTTCGGCATTCAGGACTGGATCCTGGTGACCACGAACGCGAGCCTCCGAGGTTGGGGAGCAGCCACACAGGGAAGAAATTTCCAAGGTCTTTGGTCAAGTCAGGAGACTTGTCTTTACATCAACATCCTGGAGCTAAGGGCCATATACAACGCCCTATGTCAAGCGGAGACCTTACTTCGCGACCAACCAGTTCTGATCCAGTCAGACAACGTCACCGCACTAGTTCATGTAAACCGCCAAGGCGGCACAAGGAGCAGAGTGGCGATGGCGGAAGCCACCAGAATTCTTCGCTGGGCGGAGAATCATGTAAGCTGTCAAAGTCAGAAAAATATCACGATGCACACTGCCATATTTGCACCTCATATGTGTCCCTGCTGCGCATGCGTGCGCTCTCCCGTGCGTGCGCATACTCGCTGTTGCGGGCACCCGCAGGCGCACGGTATGCGCATTTACGGTAGAGATTGTGTGCGTCTAGCGGGCGACTCTTTCGTTACATATTTTCACCATATAATGCATTTTGTAGATTATGGTCCCTTTGATAGAGTCTGAAAGTTTAGTTAATGTAGTATGTTCCTGGACAGAGAGATCCCTCATTGTTTGATACGAAGGGTCAGACAGGAGTAATACAGTGGTGTTTAGTATCCATCGGAAGAGTATTTAATTAGCAATAATCCGGTGTTGGTTTGAAGCGGATCAATCGCTCGTGCGAATAGTTATGGACATAAGAAGTTTATGAACATTTACTGTATTTGCACTTACTTATCCATGCGGCGGGAAACCCAGTTTCCCTCCCACCTGAGCTGTTGGAAATAGTCACAGCCCACCTGTATGAATCAACCTATGACCTTTTGTTATAATGCGAAGACGAATTCCTGTGTCCAATGAACAATGAGATTGTAGGGACCATTGAATTGTATTGTGTGTGGGGCATAAATAGACAGGCCGATCACATCCAGCACTCACTCTTCATCGGTTATCATTGCTGAAAATCGGGAGCTGGATGTCCAGAGGCGCATGCGATCGTTTCCTTTGTGCGTAAGTTTTCTCCGTAATCATATTGTCTTTTCTTGTTATTATGGGCCATATCTTTCTCTCTCTCTCTTCTCTTTCTCTCATTTTCTCTTAAACGTACTTGTATTGTATTTACTGTGTAGTTACCTGGTTAGTTAGTCTATGTTATATTGTAGTGTATGACTTGTATTGTATTAATTCTTTTGCAAGTATAACATTCATAATATATATATTAGGCGTTGGACCCTAAGCACGGTATTTGTGTATTTCTTATAGTGTTAAGTATTCTCAGAGCGTCGGTGACGCTCGAACAGCTTTTGAGTTAATAAGGTTATACAGTGTTGCATTTACACCCTATCTCTACACTAAGGTTTTACAGCAAATTACATTGTTTGTGGTTTAGACATAAAGGTTTAACATTGTGAGCGTCGGCGCCGCTCGTGATCTCCTCGTGGTCTCGAGCGTCCGCTACGCTGATAGCGTAGCATTACGGTAGTCGCTCACCTATAAGTGTGCCCGATACCAACAGCGTATTCTCGTGAGCGTCTGTATCGCTTGAGCAGCCCGCTCCCGATACAGTGTCCGTTACGCTATAGCGAACCATTACGTTAGTCAGCAGCCAATAGCGTGCCTGCCTGTGATCTCTTGGCCGTGAGCGAACGTGACGCTTGAGCGTCTCGACCACGGCTAAGCGATTGTTACGCAACGAGCGTACCCTTACGGTACTCCATACGCAAATAGCGTACAGTGTTCTTAGACCTCACAAAGGGTTTTAAATAAGATAAATATTTAGCTTTATCAATTGGCGGCTCGTCCTGTCCTTCACATATCTCTGCTAGGTAATTTCAGCAGACATTATCCATCAGCAAAGGGCGGGAGATCATATTCTTCGCAGTGCTGACGGGATAAGCGTCTGTTTCGCTTAGTAAAGGGTGCTGAAGGAATCCGGGAACCGGAGGTAAGAACAACACACTAGTGTCTTTTAAAACTGTTTATTTCTATCTTGCGTACGCACACACGCATATCTGCATTTCTTTTTCATTCGTGTATTTTCATATATCACTCTCCTGTTTGCCATTTTATAATTGATAAAACGTGCTAAGAGAGATTTGTCGCTATTTCATAGTTAAAGTGTAAAAGTAATGCGTTAAGGGATAAAGTGTAAAGCACACACGCAGCTCTACCTAAAGGTAAAAGGAGAGATTGGTGTGTTGCACGGTAGACGACTGAGGATCATCTACATTGATAAAACGTGTTAGTTGTGTTACGGTGGACATTGGTTTTGTATACACGTGTCTCTAACAAAAGGCTGAGACTCGCGTACGCAAAGGCCGACGCACGCAGCGTAAATTATGCAACGGAGCGTCTGGGTACGCCCACGTAACTCAAATCACACGATAGTGTTGATTTTTAAATAGCACAATAAGCGATAAATAGCGCAATAAGCGATAAATATCGCAACAGGCGATAAATAGCGCAACAAGCGATAAATAGCGCAACAGGCGATAAATAGCGCAAATCTATTTTAAATCCGAAATTTAAATTAACAGATCCTTCTCCAAATTTACAACACATCTGGTCTAAAGAAAAATTTCTGCGCAGAAATAGAAATAGAAACAAAAGTGTGTATGTGGTGAGTGAGTGTTTGTTTTTACAATTTTGGGGATTGAACCACAGAAATCATCGAGTTCTCGTGAAGTACATACGTGTAAGTGACATACGTGGTGGCTAGGGAGGCATCTCTGGTTAAACATAAAATTTGAGCATTAGAGTGTAGCAGACCAGGAGGTCATACTGTAACAGACCAGGAGGTCAGACCAGGAGGTCGCATAACAGACCAGGAGGTCCAAGTACAGCAGACAAGGAAGTCCGCTATAGAGACAAGGCACAACACCAAGAAGGGTTGGTGCGACACCCATATAGGCCATAAAAAGCTCAGGCTGAAGGAATTCGCAGCTGCTGAATGTCGATTCCACTGGTCGCTCCGTACATAAGATTAGTTGCTTATGTGCTGAACGATTGTACCGCACGTAATTGTGTGCATTAAGTTAGTCTGACCAGTACCATTTGTGTACAAACCCGGTCATAAAACTATTTGTACATTCTGACGTTATTTGTGTAATTTTTTATTTTCTAAAGGGAAGTTCGCTGGTCACTCAGGAATTGTCCAACAACCAATAGTTACTGGAAAGAGTAAGTGTTCTTCGGATATCTCTCGCATGTTCCAGTAAATAGAGGTTCATAGGGGCCCTGGGTCGAGTACGCCAGCGCTATATCAGTGTGTGGGCGTATTGGTCGGCGTGGGCGAGTGAGTGAGGTGCTCGGTAAACTTCACCGTCAACCTATCTTTTAATATTTTGGTTTTTTGTAAGGGTTCGCTGAAGACCCTGAGATAAAGGTCAGAGGTAGAGCAAGCAACACCTGCAAATTATGGGGGCCAGTTGTTCAGGAAGGGGGCGATCAACCTCGGTTCGGGTTGATTCAGTAAACCGACCAGTCGGGTCGGCAAGGTATGTAATGTGTGAAAAATATGGTTTACATACAGAAATTTTATGTGATGAATGGGAGAGAATGACAGTACATGACGGGGAGAAATTCCCAAGAGTAGGTAGCTTCAGCCCAGAAGTGTTAATGAATTTAAGGAGGAGGATATGTCTCATTAAATCAACAAAGAGACGAATCCAACATTATGATTATTTGCAGCTATGGCAACAGGAGGGTGAAATACAGAGAGGATTGGCTCTGGCGGCGGGATCTGGCCCTATCAGGAAACTGATAGCCACGGCCCCGCCGCCACCATACATATCAGGAGAGAAATTGGTTGCGGAGAATGACGCATCAGGGGGTAACAAACAGGCACTTAGCAACTGTATAAATGTTAAGGATAATGTTAATAAGTTAACCAATGCAAGCATTAACCCGTGCAAGTTGTACCCTGTTTTGAACTTTCCCCAGGAGTGTGATCAAGAGGACGAATCGGCAACAATATCGGCGCTCTCTCTAGCAGCCACTATATCAGAAACGACAGTAGGCACGGCCCAACCCATAAGATTAGTAACAAAGCCCCCTAGCGGAGGGACAGGTGAGGTCGTATCAACGGGTAAGTACGGCACCTTACACTATGCTGAAACCATTTCACCACAGGCTGTAGAATCTACACAGAATGATGTTAGTAGACTTAATCCTGTTAGGGTAATAGCTGTTCCAAATGGGAAAACTGACACATCAGGAGTCACTCCTATCAGGAACATTGCCATGTATATCCCATTTTCCAGAATGGAATTAAGGACCATAGTGTCTGAATTCCCTGACCCCAGAAAAGACTTAGTTGCTAGCCAAAAATACATCAGAGACCTAGGAAACACTTTAGAGCCCAATAACAAAGACTGGCAGATATTGCTGAGGGCATGTTTACCCTCCAATGTCGACTCAGCTCAATTTTTAGCTGACTGTGGATTGGATCTGGATGTACCTCTTACAGATGTGTACAACAAAGATAACGTAAAAAGAATAAATTTACAGTTAAAGGAGTATTTCCCAGCTGTAGCCAAATGGAATAGAATTTTTTCCATTAAACAAAAAGAGACAGAAACAGCTGCTGATTATTTTCACCGGGCATTATTAGAAATGGCAAAGTACACTGGCATAGAGGACATTAGGACCAATGCAAACCATCAAGAAGTAGCAGTATCTGTGCTAATGGATGGTTTAAAAGAAGCATTAAAGACAAGGGTACAGACCACGCAACCATGTTGGCGAGGTCTGTCAGTGGCTACTTTGAGAGAGGCTGCTATTGATCACGACCGGAATATCACCAGACACAGGGAGTCGCAAGGTGATAAGTTAATGTCAGTAAGTATACAGGCCCTGACCACAAAACAGCCTGTGTTTATATCACCAAACCCTGTGGGTAAGTCAAATGTGGTAACATGTTATTTTTGTCATAAACAGGGACACATAGCACGAGACTGTAGAGCGAAAAATTCGCAAAGATCTTACCAACCCCCTAGACAACGACACGACACACGACATTGGGAGCAAGGTCCGCAGAGACGGAGTTATGAGCCACATGCAGGAGAAACAAAAAGATACCCCCCGAACAGAGACTGGCAAACTCCTGGCAGTTCCCATTTAACCCCTTCACAAGTAGTTGCTGCCAGCGGGATTCAGGGAGGTCACCATACCCAATAGGGGTGTAGCCATACCTGTAATCTGCAGCCAGTAAAATTGATTGCAAGCCTTGGGAGTGAACCTGAAATTGCAATCAATGTAGCTGGTAAATCATTAAACTTTCTTGTAGACACAGGGGCGGCCAAATCAGTGATAAATTCGACAGTGGGCATGAGAACCACTGGTAAGACAATTCCAGCCATAGGGGTAACGGGAGTAGTCCAGCACTACCCTGTTAGCAAACCAGCCGAGATTACAGTAGGGCCTTTACATACCAAGCATTCCTTTTTGCTGGCTGCATCGGCACCGACTAATCTCCTGGGAAGAGACTTATTGTGTAAAATGGGGTGCGTCATTTATTGTACTCCTGAAGGTGTATTCTTGGACATACCTGAGAATCACGCTCAGGAAGTGCGAGACATGTTAGACTCCCCATCAAAATTAATGTCACATACCATTATGACAAATAGGACTCCATCCAAAGTAGAAGAAATGACATCCCAGATACCAGAGTCACTTTGGACTAAAGATGGACAGGACACTGGATTAATGGCAAACGTAGCTCCAGTAGTTGTACAAGTAAAAGATGGTAGGATAGCTCCAAAAATCCCACAGTACCCTCTGAAGCCAGAGGTGGAGTTAGGAGTGTATCCCGTAATAGAGCGCTTGCTACAACAGGGTATTCTGGTAAGAACGTCCAGCACTGCCAATAGTCCCATCTTCCCTGTGAAAAAGAGTGGGGGGAGGGGTTACCGGCTAGTGCAGGATCTAAGGGGGATCAACAAAATAGTTGAGAGTCAGTTCCCCGTAGTGCCAAATCCAGCTGTCATCCTTATGCAAATCCCTCCCACTGCGAAATTTTTCACTGTTATTGACCTCTGCTCCGCTTTCTTTTCGGTACCTCTGCACCCTGACAGCCAATATTTGTTTGCATTCACATACAGAGGAGTCCAATACACATGGACTCGATTACCACAAGGTTTCATAGACAGTCCAAGTATATTTTCCCAGGCTTTGCATGATTGTTTACAGTCTTTCCAACCAGAGAGTGGATCAGTATTAATACAGTACGTGGATGATCTACTACTGTGTTCTGATTCATTGGAAGCATCCCTGAAGGATACGAAACAGCTCCTGTTTCATCTTTCAGACACAGGACACAAGGTTTCCAAAGACAAGTTGCAATTATGCCAAACTAAGGTAAAATATTTGGGACACTGTCTAACACAAGGACTGAGACACCTGACCACTGATAGAATTCAAGCAATTAGAGACATGACTCTGCCAAAAACCCAGCAACAGATCAGAACATTTTTAGGAATGTGTGGGTATTGCCGTAACTGGATCCCAGGGTTTTCCATTCTAGCGTTACCTCTGCAGGAGATGGTCTCCTCAAACAAACCTGATCGGATTTCGCATACAGACGAGTCCGAGATGGCATTTGAGAGACTTAAACAGTGCCTAACGCAGGCACCAGCATTAGGTATGCCAGACTATGGGAAACCCTTTGAGCTGTACGGAACAGAAAGTGCTGGTTGCGCGGCAGGCGTCTTAACCCAAAAGCACGGTGATGCCAGCAGGCCAGTAGCATACTACAGCGCTCAGCTAGACACGGTAGCGCGATCCCTCCCCACATGCTTGCGAAGCGTCGCTGCGATAGCATTGCTAGTAACGAAAAGCGAAGATGTAGTGCTAGGTCACAACCTCACAATTCATACACCACATGCAGTGTCAGCCTTGCTAAATTCTGCCCAAACCAGGCACGTCTCATCAGCGCGGTTTACAAGATGGGAATTGGCACTAATGGCCCCCGTAAACATCACCATAAGGAGATGCAGTGCATTAAATCCTGCAACATATCTCCCAGGTGTGCCTGGACAGGCACAAAGGGTGGAGGATGAGAGTGGTGGGGAAGGAGAATTTAACACACAGGAGGACACACATGATTGTATGGAATATTTGACCCAAAATTTTACCGCAAGGCCTGACATCAGTGACAACCCGCTGGAAAATGTAGATCTAACTTTCTACACGGACGGTAGTTGTCACAGACAGACTCGGGAGACTTGTGTACTGGATACGCAGTCGTAGATGACCAAGGCACCATAGAAGCGGAACCGCTAGGCCCACCTCACTCAGCCCAGGTTGCTGAACTGGTCGCCCTAACCAGAGCATGTGAATTGGCTAAGGGCAAATCAGCCAATATCTACACCGACTCTAGATACGCATTCGGGGTAGTCCATGATTTCGGAGCCCTATGGCGCCTCAGAAATTTCATGACGGCAGCTGGTACACCGGTAGCGCATGCAGCTCACATCAAAAGGCTTCTAACAGCGATACAGGAACCCGACAGAGTGGCTGTTATCAAGTGTAAAGCACACACATATAGCCAGGACCCAGTATCACTTGGTAACAGCCGAGCAGACGAAGCAGCTAAGTTAGCAGCTGGTACCCCCAGACAGACAGACACCACACAACTGATGGTATTTAATACCATCAACACACAGAAGTTGTGTGAAATGCAAAATTTGTGTTCCACACAGGAAAAGGCAGTCTGGAAGGCGAAGGGATATGGCCAGGAGTCCTCAGGACTCTGGACGGATGGACAAGGTAAACCGGTGGCCCCCAGAGCATATCTTCCATGTTTAGCTGAGGCAGCTCACGGGCTGACTCATCTGGGCAAGGAAGGAATGTGCAAGTTGGTAAGAGCATATTGGTGCGCCCCAGGATTTTCATCTCATGCAAGTAAGAGAGCAATGTCATGCCTTACCTGTTTGAGAAAGAATATCGGAAAGGCAATACCAACAGAACCATCTCATATCCCACCTGCAGGCGGTCCTTTCCAGGCAATACAGATTGACTTCATTCAATTACCCCCTTGTCGAAATTTGAAATATGTACTTGTTTGTATAGATGTGTTCTCAAATTGGGTTGAAGCATTCCCGGCGGCCACAAATACCGCTATGTTTACTGCTAAGAAAATTGTGCAGGAATTTGTATGTAGATATGGTATCCCTAGAATTATCGAAAGTGATAGGGGTACCCATTTTACAGGTGATGTCTTTCAAGGAATGTGTAAGTTGATGGGAATTGATAGCAAGCTGCACACTCCATACCGTCCACAGGCGAGTGCGAAGGTGGAAAGAGTGAATAGCACTATTAAAAATAATTTGAGCAAAGTTATGGCAGAAACAGGATTGACATGGCCAGAAGCTTTACCCATTGTACTGTACAGCATCAGAACCACTCCCAGGTCCCCTCTTAATCTGTCCCCTTTTGAAATCTTGTTTGGTCGACAACCGCATGTTATGATTAACCCTCAGGATGATTTGAAGTGTAACAATGAAGTGACTGTAAAGTACCTGGTTAATATGAGTAAACAGCTAAGGAATCAAAATAATAATTTGAAGTTGGTGATTCCTGATTTACCAGATAGTAATTGTCATGACATTGAACCTGGGGAGTATGTAATGATACAAAATTTTCTACGCTCAGGTTGCCTTATTGACAGATGGGAAGGACCATATCAAGTCTTATTGACTAGCACTACAGCATTGAAAGTTGCCGAGAGAGAGACTTGGGTTCATTCGTCCCATTGTAAGAAGGTTGCTGATCCAGAGAGGTCCCGTGATAAGGAACAGACGGTAGAGGACGTTGTATCACTGGAGTGTCTGTTCCAGGAGGACTGAGGCGGCACCTGAGCATTGAAAATCACAAGATCAAAAGCAGTTGTCGATTCCCTGTTCCCTTTTATTGTTTTTCTCCAACTTCCCATCCCCTCTCCCTCAAATTATTTTCCCCCCCTTCTCATTCTTCTTCGTTTCCTCCTATAAGATGGACTTGCCCCAAGAGACTGTGATCCGGATTTTCCTGTTGACCATGATGTTGACCAGAGCAGTCTGTTCCGGCGAGAGTACCATGGAGGTCGAGAGAGGTTCTGGAATGGGTTCTGATGACAGAGATGGAGGCGTAGTTTTCCGAGAACAACATAATCAAAAAGCAAAGGCGAGTATCAGAAAACGATCCGATAGCATTGACAATAGAAGGAATTGTGAAGGATTGTTAGCTGAAGAAAACTGTATCTGTAGGCTCTGTGACAACGTAGTCGAGGATGGGTGCATTAAGAAATGCCAATCCAGTTTTAATATCCACATGGACCGGCATCCCTTGAGTGACTATCACTCCTTAGTGGGTAGCGTGTTAAATCAAACAGATTGTTGGGTATGCTCTCAAGTACCTCAAGGTCATAGCAAATCAGGACTAGTACCATTTCCTTTAACGATAGGGGAGGTACTTGAGCTAAGTGGTGGGAGACCGGTGGACAGGAGGTTTAATATCTCCAGTCCTCCTAGTTTGAAGCTCCACCAATATCATGTGGATAGATCCCTCATATGTTTTAACATTTCCAATCCCCGAAAGCCGGGAAATTGGGAAGTGTCATGGAGTAACCAAACCATGACCTTTTCATATAGAGCAGATAGAATGCCGACAGATACAGAGCTTATACGCCACATAGCCAGTAGAGGAAAATCTTTCCGGTATAGGTATACCCTAGGAAGTAGGATTACGAGAGTTGGAGAGGTATCACCAGGATACTGTGCACATATCGTACAAGCTGATACGTGTACTAGACAGATGGGAGAATTAGGGTTAGGAGATTTCACATGGAAAATGTGTAATATGGTTATGTCCTACTCCGTCCCATATGTTCTCCCCGATGATGCATATTTCATATGCGGGAGGAAGGCGTATAAGTGGCTTGCCCCAAACTCTGAAGGATTGTGTTATATTGGAAAAGTATTGCCTGAGGTAATGACTGTATCACATGCCAAAATGAAAGACATACACCGTGTTGCCCAAACTCCTTATACTCACACCCATTACGAGCACGTAGTTAAACGGCACCTGATAGAAAGAACAGAGCACCCGGCCTCTGACATGATCCATGAATCCACCGGGATTCAGTTTCTACTTGCGTTAGACCTCACTCGCACCGCCAGAGGAGTGTTGAATTATAAATACATATCTGCGCTCGCAAATTTGTTAGACAATATCACAGAAATGTATGATGACACGTTTAGGTATACTGGAAGAGAACTTCAAGCTTATAAAACAGAACTAGTTCAGCATAGAATGATTCTCAATTATCTCACAGCAGTAACAGGTGGATATTGTGTCACACTGGCAACGCAGTACGGCGTGAAATGCTGCACATATATAACGAATAGTACCGAGGACCCGGTCGAGGTCATAGACCAAAAGATGGACGATATTCTCCAATTGAAGTGGGAATTTCGCAGGAGACACAATCTCACCCTTGCTGCTGTGAGTAATGAGCTGACTAGTTGGGTGTCATGGTTGAACCCGCAAAATTGGTTCTCCGGTTTAGGAGAATGGGCTCAAGGAGTTATAATGGATGTAGGGAAGTTTCTCCTATGTATCTTAGGTGTTATCATAACGATTGGCTTGATATTTAGATGCGGTCAGGCTTTAACGAAGTGCAAACGAAGTACCAGGGTGATGAGTTTAAGGAGTGAGGAAATTGTAATGCGATTTCTACGGTCCGTTTCTTTCACCTGTTTTTCCGTTTTCCTCTGAGGTAAAAAGACCCACTTGGACGAGGAATTTGATGAGCCGATATACAGACAACAGATGGATTAAAGAAGAAGTTTTGACAACCTTATACACAGATTTTTGATGAACTATGCCATAGATCCCCAGTTTCCCTAGAAATTTTAAAATTACTCTAGCCCAACACTTTTGTAAATCTATGGACATTGACAAAGCTTTTTGCTCGCACCTTATGGGCAAAAGCACAAAGAAGACTGCATTCAACAGACACCAAACAAGACCTCAATCGACGAATGTTCATTAACCTGACATAGAATACCACTGCATTTACCGTAACTATGTATTTTCTTCATCTCTACAACCTTCAGGTAATTACACACATAGTATAGGGAATACAGGCACAGATATCAGCAATCACATATTCCCCCATTCATGTATCATCAACTAAAATGTGCTCCCCATTTTTGTTACAACCAAAATCCGAAAAAAGCTCGGTAAAGTTTGACAGCCCATCCACAGACCCGTACCACGGGATAAGAAGGAATTCAAATGTATACTTCGCAATACCTCAAAGCTTGATTTAAAACACGTACGGCACGATGATACATGACCCCCCAAACATGGATTCATACACACATGCTTCTGCTATCTCACTAGGTCATACCCTTTTCCTACCTTCTCCTCTCCTCCCCTACCCAACCATGTAAATGTATTAACCCCTGACATATATTTTTCTCTTTTTGAAATGTTTTAGGAAGTGGCAGTTATTGTTGACTGCCAAAGGGTGGACTGTCAAAGTCAGAAAAATATCACGATGCACACTGCCATATTTGCACCTCATATGTGTCCCTGCTGCGCATGCGTGCGCTCTACCGTGCGTGCGCATACTCGCTGTTGCGGGCACCCGCAGGCGCACGGTATGCACATTTACGGTAGAGATTGTGTGCGTCTAGCGGGCGACTCTTTCGTTACATATTTTCACCATATAATGCATTTTGTAGATTATGGTCCCTTTGATAGATTCTGAAAGTTTAGTTAATGTAGTATGTTCCTGGACAGAGAGATCCCTCATTGTTTGATACGAAGGGTCAGACAGGAGTAATACAGTGGTGTTTAGTATCCATCGGAAGAGTATTTAATTAGCAATATTCCGGTGTTGGTTTGAAGCGGATCAATCGCTCGTGCGAATAGTTATGGACATAAGAAGTTTATGAACATTTACTGTATTTGCACTTACTTATCCATGCGGCGGGAAACCCAGTTTCCCTCCCACCTGAGCTGTTGGAAATAGTCACAGCCCACCTGTATGAATCAACCTATGACCTTTTGTTATAATGCGAAGACGAATTCCTGTGTCCAATGAACAATGAGATTGTAGGGACCATTGAATTGTATTGTGTGTGGGGCATAAATAGACAGGCCGATCACATCCAGCACTCACTCTTCATCGGTTATCATTGCTGAAAATCGGGAGCTGGATGTCCAGAGGCGCATGCGATCGTTTCCTTTGTGCGTAAGTTTTCTCCGTAATCATATTGTCTTTTCTTGTTATTATGGGCCATATCTTTCTCTCTCTCTCTTCTCTTTCTCTCATTTTCTCTTAAACGTACTTGTATTGTATTTACTGTGTAGTTACCTGGTTAGTTAGTCTATGTTATATTGTAGTGTATGACTTGTATTGTATTAATTCTTTTGCAAGTATAACATTCATAATATATATATTAGGCGTTGGACCCTAAGCACGGTATTTGTGTATTTCTTATAGTGTTAAGTATTCTCAGAGCGTCGGTGACGCTCGAACAGCTTTTGAGTTAATAAGGTTATACAGTGTTGCATTTACACCCTATCTCTACACTAAGGTTTTACAGCAAATTACATTGTTTGTGGTTTAGACATAAAGGTTTAACATTGTGAGCGTCGGCGCCGCTCGTGATCTCCTCGTGGTCTCGAGCGTCCGCTACGCTGATAGCGTAGCATTACGGTAGTCGCTCACCTATAAGTGTGCCCGATACCAACAGCGTATTCTCGTGAGCGTCTGTATCGCTCGAGCAGCCCGCTCCCGATACAGCGTCCGTTACGCTATAGCGAACCATTACGTTAGTCAGCAGCCAATAGCGTGCCTGCCTGTGATCTCTTGGCCGTGAGCGAACGTGACGCTTGAGCGTCTCGACCACGGCTAAGCGATTGTTACGCAACGAGCGTACCCTTACGGTACTCCATACGCAAATAGCGTACAGTGTTCTTAGACCTCACAAAGGGTTTTAAATAAGATAAATATTTAGCTTTATCAAAGCGCACTGTCAGCAGTGTTCATTCCGGGAGTGGACAACTGGGATGCAGACTTCCTCAGCAGACACGACCTACATCCAGGAGAGTGGGGACTCCATCAGGAAGTCTTCGCACAGATTGCAAGTCGGTGGGGACTGTTCCAGATAGACATGATGGCGTCCCGCCTCAACAAAAAGCTACAGAGGTATTGCAACAGGTCAAGAGACCCTCGGGCAGTAGCTGTAGACGCCCTAGTGACACCGTGGGTGTTCCGGTCGGTCTATGTATTTCCTCCTCTACCTCTCATACCCAAGGTGTTGATAATAGTAAGAAAAAGAGGAGTAAGAACAATTCTCATTGTTCCAGATTGGCCGCGAAGGACCTGGTATCCAGATCTGCAGGAAATGCTCACAGAAGATCCGTGGCCACTTCCTCTAAGACAGGACCTGTTGCAACAGGGGCCCTGTCTGTTCCAAGACTTACCGCGGCTGCGTTTGACGGCATGGCGGTTGAACGCCGGATCCTAGCGGAAAAGGGTATTCCAGATGAGGTCATTCCTACGCTAATAAAGGCTAGGAAGGACGTGACATCTAAACATTATCACTGTATATGGCGAAAATATGTTTCTTTGTGTGAGGCCAGGAATGCTCATACGTAAGAATTCCACCTGGGCCACTTCCTTCACTTCCTACAAACTGGAGTGAATTTGGGCCTAAAATTAGGCTCTATTAAGGTTCAGATTTTGGCCTTATCCATTTTCTTTCAAAAGGAATTGGCCTCTCTTCCTGAAGTAAGTACAAACTTTTGTGAAGGGAGTACTGCATATTCAGCCTCCTTTTGTACCTCCGGTGGTCCCTTGGGACCTTAACGTGGTGTTAAGGTTATGGTTTGAACCACTTAAAATGGTGGAGTTTAAATATCTCACTTGGAAGGTGGTCATGTTATTAGCCTTGGCTTCCGCTAGGCGAGTGTCGGAATTAGCAGCTTTATCACATAAAATCCCCTATCTGGTTTTCCATATGGATAGAGCGGAATTGCAGACCCGTCCTCAATTCCTGCTAAAAGTGGACTCATCCTTTCATATGAACCAACCTATTGTGGTGCCTGTGGCTACGCGTGACTTGGAGGATTCCGAGTCCCTTGATGTGGTCAGGGCTTTGAAAATTTACGTGGCCAGAACGGCTAGAGTCAGAAAAACAGAAGCACTGTTTGTCCTGTATGCAGCCAACAAGATTGGCACCCCTGCTTCAAATCAGACTATTGCTCTCTGGATCTGTAACACGATTCAGCAGGCGCATTCTATGGCGGGATTGCCGTTGCCTAATTCAGTCAAGGCCCATTCCACTAGTAAGGTGGGCTCTTCTTGGGCAGCTGCCCGGGGGTCTCGGCACTACAGCTGTGCCGAGCTGCTACTTGGTCGGGTTCAAACACCTTTGCAAAGTTCTATAAGTTTGATACCCTGGCTGAGGAGGACCTCCTGTTTGCTCAATCGGTGCTGCAGAGTCATCCGCAGGAGCCCGTTTGGGAGCTTTGGTATAATCCCCATGGTCCTTACGGAGTCCCCAGCATCTTTTAGGACGTAAGAGAAAATAAGATTTTAAACCTACCGGTAAATCTTTTTCTCGTAGTCCGTAGAGGATGCTGGGTGCCCGTCCCAAGTGCGGACTACTTCTGCAAGACTTGTATATAGTTATTGCTTACATAAGGGTTATATGTTAGTTTTCATCGGTCTTGGACTGATGCTATGTTGTTTTCATACTGTTAACTGGGTAGTATATCACAAGTTATACGGTGTGATTGGTGTGGCTGGTATGAATCTTGACCTTGGATTAACAAAAATCCTTTCCTCGTACTGTCCGTCTCCTCTGGGCACAGTTTCTCTAACTGAGGTATGGAGGAGGGGCATAGAGGGAGGAGCCAGTGCACACCCAGATCTAAAGTCTTTCTTAAAGTGCCCATGTCTGCTGCGGAGCCCGTCTATCCCCCATGGTCCTTACGGAGTCCCCATCATCCTCTACGGACTACGAGAAAAAAATTTTACCGGTAGGTTTAAAATGTTATTTTTTTCTCTGCAACCCACTGCTAAATTGTGCTTCCTAGCTGTTTTTTATAAAATCACTTAATTAAATCTAACTCTGATTACGTCAGAGAAGGCCAGGTACCCTACACCATAAGAGGGGGTTTGACATTTTGACTTGTCTACTTAAAGATCACCAAAATCTGATCACAAGGTCAATTACATCCCTGGGTGGGATTGAACCACCAACCTTTTGGTTAATAGCCCATGTAAGTGAAAGAGATCCTGAAGCACTCACTCATCATGGGAAAGTACCAATGTGTTTCTTACAAAAATTCTCCAGATTATTGACTTTTTAAAGTTTTTCTAGGAAACGTTCTAGATAAATGCTTATTAGCCTTTGTCAGTATCTACTTTTGCAAGGTGTCTATGTGGCGCAATCGGTTAGCATGTTTGGCTATTAACCAAAAGGTTGTTGGTTCAATCCCACCCAGGGATGTAAATAACCTTGTAATCAGATTTTGGTGATCTTTAAATAGACAAGTCAAAATTTCAAACCCCCTCTTATGGTGTAGGGTACCTGGCCTTCTCTGATGTAATCAGAGTTAGATTTGATTAAGTGATTTTATAAAAAAACAGCTAGGAAGCACAATTTAGCAGTGGGTTGCAGAGAAAAAAAATTATGCTGGCAGAAAAGTCCAATTTAGTGACGAAACAGCTCTTCATTTTCTGATTTTATGTTTATGCTAACAAATTTGCTCTCTGAAAAGTGTCCACAAAGCCAAGTCTCTGATTAACACCTTTGTAGGGATGGTTTTTCACCTATTACTGAATTAAACTTGCTTCATTGGAAAGGCAGCAAGATGCATCCTCATTTCAATGTCTACTGAAATAATACAGGTTGACACCAGGAAACATAAACGTCACTGCATCCTTGCTGCTTCCTCATGGGGAAGTCTGTTTAATGTGAAAACAAGGTGATATCTAATCAGCACACAGGTAAGGAATTAAGAAAATCTTTCTTTATGGGTGAAGATGTTTCTCACAAAATTGTTGCACCAAAGCATCATTGAAATTCAAGCTGGAAAGATGATTTTAATATATCACTTGTACATTTTGTACTGCTCTTCTGGTGACAATGTAGTTTGTTTTTGTCAATTACCATTTTAATAATAGGGTAAAGAAAATTAAGTGGATTTTTGAAAGAAAACAATACTGTCAATATACTATTAAAACAAATTAAAATGGTAAAAGTTATTGTACTTTAAGTAAAAATAAAAGAGCCAAAATATCAATCCCAGTTTTGGATTACTTTAATTAACAAAAAACAATGCATATAGCAGAGGATAGTTTCAATCTGCCTACCTCTGGGTTATGGGCCCAGCATGCTTCCGTTGCAGTACTCTGCTGCTCATGTAAGTGCAAGAGATCCTGAAGCACTCACTCATCATGGGAAAGTACCAATGTGTTTCTTACAAAAACTCTCCAGATTATTGACTTTTTAAAGTTTTTCTAGGAAACGTTCTAGATGAATGCTTATTAGCCTTTGTCAGTATATACTTTTACGAGGTGTCTCTGTGGTGCAATCGGTTAGCATGTTTGGCTATTAACCAAAAGGTTGGTGGTTCAATCCCACCCATGGATGTAATTGACCTTGTGATTAGATTTTGGTAATCTTTAAGTAGACAAGTCAAAATGTCAAACTCCCTCTTATGGTGTAGGGTACCTGGCCTTCTCTGATGTAATCAGAGTTAGATTTGATTAAGTGATTTTATAAAAAACAGCTAGGAAGCACAATTTAGCAGTGGGTTGCAGAGAAAAAAAACTATGCTGGCAGAAAAGTCCAATTGAGTGATTAAACAGCTCTTCATTTTCTGATTTTATGTTTATGCTAACAAATTTGCTCTCTGAAAAGTGTCCA
This sequence comes from Pseudophryne corroboree, assembly GCF_028390025.1. Classification (NCBI taxonomy): domain Eukaryota; kingdom Metazoa; phylum Chordata; class Amphibia; order Anura; family Myobatrachidae; genus Pseudophryne; species Pseudophryne corroboree. The sequence continues at coordinate 284,690 of NW_026968046.1, read as the reverse complement.
CAAAGTAAAGTCTCTGATTAACACCTTTGTAGGAATGGTTTTTCACCTATTACTGAATTAAACTTGCTTCATTGGAAAGGCAGCAAGATGCATCCTCATTTCAATGTCTACTGAAATAATACAGGTTGACACCAGGAAACATAAACGTCACTGCATCCTTGCTGCTTCCTCATGGGGAAGTCTGTTTAATGTGAAAACAAGGTGATATCTAATCAGCACACAGGTAAGGAATTAAGAAAATCTTTCTTTATGGGTGAAGATGTTTCTCACAAAATTGTTGCACCAAAGCATCATTGAAATTCAAGCTGGAATGATGATTTTAATATATCACTTGTACATTTTATACTGCTCTTCTGGTGACAATGTAGTTTGTTTTTGTCAATTACCATTTTAATAATAGGGTAAAGAAAATTAAGTGGATTTTTGAAAGAAAACAATACTGTCAATTTACTATTAAAACAAATTAAAATGGTAAAAGTTATTGTACTTTAAGTAAAAATAAAAGAGCCAAAATATCAATCCCAGTTTTGGATTACTTTAATTAACAAAAAACAATGCATATAGCAGAAGATAGTTTCAATCTGCCTACATCTAGGTTATGGGCCCAGCATGCTTCCGTTGCAGTACTCTGCTGCTCATGTAAGTGCAAGAGATCCTGAAGCACTCACTCATCATGGGAAAGTAGCAATGTGTTTCTTACAAAAACTCTCCAGATTATTGACTTTTTAAAGTTTTTCTAGGAAACGTTCTAGATGAATGCTTATTAGCCTTTGTCAGAATGGACTTTTACGAGGTGTCTCTGTGGTGCAATCGGTTAGCATGTTTGGCTATTAACCAAAAGGTTGGTGGTTCAATCCCACCCAGGGATGTAATTGACCTTGTGATCAGATTTTGGTGATCTTTAAGTAGACAAGTCAAAATTTCAAACCCCCTCTTATGGTGTAGGGTACCTGGCCTTCTCTGATGTAATCAGAGTTAGATTTGATTAAGTGATTTTATAAAAAACAGCTAGGAAGCACAATTTAGCAGTGGGTTGCAGAGAAAAAAAAATTATGCTGGCAGAAAAGTCCAATTGAGTGATTAAACAGCTCTTCATTTTCTGACTTTATTTTTATGCTAACAAATTTGCTCTCTGAAAAGTGTCCACAAAGCCAAGTCTCTGATTAACACCTTTGTAGGAATGTTTTTTCACCTATTACTGAATTAAACTTGCTACATTGGAAAGGCAGCAAGATGCATCCTCATTTCAATGTCTACTGAAATAATACAGGTTGACACCAGGAAACATAAACGTTACTGCATCCTTGCTGCTTTCTCATGTGGAAGTCTGTTTAATGTGAAAACAAGGTAATATCTAATCAGCACACAGATAAGGAATTAAGAAAATCTTTCTTTATGGGTGAAGATGTTTCTCACAAAATTGTTGTCCCAATGCATCATTGAAATTCAAGATGGAAGATGATTTTAATATATCACTTGTACATTTTGCATTGCTCTTCTGGTGACAATGTAGTTTGTTTTTGTCAATTACCATTTCAGTAATAGGGTAAAGAAAATTAAGTGGATTTTTTAAAGAAAACAATGCTGTCAATATACTATTAAAACAAATTAAAATGATAAAAGTTATTGTACTTTAAGTAAAAATAAAAGAGCCAAAATATCAATCCCAGTTTTTGATTACTTTAATTATAAAAAAAAATGCACATAGCAGAGGATAGTTTCGATTAATCGACCTCTGGGTTATGCGCCCAGCATCCTTCCATTGCACTACTCTGCTGCTCATGGAAGTCCGAGAGATCCTGAAGACTAAATTGATTAAAGGCCTAAAAGTACTGGACTATAAGGAAAGACTTACTAGGCTGAATATGTATACACTAGAAAAGAGGTGCCTAAGAGGAGATATTATTAATATCTTCAAATATGTAAAGATACATAACAAAGAGTTATCAGAGGAATTATTTATTAAAAGAACACGTGGTCACTCGCTGCGACTGGAGGAAAGTTCAGAACGCAATGGAGGAAAGGTTTCTTCACTGTTAGGGCAATCAGGATGTGGAATTCCCTGCCAGGGAAGGTGGTAATGGCGGACTCTGTAATTGGATTTAAAAAAGGAATGGATACATTTCTGAATGAAAAAGCTATCCAAGGTTATAATACTTAAAATATCAACATGGTTAATCCGGGGGTAACATGAGTTATAGTAGCTAACTAGTCATAAAACATTATTCAGCAAGTATGTAGAATCATCACAACTTAAAACAGGTTGAACACGATGGGCAATTTGCCTCTATTCAACCTCAAAAACTATGTTACTATATGTTACTATATTACTGTAGTATACAGAACACCACAATGCAATGAGCAGTGATAGTGAGCACTGATGAGGATACTAGAACTGACACTGAGCAGCAAGATGCAGCACTGGACTATTAGTAATGTACTGTAGTATGCTGAGCACCACAATGCAGCACAAGACAATGAGCAGTGATACTGAGCACTGATGAGGATACTACTGAGAACTGACACTGAGCAGGAGAGACACACTACTAGTATTACTGAGCAGCAATAAGTAACCACTGATACTGAGCACTGATATTGAGATTTCCACTGAGAGAACATAGCCACGTCCTCTCCGCTCTCTCTTCAATGCACGAGTAAAAATGGCGGCAACGCGCAGCTCTATATATAATATCCGAATCTCGCGAGAATCCGACAGCGGGATGATGACATTTTCCCTTGTTCAGGTTTTCCGAGTCAGGCGGGAACAACCGAGCCTGCCTCAGACCAGTGTAAACCACGTGGAGTTCGTGGGGAATTCGGTTCTCGGAGAACCGAACCCGCTCCTCTCTACCTTATACCCATCAATTTTTTTTATTTTCAATCTAAGCCCCTGCAGTTTTCTGTAAGCATCTGCTTCGCTATGATGATCAACAAGTCACAAGGGCAAACACTCAGGGCTTGAGGCGTAGATCTTAGGACCAGCTGCTACAAGCATGGCAGAGGTGTCACTATCACTGGTGACACCCAGAGAGGTGGCGAGGGAGATTGTAATGCAGTGCGCGCAGATAAGCAGCGCAATGGTAAAAAGGAGGCATGGTTTCATAGGTAGGGGCGTGGCCTGGTGGCCTGAATCTACATTTTGTTGCTCCGGGTGTCCCGGGGGTTGGGTGCTGCACCCGGGGACTAGTGTGTAAGCGGTGCTGGCTCCTGCACAGTGACAGGGCATGGCCACCCAGTATGACACCTCCCTTCTTGACCATGCTGTAATTGCAGTCGCACTGCAGTTCAGCGTGATCATAAACAATGGTGTAGCCTCCTGCTGGTGCAGACTGTATGTGCGCGCAGGAAGCCGCCACCATTTTTGTGATCACAGCGGCTGAATGTGATGTCATACAGCCGCTGTGACCACGCCCCCTGTGTCTCCTCCATTGCAGACCCCATTTTGAAGCCTTGCCCCCGCACTGCTCCATCCCTGACTTGGAAATGGAGTGTTGCTGACCCCACTCTCCCCCCCTGCCCCGATTGACAGGCAGAGGCGATCGCATGCAGGCACATGCGTATGCTCTTAGCAATTTTTGCAGTTGGATCGCTTATTGTGATTGCAATCCAACCTGAATCAGGCCCTATTACCTATCACAATGCGCTGCGGGCAGTACAAAATTGGGTTAATATAGGAGAAAAACCCCCAGACCTGTGCTCCTTAACTGTACCTGGTGGCTAGTGGAGCGGCTGCCCAGTAATCAGTGTCCACCCCAGTGCGCACACGGCCCACCCCCTACTGCCACGCTCCCCTTAATCAGCGGCCTCGTGATCCGGAAGGGCGGTGTGTGTGTGTGACTGACCTTAGGAAGAAACCGGAGCCTCCGCTGCAGTGACCCAGCAACCAGGGCACGGGAGTATACAGCGCCGCTGGGAGTGATGAAGCTGCAGTAAAGATGTCTATTAGACCTAGCCTGCTGCAGCCCTTGTAGATTCTCATAAAACAAGTTCTTCTTTTCTTGTCAAAATTAATAGCTAAGAATAGGCTGCCTGAGGCAGGCCCCTGTTAAGTGGCCTGCTACTGAAGGCACCAACTACAAACTGAGCTCCCTGTTCATGGAAGCGGGGTTATAGAGGAGGATGCGCTGAGCATCTTGGGAACAGTCAAAAGCTTTGAGCCGGTTGGTGCCTCAGATCAAGATCCTACTCTACACCCCAATGTGAATCCTTGTGGAGTCCAGTGTACCCCACAGAAGAAATTAATGTGTCACACCCATTGGCAGCAACCTTAGAATAGCTGCTGACGGGCACAATTGAGAAAGGAAGGGGGGGGGGGCATTTGAATCCAGCACATAGATGCAATTCAAATATGTAATTTGTACCTTCCTATTTTAAAATATAATGGATGAACCTCACCCTGTGAGAACAATCTTCATGATCAAGAGATCTAATATGTAAAATAAGTATGAGTTGGGATAGGGCTGGGGAGGGTGGCAGCTCGGGCAGCCCCTCCCCCGTCAAGTTAAGGAGATTCAACTGAGGAAGCACAAGGGAACTCTCGTCTGGGGACAACAACTGCAGGGAGACCACATCTTTTCAGATGAACATGGGAGGGCGGAAGGCTGCCTAATACTGAAGCACCATCAAATATCAAACCATATCCAACAACTAGTACAAGCATTCCTGGGGGAAGGTCTGTAGCAGACGGATTTGCATACGGTGATGTCATCCAAGCAGTGGGCCAAAGTTGGCTGGAACCCTCATCTGCATATAAAAAGAGAAAAGGGGCATGCAGGGCATGGCGGCCTTTTGCAGTGCTTGGATGACCCCTAGTTTGCATTAAACACCCCCACCCTCCTTTGGTGTGGGGCTCATGTTGGCCATGACCCATCCCCTGAAGCATTCATGCTGATTTCTTGCAGCAGCTGGGCACTGTAACAGCTCCAGAGCTGCTCTGTAAGGCAAGTAAAAGGGTGTGGGCCCTGCAGCACCACCTGTAGTTCGCATTGTGCGTTGGAAGGCACAAAGTAAGCAGACGGGAGGAGAAGTCAGGATAGTACACAAGGGCATCCTTTTCTCTTAGTCCGTAAAGGATGCTGGGGTCACATTAAGAACCATGGGGTATAGACGGGATCCGCAAGAGACATGGGCACTTTAAGACTTTCAAAGGGTGTGAACTGGCTCCTCCCTCTATGCCCCTCCTCCAGACTCCAGTTATAGGAACTGTGCCCAGGGAGACGGACATTTCGAGGAAAGGATTTATTGTTAAACTAAGGTGAGCATCTTACCAGCTCACACCTTAAGCATGCCGCAGAACGTGGCATTCAACAGAACACAAGCCAACGGCATGAACAATTGCAGCAAAAAGCTGACCAGAACCGTAACACAACATGTGTATAACCACAAGTAATAACTGCAGACACAGTATGGACTGGGACGGGTGCCCAGCATCCTCTACGTACTAAGAGAAAAGGATTTACCGGTAGGTATTAAAATCCTATTTTCTCATACGACCTAGAGGATGCTGGGGTCACATTAAGAACCATGGGGTTATACCAAAGCTCTTGAACGGGTGGGAGAGTGCGTACGACTCTGCAGCACCGAATGACCCAACTTGAGGTTATCATCAGCCAAGGTATCAAACTTGTAAAACTTAGCAAAAGTGTTTACTAAATAGCTGCTCGGCAAAGTTGCAATGCTGAGACTCCCCGACCAGCTGCCCAGGATGAACCCACCTTTCTAGTAGAATGGGTCTTCACCTAATTCAGTAACGGCAATCCTGCCGTGGAATGAGCATGCTGAATCTTACCACAGATTCAGCGCATAATGGTCTGCATGGAAGCAGGACACCCAATCCTGTTGGGAGCATACAGGACAAACAGAGCCTCTGTTTTCCTAATCTGAACCGTTCTGGTGACATAAATTTTCAAAGTTCTGACCACAGCCAGAGACTTTGACTCAACGAAGGTGTCAGTGGCCAAAGGCACCATGTGGAAAGATGAACCACCTTTGGCAGAAATTGTTGACGTGTCCTCAATTCTGCTCTATCTTCATGAAAGATCAAATAAAGGCTCTTGTGATACTGCATGGTTTGTACTGTTTTCCATGTGCTCCCAGATCTTTCAAGCAAGTAGCATGGTCAAGAAAGTTCTGTTTGAAAAGAAACAAACATTTACTGTCATTGTTATGCAAATAAACTTACATTAAAGCTAACAAGAAAGCACACTCGTTCTGTCTTTAAACTGATAAAAGAAACCCCAATAATATGGGGCATGCAAAAATTGAGATAAAACTCAGTTTTGCTCCTCTCCACGGAAATCTTTAATAAAAGGCGAAATATTTGTTAGTTCTGAAGAGAAACCAGAGCATGACCAAGATTCCACCTGTCGCCTGAGTGCCATGCCAGCAGTTCTCATTCAGCTCAAAGTGAGCACCCAATTTGAATGAAAGAAAGCAGATTTCTCACCAGGCTTCCCCTTGCTATAAACATGGTTTGTACTCTTTTCCATGTGCTCCTAGATCTTTCAAACAATTAGTGTGGTCAAGAAAGTTCTGTTTGAAAAGAAACAAACATTGACTGTCATTTCTATGCAAATGAGCTTACATTAAAGCACACTCGTTCTATCTTTAAACCGATAAAATAAAACCCCAATAAGATGGGGCATGCAAAAATTGAGATAAAACTCAGTTTTGCTCCTCTTCACGGAAATCTTTAGTAAAAGGCGAAAGATTTGTTCGTTCTGAAGAGAAACCACAGCATGACCAAGATTCTACCTGTCGCCTGAGTGCCATGCCAGCAGTCCTCATTCAGCTCAAAGTGAGCACCCAATTTGAAAGAAAGAAAGAAAGCAGATTTCTCACCAGGCTTCCCCTTGCTATAAACATGGTTTGTACTCTTTTCCATGTGCTCCCACATCTTTCAAGCAATTAGTATAGTCAAGAAAGTTCTGTTTGAAAAGAAACAAACATTTACTGTCATTTCTATGCAAATGTGCTTACATTAAAGCACACTCGTTCTATCTTTAAACTGATAAAAGAAACCCCAATAAGACGGGGCATGCAAAAATTGAGATAAAACTCAGTTTTGCTCCTCTCCACGGAAATCTTTAGTAAAAGGCGAAAGATTTGTTCGTTCTGAAGAGAAACCAGAGCATAACCAAGATTCCACCTGTCGCCTGAGTGCCATGCCAGCAGTCCTCATTCAGCTCAAAGTGAGCACCCAATTTGAAAGAAAGAAAGCAGATTTCTCACCAGGCTTCCCCTTGCTATAAGCATGGTTTGTACTCTTTTCCATGTGCTCCCAGATCTTTCAAGCAATTAGTATGGTCAAGAAAGTTCTGCTTGAAAAGAAACAGACATTTATTGTCATTGTTATGCAAATAAACTTACATTAAAGCTAACAAGAAAGCACACTCGTTCTGTCTTTAATCCGATAAAAGAAACCCCAATAATATGGGGCATGCAAAAATTGAGATAAAACTCAGTTTTGCTCCTCTCCACGGAAATCTTTAGTAAAAGGCGAAATATTTGTTCGTTCTGAAGAGAAACCAGAGCATGACCAAGCATTCCACCTGTCGCCTGAGTGCCGTGCCAGCAGTCCTCATTCAGATCAAAGTGAGCGCCCAATTTGAAAGAAAGCAGATTTCTCACCTGTCTTCTCCTTGCTATAAGCATGGTTTGTACTGTATTCCATGTGCTCCCAGATCTTTCAAGCAAGTAGCATGGTCAAGAAAGTTCTGTTTGAAAAGAAACAAACATTTACTGTCATTTCTATGCAAATGAGCTTACATTAAAGCACACTCATTCTATCTTTAAACCGATAAAAGAAACCCCAAAAAGATGGGGCATGCAAAAATTGAGATAAAACTCGGTTTTGCTCCTCTCCACGGAAATCTTTAGTAAAAGGCGAAAGATTTGTTCGTTCTGAAGAGAAACCAGAGCATGACCAAGATTTTTATCTGAAAATATGTGTTCTCCCTGCAGTTGTTGTCCCCAGATGAGAGTTCCCTTGTGCTGCCTCAGTTGAATCTCCTTTACTTGACAGGGGGATGCTCGAGCAGCGACCCTCCCCAGCTCTAGCCCAACTCCTACTTACCTGCCAGGTGAGATACTATGATCATGAAGGTGCTTCTCCCAGGGCAAGGCTCACCCATTGCACTCTGGGTGTGCTGCTTCTGCGTTTTCCCCAAATGTGGGAAACTTGACTGCATAATTTGTGTTTCCCCTGGTCGGCTCTCGTATAATTCAGATCTCTTTGTCTCAGGTCTCTCTCCAGCCTAGTTTGCTGTCTGTTTCCACTTCTCTTTTCTTGAGCCGCTCCCTTCTATGCCCTTGCGCACTATCCTGACTTCTACCGTCTGCTTACTTCGTGCCTTCCAACGCACAATGCAAACTACAGGTAGTGCTGCAGGGCCCACACCCTTTTACTTGCCTTACAGAGCGTCTCTGGAGCAGTTACAGTGCCCAGCTGCTGCAAGAAATCAGCTTGAATGCTTCAGGGGCTGGGGCATAGCCAACATGAGCCCCACACCGAAGGAGGGTGGAGGTGTGTAATGCGAACTAGGGGTCATCCAAGCGCCGCAAAAGGCCGCCATGCCCTGCACGCCCCTTGTCTCTTTTCATATGCAGACGAGGGTTGAAGCCAACTTTGACCCACTGTTTGGATGACATCACCATATGCAAATCCATCTGCTGCAGGCCTTCCCCCAGGAATGCTTGCACTAGTTGTTGCATTTGGTTTGTTGTTTGGGGGTGCTTCAGTATTAGGTAGCCTTCTGCCCTCCCATGTTCATCTGAAAATATGTGTTCTCCCTGCAGTTGTTGTCCCCAGATGAGAGTTCCCTTGTGCTGCCTCAGTTGAATCTCCTTTACTTGACAGAGATGTGCCTGAGCAGCGGCCCTCCCCAGCCCTATCCCAAATCATACTTATTTTGCATAGGCGATACCATGGTCATGAAGATTGTTCTCCCAGGGTGAGGTTCATTCATTGCATTCTGGGTATGCTGACCCCTGTGATTTCCCCAAATGTGGGAAACTCGACTGCATTATTTGTGGTAGTGGGGGACTGTGTTTGTGCTTTCCTCTGGTCAGCTCTGGTAAAAATCAGATTTCTTTATATCAGATCTTCCTCTAGCCTTGTTCTTCTTTCGAGAGTTCCCTTGTGCTGCCTTAGTTGGATCTCTTTCACTTGAGAGGGGGGTGCCCGAGCAGCGACCCTCCCCAGCTCTAGCCCAACTCCTACTTACCTGCCAGGTGAGATACTATGATCATGAAGGTGCTTCTCCCAGGGCAAGGCTCACCCATTGCACTCTGGTTGTGCTGCCCCTGCGATTTCCCCAAATGTGGGAAACTTGACTGCATAATTTGTGTTTCCCTTGGTCATCTCTCGTATAATTCAGATCTCTTTGTCTCAGGTCTCTCTCCAGCCTAGTTTGCTGTCTGTTTCCACTTCTCTTTTCTTGAGCCGCTCCCTTCTATGCCCTTGCGCACTATCCTGACTTCTCCCGTCTGCTTACTTCGTGCCTTCCAACGCACAATGCAAACTACAGGTAGTGCTGCAGGGCCCACACCCTTTTACTTGCCTTACAGAGCAGCTCTGGAGCAGTTACAGTGCCCAGCTGCTGCAAGAAATCAGCTTGAATGCTTCAGGGGCTGGGGCATAGCCAACATGAGCCCCACACCGAAGGAGGGTGGAGGTGTGTAATGCGAACTAGGGGTCATCCAAGCGCCGCAAAAGGCCGCCATGCCCTGCACGCCCCTTTTCTCTTTTCATATGCAGACGAGGGTTGAAGCCAACTTTGACCCACTGCTTGGATGGCATCACCATATGCAAATCCATCTGCTGCAGGCCTTCCCCCAGGAATGCTTGCACTGGTTGTTGCATTTGGTTTGTTGTTTGGGGGTGCTTCAGTATTAGGCAGCCTTCTGCCCTCCCATGTTCATCTGAAAATATGTGTTCTCCCTGCAGTTGTTGTCCCCAGATGAGAGTTCCCTTGTGCTGCCTCAGTTGAATCTCCTTTACTTGAAAGAGATGTGCCTGAGCAGCGGCCCTCCCCAGCCCTATCCCAAATCATACTTATTTTGCATAGGAGAGACCATGGTCTTGAAGATTGTTCTCCCAGGGTGAGGTTCATTCATTGCATTCTGGGTATGCTGACCCCTGTGATTTCCCCAAATGTGGGAAACTCAACTGCATTATTTGTGGTAGTGGGGGACTGTGTTTGTGCTTTCCTCTGGTCAGCTCTGGTAAAAGTCAGATTTCTTTGTTTCAGATCTTCCTCTAGCCTTGTTCTTCTTTCGAGAGTTCCCTTGTGCTGCCTCAGTTGGATCTCCTTCACTTGACAGGGGGGTGCCCGTGCAGCGACTCTCCCCAGCTCTAGCCCAACTTCTACTTACCTGCCAGGTGAGATACTATAATCATGAAGGTGCTTCTCCCAGGGCAAGGCTCACCCATTGCACTCTGGATGTGCTGCCCCTGCGATTTCCCCAAATGTGGGAAACTTGACTGCATAATTTGTGTTTCCCCTGGTCGGCTCTCGTATAATTCAGATCTCTTTGTCTCAGGTCTCTCTCCAGCCTAGTTTGCTGTCTGTTTCCACTTCTCTTTTCTTAAGCCGCTCCATTCTATGGCCTTGCGCACTATCCTTACTTCTCCCGTCTGCTTACTTTGTGCCTTCCAATGCACAATGCAAACTACAGGTAGTGCTGCAGGGCCCACACCCTTTTACTTGCCGTACAGAGCAGCTCTGGAGCAGTTACAGTGCCCATCTACTGCAAGAAATCAGCTTGAATGCTTCAGGGGCTGGGGCATAGCCAACATGAGCCCCACACCGAAGGAGGGTGGAGGTGTTTAATGCGAACTAGGGGTCATCCAAGCGCCGCAAAAGGCCGCCATGCCCTGCACGCCCCTTTTCTCTTTTCATATGCAGACGAGGGTTGAAGCCAACTTTGACCCACTGCTTTGGATGACATCACCATATGCAAATCCATCTGCTGCAGGCCTTCCCCCAGGAATGCTTGCACTAGTTGTTGCATTTGGTTTGTTGTTTGGGGGTGCTTCAGTATTAGGCAGCCTTCTGCCCTCCCATGTTCATCTGAAAATATGTGTTCTCCCTGCAGTTGTTGTCCCCAGATGAGAGTTCCCTTATGCTGCCTCAGTTGAATCTCCTTTACTTGAAAGAGATGTGCCTGAGCAGCGGCCCTCCCCAGCCCTATCCCAAATCATACTTATTTTGCATAGGAGATACCATGGTCATGAAGATTATTCTCCCAGTGTGAGGTTTATTCATTGCATTCTGGGTATGCTGACCCCTGTGATTTCCCCAAATGTGGGAAACTCGACAGCATTATTTGTGGTAGTGGGGGACTGTGTTTGTGTTTTCCTCTGGTCAGCTCTGGTAAAAGTCAGATTTCTTTGTCTCAGATCTTCCTCTAGCCTTGTTCTTCTTTCGAGAATTCCCTTGTGCTGCCTCAGTTGGATCTCCTTCACTTGACAGGGGGGTACCCGAGCAGCGACCCTCCCCAGCTCTAGCCCAACTCCTACTTACCTGCCAGGTGAGATACTATGATCACGTAGGTGCTTCTCCCAGGGCAATGCTCACCCATTGCACTCTGGGTGTGCTGCTCCTGCGATTTCCCCAAATGTGGGAAACTTGACTGCATAATTTGTGTTTCCCCTGGTCGGCTCTCGTATAATTCAGATCTCTTTGTCTCAGGTCTCTCTCCAGCCTAGTTTGCTGTCTGTTTCCACTTCTCTTTTCTTAAGTGCCTTCCAATGCACAATGCAAACTACAGGTAGTGCTGCAGGGCCCACACCCTTTTACTTGCCGTACAGAGCAGCTCTGGAGCTGTTACAGTGCCCAGCTGCTGCAAGAAATCAGCTTGAATGCTTCAGGGGCTGGGGCATAGCAAACATGAGCCCCACACCGAAGGAGGGTGGGGGTGTTTAATGTGAACTAAGGGTCATCCAAGCGCCGCAAAAGGCCGCCATGCCCTGCATACCCCTTTTCTCTTTTCATATGCAGATGAGGGTTCCAGCCAACTTTGGCCCACTGCTTGGATGACATCACCGTATGCAAATCCGTCTTCTGCAGAACTTCCCCCAGGAATGCTTGTACTAGTTGTTGCATTTGGTTTGTTGTTTGGGGGTGCTTCAGTATTAGGCAGCCTTCTGCCCTCCCATGTTCATCTGAAAATATGTGTTCTCCCTGCAGTTGTTGTCCCCAGATGGGAGTTCCCTTGTGCTGCCTCAGTTGAATCTCCATTACTTGACAGAGATGTGCCTGAGCAGCGGCCCTCCCCAGCCCTATCCCAAATCATACTTATTTTGCATAGGAGATACCATTTTCATGAAGATTGTTCTCCGAGGGTGAGGTTCATTCATTGCATTTTGGGTATGCTGACCCCTGTGATTTCCCCAAATGTGGGAAACTCGACTGCATTATTTGTGGTAGTGGGGGACTGTGTTTGTGCTTTCCTCTGGTCAGCTCTGGTAAAAATCAGATTTCTTTATATCAGATCTTCCTCTAGCCTTGTTCTTCTTTCGAGAGTTCCCTTGTGCTGCCTCAGTTGGATCTCTTTCACTTGAGAGGGGGGTGCCCGAGCAGTGACCCTCCCCAGCTCTAGCCCAACTCCTACTTACCTGCCAGGTGAGATACTATGATCATGAAGGTGCTTCTCCCAGGGCAAGGCTCACCCATTGCACTCTGGTTGTGCTGCCCCTGCGATTTCCCCAAATGTGGGAAACTTGACTGCATAATTTGTGTTTCCCTTGGTCATCTCTCGTATAATTCAGATCTCTTTGTCTCAGGTCTCTCTCCAGCCTAGTTTGCTGTCTGTTTCCACTTCTCTTTTCTTGAGCCGCTCCCTTCTATGCTCTTGCGCACTATCCTGACTTCTCCCGTCTGCTTACTTCGTGCCTTCCAACGCACAATGCAAACTACAGGTAGTGCTGCAGGGCCCACACCCTTTTACTTGCCTTACAGAGCAGCTCTGGAGCAGTTACAGTGCCCAGCTGCTGCAAGAAATCAGCTTGAATGCTTCAGGGGCTGGGGCATAGCCAACATGAGCCCCACACCGAAGGAGGGTGGAGGTGTGTAATGCGAACTAGGGGTCATCCAAGCGCCGCAAAAGGCCGCCATGCCCTGCACGCCCCTTTTCTCTTTTCATATGCAGACGAGGGTTGAAGCCAACTTTGACCCACTGCTTGGATGGCATCACCATATGCAAATCCATCTGCTGCAGGCCTTCCCCCAGGAATGCTTGCACTAGTTGTTGCATTTGGTTTGTTGTTTGGGGGTGCTTCAGTATTAGGCAGCCTTCTGCCCTCCCATGTTCATCTGAAAATATGTGTTCTCCCTGCAGTTGTTGTCCCCAGATGAGAGTTCCCTTGTGCTGCCTCAGTTGAATCTCCTTTACTTGACAGAGATGTGCCTGAGCAGCGGCCCTCCCCAGCCCTATCCCAAATCATACTTATTTTGCATAGGAGAGACCATGGTCTTGAAGATTGTTCTCCCAGGGTGAGGTTCATTCATTGCATTCTGGGTATGCTGACCCCTGTGATTTCCCCAAATGTGGGAAACTCAACTGCATTATTTGTGGTAGTGGGGGACTGTGTTTGTGCTTTCCTCTGGTCAGCTCTGGTAAAAGTCAGATTTCTTTGTTTCAGATCTTCCTCTAGCCTTGTTCTTCTTTCGAGAATTCCCTTGTGCTGCCTCAGTTGGATCTCCTTCACTTGACAGGGGGGGTACCCGAGCAGCGACCCTCCCCAGCTCTAGCCCAACTCCTACTTACCTGCCAGGTGAGATACTATGATCACGTAGGTGCTTCTCCCAGGGCAAGGCTCACCCATTGCACTCTGGGTGTGCTGCTCCTGCGATTTCCCCAAATGTGGGAAACTTGACTGCATAATTTGTGTTTCCCCTGGTCGGCTCTCGTATAATTCAGATCTCTTTGTCTCAGGTCTCTCTCCAGCCTAGTTTGCTGTCTGTTTCCACTTCTCTTTTCTTAAGTGCCTTCCAATGCACAATGCAAACTACAGGTAGTGCTGCAGGGCCCACACCCTTTTACTTGCCTTACAGAGCAGCTCTGGAGCTGTTACAGTGCCAAGCTGCTGCAAGAAATCAGCTTGAATGCTTCAGGGGCTGGGGCATGGCCAACATGAGCCCCACACCGAAGGAGGGTGGGGGTGTTTAATGCGAACTAAGGGTCATCCAAGCGCCGCAAAAGGCCGCCATGCCCTGCATACCCCTTTTCTCTTTTCATATGCAGATGAGGGTTCCAGCCAACTTTGGCCCACTGCTTGGATGACATCACCGTATGCAAATCCGTCTTCTGCAGACCTTCCCCCAGGAATGCTTGTACTAGTTGTTGCATTTGGTTTGTTGTTTGGGCGTGCTTCAGTATTAGGCAGCCTTCTGCCCTCCCATGTTCATCTGAAAATATGTGTTCTCCCTGCAGTTGTTGTCCCCAGATGAGAGTTCCCTTGTGCTGCCTCAGTTGAATCTCCTTTACTTGACAGAGATGTGCCTGAGCAGCGGCCCTCCCCAGCCCTATCCCAAATCATACTTATTTTGCATAGGAGATACCATGGTCATAAAGACTGTTCTCCCAGGATGAGGTTCATTCATTGCATTCTGGGTATGCTGACCCCTGTGATTTCCCCAAATGTGGGAAACTCAACTGCATTATTTGTGGTAGTGGGGGACTGTTTTTGTGTTTTCCTCTGGTCAGCTCTGGTAAAAGTCAGATTTCTTTGTCTCAGATCTTCCTCTAGCCTTGTTCTTCTTTCGAGAGTTCCATTGTGCTGCCTCAGTTTGATCTCCTTCACTTGACAGGGGGGTACCCGAGTAGCGACCCTCCCCAGCTCTAGCCCAACTCCTACATACCTGCCAGGTGAGATACTATGATCATGAAGGTGCTTCTCCCAGGGCAAGGCTCACCCATTGCACTCTGGGTGTGCTGCTCCTGCGATTTCCCCAAATGTGGGAAACTTGACTGCATAATTTGTGTTTCCCCTGGTCGGCGCTTGTATAATTCAGATCTCTTTGTCTCAGGTCTCTCTCCAGCCTAGTTTGCTGTCTGTTTCCACTTCTCTTTTCTTGAGCCCCTGCCGTCTATGCCTTTGTGCACTCTCCTGACTTCTCCTGTCTGCTTACTTTGTGCCTTCCAACGCACAATGCGAACTACAGGTAGTGCTGCAGGGCCCACACCCTTTTACTTGCCTTACAGAGCAGCTCTGGAGCTGTTACAGTGCCCAGCTGCTGCAAGAAATCAGCTTGAATACTTCAGGGGCTGGGGCATAGCCAACATGAGCCCCACACCGAAGGAGAATGGAGGTGTTTAATGCGAACTAGGGGTCATCCAAGCACCGGAAAAGGCCGCCATGCCCTGCATAACCCTTTTTTCTTTGCATATGCAGATGAGGGTTCCAGCCAACTTTGGCCCACTGCTTGGATGACATCACCGTATGCAAATCCGTCTTCTGCAGACCTTCTCCCAGGAATGCTTTTACTAGTTGTTGCATTTGGTTTGTTGTTTGGGGGTGCTTCAGTATTAGGCAGCCTTCTGCCCTCCCATGTTCATCTGAAAATATGTGTTCTCCCTGCAGTTGTTGTCCCCAGATGAGAGTTCCCTTGTGCTGCCTCAGTTGAATCTCCTTTACTTGACAGAGATGTGCCTGAGCAGCGGCCCTCCCCAGCCCTATCCCAAATCATACTTATTTTGCATAGGAGATACCATGGTCATGAAGATTGTTCTCCCAGGGTTAGGTTCATTCATTGCATTCTGGGTATGCTGACCCCTGTGATTTCCCCAAATGTGGGAAACTCAACTGCATTATTTGTGGTAGTGGGGGACTGTGTTTGTGCTTTCCTCTGGTCAGCTCTGGTAAAAGTCAGATTTCTTTGTCTCAGATCTTCCTCTAGCCTTGTTCTTCTTTCGAGAGTTCCCTTGTGTTGCCTCAGTTGGATCTCCTTCACTTGACAGGGGGGTGCCCGAGCAGCGACCCTCCCCAGCTCTAGCCCAACTCCTACTTACCTGCCAGGTGAGATACTATGATCATGTAGGTGCTTCTCCCAGGGCAAGGCTCACCCATTGCACTCTGGGTGTGCTGCCCCTGCGATTTCCCCAAATGTGGGAAACTTGACTGCATAATTTGTGTTTCCCCTGGTCGGCTCTCATATAATTCAGATCTCTTTGTCTCAGGTCTCTCTCCAGCCTAGTTTGCTGTCTGTTTCCACTTCTTTTTTCTTGAGCCCCTCCCTTCTATACCCTTGTGGTTTCTCTTGACTTCTCCTCCTGTCTGCTTACTTTGTGCCTTCCAACGCACAATGCAAACTACAGGTAGTGCTGCAGGGCCCACACCCTTTTACTTGCCTTTCAGAGCAGCTCTGGAGCTGTTACAGTGCCCAGCTGCTGCAAGAAATCAGCTTGAATGCTTCAGGGGCTGGGGCATAGCCAACATGAGCCCCACACCGACGGAGGGTGGAGGTGTTTAATGCGAACTAAGGGTCATCCAAGCGCCGCAAAAGGCCGCCATGCCCTGCATACCCCTTTTCTCTTTTCATATGCAGATGAGGGTTCCAGCCAACTTTGGCCCACTGCTTGGATGACATCACCGTATGCAAATCCGTCTTCTGCAGACCTTCCCCCAGGAATGCTTGTACTATTTGTTGCATTTGGTTTGTTGTTTGGGGTGCTTCAGTATTAGGCAGCCTTCTGCTCTCCCATGTTCATCTGAAAATATGTGTTCTCCCTGCAGTTGTTGTCCCCAGATGAGAGTTCCCTTGTGCTGCCTCAGTTGAATCTCCTTTACTTGACAGAGATGTGCCTGAGCAGCGGCCCTCCCCAGCCCTATCCCAAATCATACTTATTTTGCATAGGAGATACCATGGTCATGAAGATTGTTCTCCCAGGGTGAGGTTCATTCATTGCATTCTGGGTATGCTGACCCCTGTGATTTCCCCAAATGTGGGAAACTCGACTGCATTATTTGTGGTAGTGGGGGACTGTGTTTGTGCTTTCCTCTGGTCAGCTCTGGTAAAAGTCAGATTTCTTTGTCTCAGATCTTCCTCTAGCCTTGTTCTCTTTTTGAGAGTTTCCTTGTGCTGCCTCAGTTGGATCTCCTTCACTTGACAGGGGGGTGCCCGAGCAGCGACCCTCCCCAGCTCAAGCCCAACTCCTACTTACCTGCCAGGTGAGATACTATGATCAGGAAGGTGCTTCTCCCAGGGCAAGGCTCACCCATTGCACTCTGGGTGTGCTGCTCCTACGATTTCCCCAAATGTGGGACACTTGATTGCATAATTTGTGTTTCCTCTGGTCGGCTACTCGTATAATTCAGATCTCTTTGTCTCAGGTCTCTCTTTAGCCTAGTTTGCTGTCTGTTTCCACTTCTCTTTTCTTGAGCCCCTGCCTTCTATGCCCTTGTGCACTCTCCTGACTTCTCCTGTCTGCTTACTTTGTGCCTTCCAACGCACAATGCGAACTACAGGTAGTGCTGCAGGGCCCACACCCTTTTACTTGCCTTACAGAGCAGCTCTGGAGCTGTTACAGTGCCCAGCTGCTGCAAGAAATCAGCTTGAATACTTCAGGGGCTGGGGCATAGCCAACATGAGCCCCACACCGAAGGAGAATGGAGGTGTTTAATGCGAACTAGGGGTCATCCAAGCACCGCAAAAGGCCGCCATGCCCTGCATAACCCTTTTTTCTTTGCATATGCAGATGAGGGTTCCAGCCAACTTTGGCCCACTGCTTGGATGACATCACCGTATGCAAATCCGTCTTCTGCAGACCTTCTCCCAGGAATGCTTTTACTAGTTGTTGCATTTGGTTTGTTGTTTGGGGGTGCTTCAGTATTAGGCAGCCTTCTGCCCTCCCATGTTCATCTGAAAATATGTGTTCTCCCTGCAGTTGTTGTCCCCAGATGAGAGTTCCCTTGTGCTGCCTCAGTTGAATCTCCTTTACTTGACAGAGATGTGCCTGAGCAGCGGCCCTCCCCAGCCCTATCCCAAATCATACTTATTTTGCATAGGAGATACCATGGTCATGAAGATTGTTCTCCCAGGGTTAGGTTCATTCATTGCATTCTGGGTATGCTGACCCCTGTGATTTCCCCAAATGTGGGAAACTCAACTGCATTATTTGTGGTAGTGGGGGACTGTGTTTGTGCTTTCCTCTGGTCAGCTCTGGTAAAAGTCAGATTTCTTTGTCTCAGATCTTCCTCTAGCCTTGTTCTTCTTTCGAGAGTTCCCTTGTGTTGCCTCAGTTGGATCTCCTTCACTTGACAGGGGGGTGCCCGAGCAGCGACCCTCCCCAGCTCTAGCCCAACTCCTACTTACCTGCAAGGTGAGATACTATGATCATGTAGGTGCTTCTCCCAGGGCAAGGCTCACCCATTGCACTCTGGGTGTGCTGCCCCTGCGATTTCCCCAAATGTGGGAAACTTGACTGCATAATTTGTGTTTCCCCTGGTCGGCTCTCATATAATTCAGATCTCTTTGTCTCAGGTCTCTCTCCAGCCTAGTTTGCTGTCTGTTTCCACTTCTTTTTTCTTGAGCCCCTCCCTTCTATACCCTTGTGGACTCTCTTGACTTCTCCTCCTGTCTGCTTACTTTGTGCCTTCCAACGCACAATGCAAACTACAGGTAGTGCTGCAGGGCCCACACCCTTTTACTTGCCTTTCAGAGCAGCTCTGGAGCTGTTACAGTGCCCAGCTGCTGCAAGAAATCAGCTTGAATGCTTCAGGGGCTGGGGCATAGCCAACATGAGCCCCACACCGACGGAGGGTGGAGGTGTTTAATGCGAACTAAGGGTCATCCAAGCGCCGCAAAAGGCCGCCATGCCCTGCATACCCCTTTTCTCTTTTCATATGCAGATGAGGGTTCCAGCCAACTTTGGCCCACTGCTTGGATGACATCACCGTATGCAAATCCGTCTTCTGCAGACCTTCCCCCAGGAATGCTTGTACTATTTGTTGCATTTGGTTTGTTGTTTGGGGTGCTTCAGTATTAGGCAGCCTTCTGCTCTCCCATGTTCATCTGAAAATATGTGTTCTCCCTGCAGTTGTTGTCCCCAGATGAGAGTTCCCTTGTGCTGCCTCAGTTGAATCTCCTTTACTTGACAGAGATGTGCCTGAGCAGCGGCCCTCCCCAGCCCTATCCCAAATCATACTTATTTTGCATAGGAGATACCATGGTCATGAAGATTGTTCTCCCAGGGTGAGGTTCATTCATTGCATTCTGGGTATGCTGACCCCTGTGATTTCCCCAAATGTGGGAAACTCGACTGCATTATTTGTGGTAGTGGGGGACTGTGTTTGTGCTTTCCTCTGGTCAGCTCTGGTAAAAGTCAGATTTCTTTGTCTCAGATCTTCCTCTAGCCTTGTTCTCTTTTTGAGAGTTTCCTTGTGCTGCCTCAGTTGGATCTCCTTCACTTGACAGGGGGGTGCCCGAGCAGCGACCCTCCCCAGCTCAAGCCCAACTCCTACTTACCTGCCAGGTGAGATACTATGATCAGGAAGGTGCTTCTCCCAGGGCAAGGCTCACCCATTGCACTCTGGGTGTGCTGCTCCTACGATTTCCCCAAATGTGGGACACTTGATTGCATAATTTGTGTTTCCTCTGGTCGGCTACTCGTATAATTCAGATCTCTTTGTCTCAGGTCTCTCTTTAGCCTAGTTTGCTGTCTGTTTCCACTTCTCTTTTCTTGAGCCCCTGCCTTCTATGCCCTTGTGCACTCTCCTGACTTCTCCTGTCTGCTTACTTTGTGCCTTCCAACGCACAATGCAAACTACAGGTAGTGCTGCAGGGCCAACACCCTTTTACTTGCCTTACAGAGCAGCTCTGGAGCTGTTACAGTGCCCAGCTGCTGCAAGAAATCAGCTTGAATGCTTCAGGGGCTGGGGCATAGCCAACATGAGCCCCACACCGACGGAGGGTGGAGGTGTTTAATGCGAACTAAGGGTCATCCAAGCACCGCAAAAGGCCGCCATGCCCTGCATAACCCTTTTCTCTTTTCATATGCAGATGAGGGTTCCAGCCAACCTTGGCCCACTGCTTGGATGACATCACCGTATGCAAATCCGTCTTCTGCAGACCTTTTCCCAGGAATGCTTGTACTAGTTGTTGCATTTGGTTTGTTGTTTGGGGGTGCTTCAGTATTAGGCAGCCTTCTGCTCTCCCATTTTCATCTGAAAATATGTGTTCTCCCTGCTGTTGTTGTCCCCAGATGAGAGTTCCCTTGTGCTGCCTCAGTTGAATCTCCTTTACTTGACAGAGATGTGCCTGAGCAGCGGCCCTCCCCAGCCCTATCCCAAATCATACTTATTTTGCATAGGAGATACCATTATCATGAAGATTGTTCTCCCAGGGTGAGGTTCATTCATTGCATTCTGGGTATGCTGACCCCTGTGATTTCCCCAAATGTGGGAAACTCGACTGCATTATTTGTGGTAGTGGGGGACTGTGTTTGTGCTTTCCTCTGGTCAGCTCTGGTAAAAGTCAGATTTCTTTGTCTCAGATCTTCCTCTAGCCTTGTTCTTTTTTCGAGAGTTTCCTTGTGCTGCCTCAGATGGATCTCCTTCACTTGGCAGGGGGGTGCCCGAACAGCGACCCTCCCCAGCTCTAGCCTAACTCCTACTTACCTGCCAGGTGAGATACTATGATCAGGAAGGTGCTTCTCCCAGGGCAAGGCTCACCCAATGCACTCTGGGTGTGCTGCTCCTAAGATTTCCCCAAATGTGGGACACTTGATTACATAATTTGTGTTTCCTCTGGTCGGCTCTCGTATAATTCAGATCTCTTTGTCTCAGGTCTCTCTCCAGCCTAGTTTGCTGTCTGTTTCCACTTCTCTTTTCTTGAGCCGCTCCCTTCTATGCCCTTGTGCACTATCCTGACTTCCCCGTCTGCTTACTTTGTGCCTTCCAACGCACAATGCAAACTACAGGTAGTGCTGCAGGGCCCACACCCTTTTACTTGCTTTACAGAGCAGCTCTGGAGCTGTTACAGTGCCCAGCTGCTGCAAGAAATCAGCTTGAATGCTTCAGGGGCTGGGGCATAGCCAACATGAGCCCCACACCGAAGGAGGGTGGAGGTGTTTAATGCGAACTAGGGGTCATCCAAGCGCCGCAAAAGGCCGCCATGCCCTGCACACCCCTTTTTTATTTTCATATGCAGACGAGGGTTGAAGCCAACTTTGACCCACTGCTTGGATGACATCACCATATGCAAATCCATCTGTGGCAGGCCTTCCCCCAGGAATGCTTGCACTAGTTGTTGCATTTGGTTTGTTGTTTGGGGGTGCTTCAGTATTAGGCAGCCTTCTGCCCTCCCATGTTCATCTGAAAATATATGTTCTCCCTGCAGTTGTTGTCCCAAGATGAGAGTTCCCTTGTGCTGCCTCAGTTGAATCTCCTTTACTTGACAGAGATGTGCATGAGCAGCGGCCCTCCCCAGCCCTATTCCAAATCATACTTATTTTGCATAGGAGATACCATGGTCATGAAGATTTTTCTCCCAGGGTGAGGTTCATTCATTGCATTTTGGGTATGCTGACCGCTGTGATTTCCCCAAATGTGGGAAACTTGACTGCATTATTTGTGGTAGTGGGAGACTGTGTTTGTGCTTTCCTCTGGTCAGCTCTGGTAAAAGTCAGATTTCTTTGTCTCAGATTTTCCTTTAGCCTTGTTCTTCTTTCGAGAGTTCCCTTGTGCTGCCTCAGTTTGATCTCCTTCACTTTACAGGGGGGTACACGAGCAGCGACCCTCCCCAGCTCTAGCCCAACTCCTACTTACCTGCCAGGTGAGATACTATGATCATGAAGGTGCTTCTCCCAGGGCAAGGCTCACCCATTGTACTCTGGGTGTGCTGCTCCTGCGATTTCCCCAAATGTGGGAAACTTGACTGCATAATTTGTGTTTCCCCTGGTCGGCTCTCGTATAATTCAGATCTCTTTGTCTCAGGTCTCTCTCCAGCCTAGTTTGCTGTCTGTTTCCACTTCTCTTTTCTTCAGCCGCTCCCTTCTATACCCTTGTGCACTATCCTGACTTCTCCTCCCGTCTGCTTACTTTGTGCCTTCCAATGCACAATGCAAACTACAGGTAGTGCTGCAGGGCCCACACCCTTTTACTTGCCTTACAGAGCAGCTCTGGAGCTGTTACAGTGCCCAGCTCCTGCAAGAAATCAGCTTGAATGCTTCAGGGGCTGGGGCATAGCCAACATGAGCCCCACACCGAAGGAGGGTGGAGGTGTTTAATGCAAACAAGGGGTCAGACAAGCGCCGCAAAAGGCCACCATGCCCTGCACGCCCCTTTTCTGTTTTCATATGCAGACGAGGGTTGAAGCCAACTTTGACCCACTGCTTGGATGACATCACCATATGCAAATCCATCTGCGGCAGGCCTTCCCCCAGGAATGCTTGCACTAGTTGTTGCATTTGGTTTGTTGTTTGGGGGTGCTTCAGTATTAGGCAGTCTTCTGCCCTCCCATGTTCATCTGAAAATATGTGTTCTCCCTGCAGTTGTTGTCCCCAGATGAGAGTTCCCTTGTGCTGCCTCAGTTGAATCTCCTTAACTTGACAGAGATGTGCCTGAGCAGCGGCCCTCCCCAGCTCTATCCCAAATCATACTTATTTTGCATAGGAGATACCATGGTCATGAAGATTATTCTCCCAGGGTGAGGTTCATTCATTGCATTCTGGGTATGCTGACCCCTGTGATTTCCCCAAATGTGGGAAACTTGACTGCTTTATTTGTGGTAGTGGGGGACTGTGTTTGTGTTTTCCTCTGGTCAGCTCTGGTAAAAGTCAGATTTCTTTGTTTCAGATCTTCCTCTAGCCTTGTTCTTCTTTCGAGAGTTCCCTTGTGCTGCCTCAGTTGGATCTCCTTCACTTGACAGGGGGGTGCCCGAGCAGAGACCCTCCCCAGCTCTAGCCCAACTCCTACTTACCTGCCAGGTGAGATACTATGATCATGAAGGTGCTTCTCCCAGGGCAAGGCTCACCCATTGCACTCTGGGTGTGCTGCCCCTGCGATTTCCCCAAATGTGGGAAACTTGACTGCATAATTTGTGTTTCCCCTGGTCGGCTCTCGTATAATTCAGATCTCTTTGTCTCAGGTCTCTCTCCAGCCTAGTTTGCTGTCTGTTTCCACTTCTCTTTTCTTGAGCCGCTCCCTTCTATGCCCTTGCGCACTATCCTGACTTCTCCTCCTGTCTGCTTACTTTGTGCCTTCCAACGCACAATGCGAACTACAGGTAGTGCTGCAGGGCCCACACCCTTTTACTTGCCTTACAGAGCAGCTCTGGAGCTGTTACAGTGCCCAGCTGCTGCAAGAAATCAGCTTGAATGCTTCAGGGGCTGGGGCATAGCCAACATGAGCCCCACACCAAAGGAGGTTGGAGGTGTTTAATGCAAACTAGGGGTCAGCCAAGCGCCGCAAAAGGCCACCATGCCCTGCACGCCCCTTTTCTCTTTTCATATGCAGACGAGGGTTGAAGCCAACTTTGACCCACTGCTTGGATGACATCACCATATGCAAATCCATCTGCGGCAGGCCTTCCCCCAGGAATGCTTGCACTAGTTGTTGCATTTGGTTTGTTGTTTGGGGGTGCTTCAGTATTAGGCAGCCTTCTGCCCTCCCATGTTCATCTGAAAATATATGTTCTCCCTGCAGTTGTTGTCCCCAGATGAGAGTTCCCTTGTGCTGCCTCAGTTGAATCTCCTTTACTTGATAGAGATGTGCATGAGCAGCGGCCCTCCCCAGCCCTATTCCAAATCATACTTATTTTGCATAGGAGATACCATGGTCATGAAGATTTTTCTCCCAGGGTGAGGTTCATTCATTGCATTTTGGGTATGCTGACCCCTGTGATTTCCCCAAATGTGGGAAACTTGACTGCATTATTTGTGGTAGTGGGAGGCTGTGTTTGTGATTTCTTCTGGTCAGCTCTGGTAAAAGTCAGATTTCTTTGTCTCAGATTTTCCTTTAGCCTTGTTCTTCTTTCGAGAGTTCCCTTGTGCTGCCTCAGTTGGATCTCCTTCACTTTACAGGGGGGTACCCGAGCAGCAACCCTCCCCAGCTCTAGACCAACTCCTACTTACCTGCCAGGTGAGATACTATGATCATGAAGGTGCTTCTCCCAGGGCAAGGCTCACCCATTGTACTCTGGGTGTGCTGCTCCTGCGATTTCCCCAAATGTGGGAAACTTGACTGCATAATTTGTGTTTCCCCTGGTCGGCTCTCGTATAATTCAGATCTCTTTGTCTCAGGTCTCTCTCCAGCCTAGTTTGCTGTCTGTTTCCACTTCTCTTTTCTTCAGCCGCTTCCTTCTATACCCTTGTGCACTATCCTGACTTCTCCTCCCGTCTGCTTACTTTGTGCCTTCCAATGCACAATGCAAACTACAGGTAGTGCTGCAGGGCCCACACCCTTTTACGTGCCTTACAGAGCAGCTCTGGAGCTGTTACAGTGCCCAGCTGCTGCAAGAAATCAGCTTGAATGCTTCAGGGGCTGGGGCATAGCCAACATGAGCCCCACACCGAAGGAGGGTGGAGGTGTTTAATGCAAACTAGGGGTCAGTCAAGCGCCGCAAAAGGCCACCATGCCCTGCACGCCCCTTTTCTGTTTTCATATGCAGACGAGGGTTGAAGCCAACTTTGACCCACTGCTTGGATGACATCACCATATGCAAATCCATCTGCGGCAGGCCTTCCCCAAGGAATGCTTGCACTAGTTGTTGCATTTGGTTTGTTGTTTGGGGGTGCTTCAGTATTAGGCAGCCTTCTGCCCTCCCATGTTCATCTGAAAATATGTGTTCTCCCTGCAGTTGTTGTCCCCAGATGAGAGTTCCCTTGTGCTGCCTCAGTTGAATCTCCTTAACTTGACAGAGATGTGCCTGAGCAGCGGCCCTCCCCAGCTCTATCCCAAATCATACTTATTTTGCATAGGAGATACCATGGTCATGAAGATTATTCTCCCAGGGTGAGGTTCATTCATTGCATTCTGGGTATGCTGACCCCTGTGATTTCCCCAAATGTGGGAAACTCGACTGCTTTATTTGTGGTAGTGGGGGACTGTGTTTGTGTTTTCTTCTGGTCAGCTCTGGTAAAAGTCAGATTTCTTTGTTTCAGATCTTCCTCTAGCCTTGTTCTTCTTTTGAGAGTTCCCTTGTGCTGCCTCAGTTGGATCTCCTTCTCTTAACAGGGGGGTGCCCGAGCAGCGACCCTCCCCAGCTCTAGCCCAACTCCTACTTACCTGCCAGGTGAGATACTATGATCATGAAGGTGCTTCTCCCAGGGCAAGGCTCACCCATTGCACTCTGGGTGTGCTGCCCCTGCGATTTCCCCAAATGTGGGAAACTTGACTGCATAATTTGTGTTTCCCCTGGTCGGCTCTCGTATAATTCAGATCTCTTTGTCTCAGATCTCTCTACAGCCTAGTTTGCTGTCTGTTTCCACTTCTCTTTTCTTCAGCCGCTCCCTTCTATACCCTTGTGCACTATCCTGACTTCTCCTCCCGTCTGCTTACTTTGTGCCTTCCAATGTACAATGCAAACTACAGGTAGTGCTGCAGGGCCCACACCCTTTTACTTGCCTTACAGAGCAGCTCTGGAGCTGTTACAGTGCCCAGCTGCTGCAAGAAATCTGCTTGAATGCTTCAGGGGATGGGGCATGGCCAACATGAGCCCCACACCAAAGGAGGGTGGAGGTGTTTAATGCGAACTAGGGGTCACCCAAGCACCGCAAAAGGCCGCCATGCCCTGCACGCCCCTTTTCTCTTTTCATATGCAGATGAGGGTTGAAGCCAACTTTGACCAACTGCTTGGATGACATCACCGTATGCAAATCCGTCTTCTGCAGAACTTCCCCCAGGAATGCTTGCACTAGTTGTTGCATTTGGTTTGTTGTTTGGGGGTGCTTCAGTATTAGGCAGCCTTCTGCCCTCCCATGTTCATCTAAAAATATGTGTTCTCCCTGCAGTTGTTGTCCCCAGATGAGAGTTCCCTTGTGCTGCCTCAGTTGAATCTCCTTTACTTGACAGAGATGTGCATGAGCAGCGGCCCTCCCCAGCCCTATTCCAAATCATACTTATTTTGCATAGGAGATACCATGGTCATGAAGATTGTTCTCTCAGGGTGAGGTTCATTCATTGCATTTTGGGTATGCTGACCCCTGTGATTTCCCCAAATGTGGGAAACTTGACTGCATTATTTGTGGTAGTGGGGGACTGTGTTTGTGCTTTCCTCTGGTCAGCTCTGGTAAAAGTCAGATTTCTTTGTCTCATATTTTACTCTAGCCTTGTTCTTCTTTCGAGAGTTCCCTTGTGCTGCCTCAGTTGGATCTCCTTCACTTGACAGGGGGGTACCCGAGCAGCGACCCTCCCCAGCTCTAGCCCAAATCCTACTTACCTGCCAGGTGAGGTACTATGATCATGAAGGTGCTTCTCCCAGGGCAAGGCTCACCCATTGCACTCTGGGTGTGCTGCTCCTGCGATTTCCCCAAATGTGGGAAACTTGACTGCATAATTTGTGTTTCCCCTGGTCGGCTCTCGTATAATTCAGATCTCTTTGTCTCAGGTCTCTCTCCAGCCTAGTTTGCTGTCTGTTTCCACTTCTCTTTTCTTGAGCCGCTCCCTTCTATGCCCTTGCGCACTATCCTGACTTCTCCTCCTCTCTGCTTACTTTGTGCCTTCCAACGCACAATGCGAACTACAGGTAGTGCTGCAGGGCCCACACCCTTTTACTTGCCTTACAGAGCAGCTCTGGAGCTGTTACAGTGCCCAGCTGCTGCAAGAAATCAGCTTGAATGCTTCAGGGGCTGGGGCATAGCCAACATGAGCCCCACACCGAAGGAGGGTGGAGGTGTTTAATGCGAACTAGGGGTCATCCAAGCGCCGCAAAAGGCCGCCATGCCCTGCACGCCCCTTTTCTCTTTTCATATGCAGACGAGGGTTGAAGCCAACTTTGACCCACTGCTTGGATGACATCACCATATGCAAATCCGTCTTCTGCAGAACTTCCCCCAGGAATGCTTGTACTAGTTG
This sequence comes from Pseudophryne corroboree, assembly GCF_028390025.1. Lineage (NCBI taxonomy): Eukaryota > Metazoa > Chordata > Amphibia > Anura > Myobatrachidae > Pseudophryne > Pseudophryne corroboree. The sequence goes on along the minus strand of NW_026968046.1, from coordinate 257,674 downwards.
TTGCATTTGGTTTGTTGTTTGGGGGTGCTTCAGTATTAGGCAGCCTTCTGCCCTCCCATGTTCATCTGAAAATATGTGTTCTCCCTGCAGTTGTTGTCCCCAGATGAGAGTTCCCTTGTGCTGCCTCAGTTGAATCTCCTTTACTTGACAGAGATGTGCATGAGCAGCGGCCCTCCCCAGCCCTATTCCAAATCATACTTATTTTGCATAGGAGATACCATGGTCATGAAGATTGTTCTCCCAGGGTGAGGTTCATTCATTGCATTCTGGGTATGCTGACCTCTGTGATTTCCCCAAATGTGGGAAACGCGACTGCTTTATTTGTGGTAGTGGGGGACTGTGTTTGTGTTTTCCTCTGGTCAGCTCTGGTAAAAGTCAGATTTCTTTGTTTCAGATCTTCCTCTAGCCTTGTTCTTCTTTCGAGAGTTCCCTTGTGCTGCCTCAGTTGGATCTCCTTCACTTGACAGGGGGGTGCCCGAGCAGCGACCCTCCCCAGCTCTAGCCCAACTCCTACTTACCTGCCAGGTGAGATACTATGATCATGAAGGTGCTTCTCCCAGGGCAAGGCCCACCATTGCACTCTGGGTGTGCTGCCCCTGCGATTTCCCGAAATGTGGGAAACTTGACTGCATAATTTGTGTTTCCCCTGGTCGGCTCTCGTATAATTTAGATCTCTTTGTCTCAGGTCTCTCTCCAGCCTAGTTTGCTGTCTGTTTCCACTTCTTTTTTCTTGAGCCCCTCCCATCTATACCCTTGTGCACTATCCTGACTTCTCCTCCCGTCTGCTTACTTTGTGCCTTCCAATGCACAATGCAAACTACAGGTAGTGCTGCAGGGCCCACACCCTTTTACTTGCCTTACAGAGCAGCTCTGGAGCTGTTACAGTGCCCAGCTGCTGCAAGAAATCAGCTTGAATGCTTCAGGGGCTGGGGCATAGCCAACATGAGCCCCACACCGAAGGAGGGTGGAGGTGTTTAATGCAAACTAGGGGTCAGCCAAGCGCCGCAAAAGGCCACCATGCCCTGCACGCCCCTTTTCTCTTTTCATATGCAGACGAGGGTTGAAGCCAACTTTGACCCACTGCTTGGATGACATCACCATATGCAAATCCATCTGCGGCAGGCCTTCCCCCAGGAATGCTTGCACTAGTTGTTGCATTTGGTTTGTTGTTTGGGGGTGCTTCAGTATTAGGCAGCCTTCTGCCCTCCATGTTCATCTGAAAATATGTGTTCTCCCTGCAGTTGTTATCCCCAGATGAGAGTTCCCTTGTGCTGCCTCAGTTGAATCTCCTTTACTTGACAGAGATGTGCCTGAGCAGCGGCCCTCCCCAGCTCTATCCCAAATCATACTTATTTTGCATAGGAGATACCATGGTCATGAAGATTATTCTCCCAGGGTGAGGTTCATTCATTGCATTCTGGGTATGCTGACCCCTGTGATTTCCCCAAATGTGGGAAACTCGACTGCTTTATTTGTGGTAGTGGGGGACTGTGTTTGTGTTTTCCTCTGGTCAGCTCTGGTAAAAGTCAGATTTCTTTGTTTCAGATCTTCCTCTAGCCTTGTTCTTCTTTCGAGAGTTCCCTTGTGCTGCCTCAGTTGGATCTCCTTCACTTGACAGGGGGGTGCCCGAGCAGCGACCCTCCCCAGCTCTAGCCCAACTCCTACTTACCTGCCAGGTGAGATACTATGATCATGAAGGTGCTTCTCCCAGGGCAAGGCTCACCCATTGCACTCTGGGTGTGCTGCCCCTGCGATTTCCCCAAATGTGGGAAACTTGACTGCATAATTTGTGTTTCCCCTGGTCGGCTCTCGTATAATTCAGATCTCTTTGTCTCAGGTCTCTCTCCAGCCTAGTTTGCTGTCTGTTTCCACTTCTCTTTTCTTTAGCCGCTCCCTTCTATACCCTTGTGCACTATCCTGACTTCTCCTCCCGTCTGCTTACTTTGTGCCTTCCAATGCACAATGCAAACTACAGGTAGTGCTGCAGGGCCCACACCCTTTTACTTGCCTTACAGAGCAGCTCTGGAGCTGTTACAGTGCCCAGCTGCTGCAAGAAATCAGCTTGAATGCTTCAGGGTATGGGGCATTGCCAACATGAGCCCCACACCAAAGGAGGGTGGAGGAGTTTAATGCGAACTAGGGGTCATCCAAGCACCGCAAAAGGCCGCCAAGCCCTGCACGCCCCTTTTCTCTTTTCATATGCAGATGAGGGTTGAAGCCAACTTTGACCCACTGCTTGGATGACATCACCGTATGCAAATCCGTCTTCTGCAGAACTTCCCCCAGGAATGCTTGCACTAGTTGTTGCATTTGGTTTGTTGTTTGGGGGTGCTTCAGTATTAGGCAGCCTTCTGCCCTCCCATGTTCATCTGAAAATATGTGTTCTCCCTGCAGTTGTTGTCCCCAGATGAGAGTTCCCTTGTGCTGCCTCAGTTGAATCTCCTTTACTTGACAGAGATGTGCCTGAGCAGCGGCCCTCCCCAGCCCTATTCCAAATCATACTTATTTTGCATAGGAGATACCATGGTCATGAAGATTGTTCTCCCAGGGTGAGGTTCATTCATTGCATTTTGGGTATGCTGACCCCTGTGATTTCCCCAAATGTGGGAAACTTGACTGCATTATTTTTGGTAGTGGGGGACTGTGTTTGTGCTTTCCTCTGGTCAGCTCTGGTAAAAGTCAGATTTCTTTGTCTCAGATTTTCCTCTAGCCTTGTTCTTCTTTCGAGAGTTCCCTTGTGCTGCCTCAGTTGGATCTCCTTCACTTTACAGGGGGGTACCCGAGCAGCGACCCTCCCCAGCTCTAGCCCAACTCCTACTTACCTGCCAGGTGAGATACTATGATCATGAAGGTGCTTCTCCCAGGGCAAGGCTCACCCATTGCACTCTGGGTGTGCTGCCCCTGCGATTTCCCCAAATGTGGGAAACTTGACTGCATAATTTGTGTTTCCCCTGGTCGGCTCTCGTATAATTCAGATCTCTTTGTCTCAGGTCTCTCTCCAGCCTAGTTTGCTTTCTGTTTCCACTTCTCTTTTCTTGAGCCGCTCCCTTCTATGCCCTTGCGCACTATCCTGACTTATCCTCCTGTCTGCTTACTTTGTGCCTTCAAACGCACAATGCGAACTACAGGTAGTGCTGCAGGGCCCACACCCTTTTAGCTGCCTTACAGAGCAGCTCTGGAGCTGTTACAGTGCCCAGCTGCTGCAAGAAATCAGCTTGAATGCTTCAGGGGCTGGGGCAGAGCCAACATGAGCCCCACACAAAAGGAGGGTGGGGGTGTTTAATGCGAACTAAGGGTCATCCAAGCACCGCAAAAGGCCGCCATGCCCTGCATGCCCCTTTTCTCTTTTCATATGCAGATGAGGGTTCCAGCCAACTTTGGCCCACTGCTTGGATGACATCACCGTATGCAAATCCGTCTTCTGCAGACCTTCCCCCAGGAATGCTTGTACTAGTTGTTGCATATGGTTTGATATTTGATGGTGCTTCAGTATTAGGCAGCCTTCCGCCCTCCCATGTTCATCTGAAAAGATGTGGTCTCCCTGCAGTTGTTGTCCCCAGACGAAAGTTCCCTTGTGCTTCCTCAGTTGAATCTCCTTAACTTGACGGGGGAGGGGCTGCCCGAGCAGCCACCCTCCCCAGCCCTATCCCAACTCATACTTATTTTGCATATGAGATCTCTTGATCATGAAGATTGTTCTCACAGGGTGAGGTTCATCCATTATATTTTAAAATAGGAAGGTACAAATTACATATTTGAATTGCATCTATGTGTTGGATTCAAATGCCCCCCCCCCCCTTCCTTTCTCAATTGTGCCCGTCAGCAGCTATTCTAAGGTTGCTGCCAATGGGTGTGACACATTAATTTCTTCTGTGGGGTACACTGGACTCCACAAGGATTCACATTGGTGTGTAGAGTAGGATCTTGATCTGAGGCACCAACCGGCTCAAAGCTTTTGACTGTTCCCAAGAAGCTCAGTGCATTCTCCTCTATAACCCCGCTTCCATGAACAGGGAGCTCAGTTTGTAGTTGGTGCCTTCAGTAGCAGGCCACTTAACAGGGGCCTGCCTCAGGCAGCCTATTCTTAGCTATTAATTTTGACAAGAAAAGAAGAACTTGTTTTATGAGAATCTACAAGGGCTGCAGCAGGCTAGGTCTAATAGACATCTTTACTGCAGCTTCATCACTCCCAGCGGCGCTGTATACTCCCGTGCCCTGGTTGCTGGGTCACTGCAGCGGAGGCTCCGGTTTCTTCCTAAGGTCAGTCACACACACACCGCCCTTCCGGATCACGAGGCCGCTGATGAAGGGGAGCGTGGCCGTAGGGGGTGGACCGTGTGCGCACTGGCGTGGACACTGATTACTGGGCAGCCGCTCCACTAGCCACCAGGTACAGTTAAGGAGCACAGGTCTGGGGGTTTTTCTCCTATATTAAACCAATTTTGTACTGCCCGCAGCGCATTGTGATAGGTAATAGGGCCTGATTCAGGCTGGATTGCAATCACAATAAGCGATCCAACTGCAAAAATTGCTAAGAGCATACGCATGTGCCTGCATTTTCTGCGGCACCCCGCAGAGAATGCGATCGCCTCTGCCTGTCAATCGGGGCAGGGGGGGAGAGGGGGGTCAGCAACACTCCATTTCCAAGTCAGGGATGGAGCGGTGCGGGGGCAAGGCTTCAAAATGGGGTCTGCAATGGAGGAGACACAGGGGGCGTGGTCACAGCGGCTGTATGACATCACATTCAGCCGCTGTGATCACAAAAATGGTGGCGGCTTCCTGCGCGCACATACAGTCTGCACCAGCAGGAGGCTACACCATTTTTTATGATCACGCTGAACTGCAGTGCGACTGCAATTACAGCATGGTCAAGAAGGGAGGCGTCATGCTGGGTGGCCATTAGAGATGAGCGGGTTCGGTTCCTCGGAATCCGAACCCGCCCGAACTTCACCCTTTTTTGCACGGGTCCGAGCAGACTCGGATCCTCCCGCCTTGCTCGGTTATCCCGAGCGCGCCCGAACGTCATCATCCCGCTGTCGGATTCTCACAAGACTCGGATTCTATATAAGGAGCCGCGCGTCGCCGCCATTTTCACACGTGCATTGAGATTGATAGGGAGAGGACGTGGCTGGCGTCCTCTCCGTTTAGATTAGAAGATAGAGACGAGTGACATTTGATTTACTACTAATTTGGGGAGCAGTTGAACTTGTCAGGAGTACTCAGTAGTGCAGAGTTTTGCTGATAGTGACCACCAGTTTTATTATTTATAATCCGTTCTCTGCCTGAAAAAAAACGATACACATACCATATATGTGCTCAGCCTCAGTGTGCTGCGTGATATATCATCTATGTATATCTGACTGTGCTGAGTGCTCACTGCTCACACAGCTTAATTGTGGGGGAGACTGGGGAGCAGTTATAGCAGGAGTACAGTGCACACTTTTGCTGCCAGTGTGACCACCAGTATATTGTCTGCCTGAAAAAGTTAAACACTCCTGTGGTGTTTTTTTTTTTTATTCTATAAACGCATTCTGCTGACAGTGTCCAGCAGGTCGGTCATACATTATATTATATAAATATTTACCTGCAGTAGTGTTATATATTTTTTTCATCTCTATCATCTTTATCATCTCTATATTAGCAGACGCAGTACGGTAGTCCACGGCTGTGGCTATCTCTGTGTCGTCAGTGCTCGTCCATAATTGTATACCTACCTACCTGTGGTGGGTTTTTTTTTTCTATCTTCTTCATACTAGTAGTTTAGGAGTCTGCTGACAGTGTCCACCAGGTCCATCATTATATTATATACCTACAGTAGTAATATATTTATTATATTATCTATACTAGCAGACGCAGTACGGTAGTCCACGGCTGTGGCTATCTCTGTGTCGTCAGTGCTCGTCCATAATTGTATACCTACCTGTGGTGGGGTGTTTTTTTTCTATCTTCTTCATACTAGTAGTTTAGGAGTCTGCTGACAGTGTCCACCAGGTCCGTCATTATATTATATACCTACAGTAGTAATATATTTAGTATATTATCTATACTAGCAGACGCAGTACGGTAGTCCACGGCTGTACCTACCTCTGTGTCGTCACTCGTCCATAATTGTATACCTAACTGTGGTGGGGTTTTTTTTTCTATCTTCTTCATACTAGTAGTTTAGGAGTCTGCTGACAGTGTCCACCAGGTCCGTCATTATATTATATACCTACAGTAGTAATATATTTAGTATATTATCTATACTAGCAGACGCAGTACTGTAGTCCACGGCTGTACCTACCTCTGTGTCGTCACTCGTCCATAATTGTATACCTACCTGTGGTGGGGTTTTTTTTTCTATCTTCTTCATACTAGTAGTTTAGCAGTCTGCTGACAGTGTCCACCAGGTCCGTCATTATATTATATACCTACAGTAGTAATATATTTAGTATATTATCTATGCTAGCAGACGCAGTACGGTAGGCCACGGCTGTGGCTATCTCTGTGTCGTCAGTGCTCGTCCATAATTGTATACCTACCTACCTGTGGTGGGTTTTTTTTTCTATCTTCTTCATACTAGTAGTTTAGGAGTCTGCTGACAGTGTCCACCAGGTCCGTCATTATATTATATACCTACAGTAGTAATATATTTAGTATATTATCTATACTAGCAGACGCAGTACGGTAGTCCACGGCTGTACCTACCTCTGTGTCGTCACTCGTCCATAATTGTATACCTACCTGTGGTGAAGTTTTTTTTCTATCTTCTTCATACTAGTAGTTTAGCAGTCTGCTGACAGTGTCCACCAGGTCCGTCATTACATTATATATACCTACAGTAGTTATATATATTTTTTTTTATATCATTAATTATCATCTCTATACTAGCAGACGCAGTACGGTAGGCCACGGCTGTGGCTATCTCTGTGTCGTCAGTGCTCGTCCATAATTGTATACCTACCTACCTGTGGTGGGTTTTTTTTTTCTATCTTCATCATACTAGTAGTTTAGCAGTCTGCTGACAGTGTCCACCAGGTCCGTCATTATATAATATATACCTACAGTAGTTATATATATATTTTTTTTATATCATTAATTATCATCTCTATACTAGCAGACGCAGTACGGTAGTCCACGGCTGTAGCTACCTCTGTGTCGTCAGTCACTCGTCATCCATAAGTATACTAGTATCCATCCATCTCCATTGTTTACCTGAGGTGCCTTTTAGTTGTGCCTATTAAAATATGGAGAACAAAAATGTTGAGGTTCCAAAAATAGGGAAAGATCAAGATCCACTTCCACCTCGTGCTGAAGCTGCTGCCACTAGTCATGGCCGAGACGATGAAATTCCATCAACGTCGTCTGCCGAGGCCGATGCCCAATGTCATAGTACAGAGCATGTAAAATTCAAAACACAAAAGATCAGTAAAAAAAAGGACTCAAAAATCTAAATAAAAATCGTCGGAGGAGAAGCGTAAACTTGCCAATATGCCATTTACCACACGGAGTGGCAAGGAACGGCTGAGGCCCTAGCCTATGTTCATGGCTAGTGGTTCAGCTTCACATGAGGATGGAAGCACTCAGCCTCTCGCTAGAAAAATGAAAAGACTTAAGCTGGCAAAAGCACAGCAAAGAACTGTGCGTTCTTCAAAATCACAAATCCACAAGGAGAGTCCAATTGTGTCGGTTGCGATGCCTGACCTTCCCAACACTGGACGTGAAGAGCATGCACCTTCCACCATTTGCACACCCCCTGCAAGTGCTGGAAGGAGCACCCGCAGTCCAGTTCCTGATAGTCAGATTGAAGATGTCAGTGTTGAAGTACACCAGGATGAGGAGGATATGGGTGTTGCTGGCGCTGGGGAGGTGAGGTGGTTTGTTTAAGTCAGGCACCCGGGGAGACACCTGTTGTCCGTGGGAGGAATATGGCCATTGACATGCCTGGTGAAAATACCAAAAAAAACTGCTCTTCGGTGTGGAAGTATTTCAACAGAAATGCGAACAACAGGTGTCAAGCCGTGTGTTGCCTTTGTCAAGCTGTAATAAGTAGGGGTAAGGACGTTAACCACCTCGGAACATCCTCCCTTATACGTCACCTGCAGCGCATTCATCATAAGTCAGTGACAAGTTCAAAAACTTTGGGCGACAGCGGAAGCAGTCCACTGACCAGTAAATCCCTTCCTCTTGTAACCAAGCTCACGCAAACCACCCCACCAACTCCCTCAGTGTCAATTTCCTCCTTCCCCAGGAATGCCAATAGTCCTGCAGGCCATGTCACTGGCAATTCTGACGAGTTCTCTCCTGCCTGGGATTCCTCCGATGCATCCTTGAGTGTAACGCCTACTGCTGCTGGCGCTGCTGTTGTTGCTGCTGGGAGTCGATGGTCATCCCAGAGGGGAAGTCGTAAGACCACTTTTACTACTTCCACCAAGCAATTGACTGTCCAACAGTCCTTTGCAAGGAAGATGAAATATCACAGCAGTCATCCTGCTGCAAAGCGGATAACTGAGGCCTTGGCATCCTGGGCGGTGAGAAACGTGGTTCCGGTATCCATCATTACTTCAGAGCCAACTATAGACTTGATTGAGGTACTGTGTCCCCGGTACCAAATACCATCTAGGTTCCATTTCTCTAGGCAGGCGATACCGAAAATGTACACAGACCTCAGAAAAAGACTCACCAGTGTCCTAAAAAATGCAGTTGTACCCAATGTCCACTTAACCACGGACATGTGGACAAATGGGGCAGGGCAGACTCAGGACTATATGACTGTGACAGCCCACTGGGTAGATGTATTGACTCCCGCCGCAAGAACAGCAGCGGCGGCACCAGTAGCAGCATCTCGCAAACGCCAACTCTTTCCTAGGCAGGCTACGCTTTGTATCACCGCTTTCCAGAATACGCACACAGCTGAAAACCTCTTACGGCAACTGAGGAAGATCATCGCAGAATGGCTTACCCCAATTGGACTCTCCTGTGGATTTGTGGCATCGGACAACGCCAGCAATATTGTGCGTGCATTATATCTGGGCAAATTCCAGCACGTCCCATGTTTTGCACATACCTTGAATTTGGTGGTGCAGAATTATTTAAAAAACGACAGGGGTGTGCAAGAGATGCTGTCGGTGGCCAGAAGAATTGCGGGACACTTTCGGCGTACAGGCACCACGTACAGAAGACTGGAGCAACACCAAAAACGCCTGAACCTGCCCTGCCATCATCTGAAGCAAGAAGTGGTAACGAGGTGGAATTCAACCCTCTATATGCTTCAGAGGATGGAGGAGCAGCAAAAGGCCATTCAAGCCTATACATCTGACCACGATATAGGAGGTGGAATGCACCTGTCTCAAGCGCAGTGGAGAATGATTTCAACGTTGTGCAAGGTTCTGCAACCTTTTGAACTTGCCACACGTGAAGTCAGTTCAGACACTGCCAGCCTGAGTCAGGTCATTCCCGTCATCAGGCTTTTGCAGAAGAAGCTGGAGACATTGAAGGAGGAGCTAAGACAGAGCGATTCCGCTAGGCATGTGGGACTTGTGGATGGAGCCCTTCATTCGCTTAACCAGGATTCACGGGTGGTCAATCTGTTGAAATCAGAGCACTACATTTTGGCCACCGTGCTCGATCCTAGATTTAAAACCTACGTTGTATCTCTCTTTCCGGCAGACACAAGTCTGCAGGGGTTCAAAGACCTGCTGGTGAGAAAATTATCAAGTCAAGTGGAACTTGATCGGTCAACAGCTCCTCCTTCACATTCTCCCGCAATTGGGGGTGCGAGGAAAAGGCTCAGAATTCCGAGCCCACCCGCTGGCGGTGATGCAGGGCAGTCTGGAGCGACTGCTGATGCTGACATCTGGTCCGGACTGAAGGACCTGCCAACGATTACGGACATGACGTCTACTGTCACTGCATATGATTCTCTCACCATTGAAAGAATGGTGGAGGATTATATGAGTGACCGCATCCAAGTAGGCACGTCAGACAGTCCGTACGTATACTGGCAGGAAAAAGAGGCAATTTGGAGGCCCTTGCACAAACTGGCTTTATTCTACCTAAGTTGCCCTCCCACAAGTAGTACTCCGAAAGAGTGTTTAGTGCCGCCGCTCACCTTGTCAGCAATCGGCGTACGAGGTTACTTCCAGAAAATGTGGAGAAGATGATGTTCATTAAAATGAATTATAATCAATTGCTCCGTGGAGACATTGACCAGCAGCAATTGCCTCCACAAAGTACACAGGGAGCTGAGATGGTAGATTCCAGTGGGGACGAATTGATAATCTGTGAGGAGGGGGATGTACACGGTGATGAATCGGAGGATGATGATGAGGTGGACATCTTGCCTCTGTAGAGCCAGTTTGTGCAAGGAGAGATTAATTGCTTCTTTTTTGGTGGGGGTCCAAACCAACCCGTCATTTCAGTCACAGTCGTGTGGCAGACCCTGTCACTGAAATGATGGGTTGGTTAAAGTGTGCATGTCCTGTTTATACAACATAAGGGTGGGTGGGAGTGCCCAAGGACAATTCCATCTTGCACCTCTTTTTTCTTTCATTTTTCTTTGCGTCATGTGCTGTTTGGGGAGTGTTTTTTGGAAGGGCCATCCTGCGTGACACTGCAGTGCCACTCCTAGATGGGCCAGGTGTTTGTGTCGGCCACTTGGGTCGCTGAGCTTAGTCACACAGCTACCTCATTGCGCCTCTTTTTTTCTTTGCGTCATGTGCTGTTTGGGGAGTGTTTTTTGGAAGGGCCATCCTGCGTGACACTGCAGTGACACTCCTAGATGGGCCAGGTGTTTGTGTCGGCCACTTGGGTCGCTGAGCTTAGTCACACAGCTACCTCATTGCGCCTCTTTTTTTCTTTGCGTCATGTGCTGTTTGGGGAGTGTTTTTTGGAAGGGCCATCCTGCGTGACACTGCAGTGCCACTCCTAGATGGGCCAGGTGTTTGTGTCGGCCACTTGGGTCGCTGAGCTTAGTCACACAGCTACCTCATTGCGCCTCTTTTTTTCTTTGCGTCATGTGCTGTTTGGGGAGTGTTTTTGGAAGGGCCATCCTGCGTGACACTGCAGTGCCACTCCTAGATGGGCCAGGTGTTTGTGTCGGCCACTTGGGTCGCTGAGCTTAGTCACACAGCTACCTCATTGCGCCTCTTTTTTTCTTTGCGTCATGTGCTGTTTGGGGAGTGTTTTTTGGAAGGGCCATCCTGCGTGACACTGCAGTGCCACTCCTAGATGGGCCAGGTGTTTGTGTCGGCCACTTGGGTCGCTGAGCTTAGTCACACAGCTACCTCATTGCGCCTCTTTTTTTCTTTGCGTCATGTGCTGTTTGGGGAGTGTTTTTTGGAAGGGCTATCCTGCGTGACACTGCAGTGCCACTCCTAGATGGGCCAGGTGTTTGTGTCGGCCACTTGGGTCGCTGAGCTTAGTCATCCAGCGACCTCGGTGCAAATTTTAGGACTAAAAATAATATTGTGAGGTGTAAGGTGTTAAGAATAGACTGAAAATGAGTGGAAATTATGGTTATTGAGGTTAATAATACTTTGGGATCAAAATGACTCCCAAATTCTATGAACAAGGGAAAATGTCATCATCCCGCTGTCGGATTCTCGCGAGATTCGGATTCCATATAAAGAGCTGCGCGTTGCCGCCATTTTTACTCGTGCATTGAAGAGAGAGCGGAGAGGACGTGGCTATGTTCTCTCAGTGGAAATCTCAATATCAGTGCTCAGTATCAGTGGATACTTATTGCTGCTCAGTAATACTAGTAGTGTGTCTCTCCTGCTCAGTGTCAGTTCTCAGTAGTATCCTCATCAGTGCTCAGTATCACTGCTCATTGTCTTGTGCTGCATTGTTGTGCTCAGCATACTACAGTACATTACTAATAGTCCAGTGCTGCATCTTGCTGCTCAGTGTCAGTTCTAGTATCCTCATCAGTGCTCACTATCACTGCTCATTGCATTGTGGTGTTCTGTATACTACAGTAACATAGTAATATAGTAACATATAGTAACATAGTTTTTGAGGTTGAATAGAGGCAAATTGCCCATCGTGTTCAACCTGTTTTAAGTTGTGATGATTCTACATACTTGCTTAATAATGTATTATGACTAGTTAGCTACTACAACTCATGTTACCCCCGGATTAACCATGTTGATATTTTAAGTATTATAAACTTGGATAGCTTTTTCATTCAGAAATGTATCCATTCCTTTTTTAAATCCAATTACAGAGTCCGCCATTACCACCTTCCCTGGCAGGGAATTCCACATCCTGATTGCCCTAACAGTGAAGATCATAGTATCTCACCTGGCAGGTAAGTAGGAGTTGGGCCAGAGCTGTGGAGGATTGCTGCTCGGGCACCCCCTGTGAAGTGAAGGAGATCCAACTGAGGCAGCACAAGGGAACTCTCGAAAGAAGAACAAGGCTAGAGGAAGATCTGAGACAAAGAAATCTGACTTTTACCAGAGCTGACCAGAGGAAAGCACAAACACAGTCCCCCACTACCACAAATAATGCAGTCGAGTTTCCCACATTTTGGAAATCACAGGGGTCAGCATACCCAGAATGCAATGAATGAACCTCACCCTGGGAGAACAATCTTCATGACCATGGTATCGCCTATGCAAAATAAGTATGATTTGGGATAGGGCTGGGGAGGGCCGCTGCTCAGGCACATCTCTGTCAAGTATAGGAGATTCAACTGAGGCAGCACAAGGGAACTCTCATCTGGGGACAACAACTGCAGGGAGAACACATATTTTCAGATGAACATGGGAGGGCAGAAGGCTGCCTAATACTGAAGCACCCCCAAACAACAAACCAAATGCAACAACTAGTACAAGCATTCCTGGGGGAAGTTCTGCAGAAGACGGATTTGCATACGGTGATGTCATCCAAGCAGTGGGCCAAAGTTGGCTGGAACCCTCATCTGCATATGAAAAGAGAAAAGGGGCATGCAGGGCATGGCGGCCTTTTGCGGCGCTTGGATGACCCTTAGTTCGCATTAAACACCCCCACCCTCCTTCGGTGTGGGGCTCATGTTGACAATGCCCCAGCCCCTGAAGCATTCAAGCTGATTTCTTACAGCAGCTTGGCACTGTAACAGCTCCAGAGCTGCTCTGTAAGGCAAGTAAAAGGGTGTGTAGTTTGCATTGTGCATTGGAAGGCACAAAGTAAGCAGACAGGAGGAGAAGTCAGGATAGTGCACAAGGGTATAAAAGGGAGGGGCTCAAGAAAAAAGAAGTGGAAACAGACAGCAAACTAGGCTGGAGAGAGACCTGAGACAAAGAGATCTGAATTATACGAGAGCCGACCAGGGGAAACACAAATTATGCAGTCAAGTTTCCCACATTTGGGGAAATCACAGGGGCAGCACACCCAGAGTGCAATGGGTAAGCCTTGCCCTGGAAGAAGCACCTTCATGATCATAGTATCTCACCTGGCAGGTAAGTAGGAGTTGGGCTTGAGCTGGGGAGGGTCGCTGCTCGGGCACCGCCCTGTCAACTGAAGGAGATCCAACTGAGGAAGCACAAGGGAACTCTCGAAAGAAGAACAAGGCTAGAGGAAGATCTGAAACAAAGAAATCTGACTTTTACCAGAGCTGACCAGAGGAAAACACAAACACAGTCCCCCACTACCACAAATAATGCAGTCGAGTTACCCACATTTGGGGAAATCACAGGGGTCAGCATACCCAAAATGCAATGAATGAACCTCACCCTGGGAGAACAATCTTCATGACCATGGTATCTCCTATGCAAAATAAGTATGATTTGGGATAGGGCTGGGGAGGGCCGCTGCTCAGGCACATCTCTGTCAAGTAAAGGAGATTCAACTGAGGCAGCACAAGGGAACTCTCATCTGGGGACAACAACTGCAGGGAGAACACATATTTTCAGATGAACATGGGAGGGCAGAAGGCTGCCTAATACTGAAGCACCCCCAAACAACAAACCAAATGCAACAACTAGTGCAAGCATTCCGGGGGGAAGGCCTGCAGCAGATGGATTTGCATATGGTGATGTCATCCAAGCAGTGGGTCAAAGTTGGCTTCAATCCTCATCTGCATATGAAAAGAGAAAAGGGGCGTGCAGGGTATGGCGGCCTTTTGCGGCGCTTGGATGACCCCTAGTTCGCATTAAACACCTCCACCCTCCTTTGGTGTGGGGCTCATGTTGACAATGCCCCAGCCTCTGAAGCATTCAAGCTTATTTCTTACAGCAGCTTGGCACTGAAACAGCTCCAGAGCTGCTCCGTAAGGCAAGTAAAAGGGTGTGGGCCCTGCAGCACTACCTGTAGTTTGCATTGTGCATTGGAAGGCACAAAGTAAGCAGACAGGAGGAGAAGTCAGGATAGTGCACAAGGGTTAGCTGAACACACTAACCGATTGCGCCACAGAGACACTTTGCAAAAAGTATATACTGACAAAGACTAATAAGCATTCATCTAGAACGTTTCCTAGAAAAACTTTAAAAAGTCAATAATCTGGAGAGTGTTTGTAAGATGTTTCTTCCAGCAACCAATGAAGAAACACATTGGTACTTTCGCATGATGAGTGAGTGCTTCAGGATCTCTTGCACTTACATGTGCAGCAGAGTACTGCAATGGAAGCATGCTGGGTCCATAACCCAGAGGTAGGCAGATTGAAACTATCCTTTGCTATATGCATTTTTTTGTTGTTCATTAAAGTAATCCAAAACTGGGATTGATATTTTAGCTTTTATTTTTACTTAAAGTACAATAACTTTTACCATTTTAATTTGTTTTAATAGTATATTGACAGTATTGTTTTCTTTCAAAAATCCACTTAATTTTCTTTACCCTATTATTAAAATGGTAATTGACAAAAACAAACTACATTGTCACCAGAAGGGCAATACAAAATGTACAAGTGATATATTAAAATCATCTTTCCAGCTTGAATTTCAATGATGCATTGGGGCAACGATTTTGTGAGAAACATCTTCACCCTTAAATAAAGATTTTCTTAATTCCTTACCTGTGTGCTAATTAGATATCACCTTGTTTTCACATTAAACAGACTTCCACATGAGAAAGCAGCAAGGATGCAGTGGCGTTAATGTTTCCTGGTGTCAACCTGTATTATTTCAGTAGATATTGAAATGAGGATGCATCTTGCTGCCTTTCCAATGAAGCAAGTTTAATTTAGTAATAGGTGAAAAACCATCCCTACAAATATGTTAATCAGATACTTGGCTTTGTGGACACTTTTCAGAGAACAAATTAGTTAGCATAAAAATAAAGCCAGAAAATGAAGAGCTGTTTAATCACTCAATTGGATTTTTCTGCCAGCATTTTTCTTTTTCTCTGCAACCCACTGCTAAATTGTGCTTCCTAGCTGTTTTTATAAAATCACTGAATCAAATCTAACTCTGATTACATCAGAGAAGGCCAGGTACCCTACACCATAACAGGGGGTTTGAAATTTTGACTTGTCTACTTAAAGATCACCAAAATCTGATAACAAGGTCAATTAAGTCCCTGGGTGGGATTGAACCACCAACCTTTTGGTTAATAGCCTTACACACTAACTGATTGCGCCACCGCGACACTTTGCAAAAGTACATACTGACAAAGGCTAATAAGCATTCATCTAGAACGATTCCTAGAAACATTTTAAAAAGTCAATAATGTGGAGAGTTTTTGTATGATGTTTCTTCCATCAACCAATGAAGAAACACATTGGTACTTTCCCATGATGAGTGAGTGCTTCAGGATCTCTTGCACTTACATGTGCAGCAGAGTACTGTAATGGAAGCATGCTGGGTCCATAACCCAGAGGTAGGCAGATTGAAACTATCCTCTGCTATATGCATTTTTTTTTTGTTAATTAAAGTAATCCAAAACTGGGATTGATATTTTTGCTCTTTTATTTTTACTTAAAGTACAATAACTTTTACCATTTTAATTTGTTTTAATAGTATATTGACAGTATTGTTTTCTTTCAAAAATCCAATTAATTTTCTTTACCCGATTATTAAAATGGTAATTGACAAAAGCAAACTACATTGTCACCAGAAGAGCAATACAAAATGTACAAGTGATATATTAAAATCATCTTTCCAGCTTGAATTTCAATGATGCATTGGGGCAACGATTTTGTGAGAAACATCTTCACCCTTAAATAAAGATTTTCTTAATTCCTTACCTGTGTGCTAATTAGATATCACCTTGTTTTCACATTAAACAGACTTCCACATGAGAAAGCAGCAAGGATGCAGTGGCGTTAATGTTTCCTGGTGTCAACCTGTATTATTTCAGTAGATATTGAAATGAGGATGCATCTTGCTGCCTTTCCAATGAAGCAAGTTTAATTTAGTAATAGGTGAAAAACCATCCCTACAAAGATGTTAATCAGATACTTGGCTTTGTGGACACTTTTCAGAGAACAAATTTGTTAGCATAAAAATAAAGCCAGAAAATGAAGAGCTGTTTAATCAGTCAATTGGATTTTTTTGCCAGCATATTTCTTTTTCTCTGCAACCCACTGCTAAATTGTGCTTCCTAGCTGTTTTTATAAAATCACTGAATCAAATCTAACTCTGATTACATCAGAGAAGGCCAGGTACCCTACACCATAACAGGGGTTTTCGAAATTTTGACTTGTCTACTTAAAGATCACCAAAATCTGATAACAAGGTCAATTAAGTCCCTGGGTGGGATTGAACCACCAACCTTTTGGTTAATAGCCTTACACACTAACTGATGGCGCCACCGCGACACTTTGCAAAAGTACATACTGACAAAGGCTAATAAGCATTCATCTAGAACGATTCCTAGAAACATTTTAAAAAGTCAATAATGTGGAGAGTTTTTGTATGATGTTTCTTCCATCAACCAATGAAGAAACACATTGGTACTTTCCCATGATGAGTGAGTGCTTCAGGATCTCTCGCACTTACATGTGCAGCAGAGTACTGTAATGGAAGCATGCTGGGTCCATAACCCAGAGGTAGGCAGATTGAAACTATCCTCTGCTATATGCATTTTTTTTTTGTTAATTAAAGTAATCCAAAACTGGGATTGATATTTTTGCTCTTTTATTTTTACTTAAAGTACAATAACTTTTACCATTTTAATTTGTTTTAATAGTATATTGACAGTATTGTTTTCTTTCAAAAATCCAATTAATTTTCTTTACCCGATTATTAAAATGGTAATTGACAAAAGCAAACTACATTGTCACCAGAAGAGCAATACAAAATGTACAAGTGATATATTAAAATCATCTTTCCAGCTTGAATTTCAATGATGCATTGGGGCAACGATTTTGTGAGAAACATCTTCAGCCTTAAATAAAGATTTTCTTAATTCCTTACCTGTGTGCTAATTAGATATCACCTTGTTTTCACATTAAACAGACTTCCACATGAGAAAGCAGCAAGGATGCAGTGGCGTTAATGTTTCCTGGTGTCAACCTGTATTATTTCAGTAGATATTGAAATGAGGATGCATCTTGCTGCCTTTCCAATGAAGCAAGTTTAATTTAGTAATAGGTGAAAAACCATCCCTACAAATATGTTAATCAGATACTTGGCTTTGTGGACACTTTTCAGAGAACAAATTTGTTAGCATAAAAATAAAGCCAGAAAATGAAGAGCTGTTTAATCAGTCAATTGGATTTTTTTGCCAGCATATTTCTTTTTCTCTGCAACCCACTGCTAAATTGTGCTTCCTAGCTGTTTTTATAAAATCACTGAATCAAATCTAACTCTGATTACATCAGAGAAGGCCAGGTACCCTACACCATAACAGGGGTTTTCGAAATTTTGACTTGTCTACTTAAATATCACCAAAATCTGATCACAAGGTCAATTACATCCCTGGGTGGGATTGAACCACCAATCTTTTGATTAATAGCTGAACACACTAACCGATTGCGCCACAGAGACACTTTGCAAAAAGTACATACTGACAAAGACTAATAAGCATTCATCTAGAACGTTTCCTAGAAAAACTTTAAAAAGTCAATAATCTGGAGAGTTTTTGTAAGATGTTTCTTCCAGCAACCAATGAAGAAACACATTGGTACTTTCGCATGATGAGTGAGTGCTTCAGGATCTCTTGCACTTACATGTGCAGCAGAGTACTGCACTGGAAGCATGCTGGGCCCATAACCCAGAGGTAGGCAGATTGAAACTATCATTTGCTATATGCATTTTTTTTTTGTTCATTAAAGTAATCCAAAACTGGGATTGATATTTTAGCTTTTATTTTTACTTAAAGTACAATAACTTTTACCATTTTAATTTTTTTTAATAGTATATTGACAGTATTGTTTTCTTTCAAAAATCCAATTAATTTTCTTTACCCGATTATTAAAATGGTAATTGACAAAAACAAACTACATTGTCACCAGAAGAGCAATACAAAATGTACAAGTGATATATTAAAATCATCTTTCCAGCTTGAATTTCAATGATGCATTGGGGCAACGATTTTGTGAGAAACATCTTCACCCTTAAATAAAGATTTTCTTAATTCCTTACCTGTGTGCTAATTAGATATCACCTTGTTTTCACATTAAACAGACTTCCACATGAGAAAGCAGCAAGGATGCAGTGGCGTTAATGTTTCCTGGTGTCAACCTGTATTATTTCAGTAGATATTGAAATGAGGATGCATCTTGCTGCCTTTCCAATGAAGCAAGTTTAATTTAGTAATAGGTGAAAAACCATCCCTACAAATATGTTAATCAGATACTTGGCTTTGTGGACACTTTTCAGAGAACAAATTAGTTAGCATAAAAATAAAGCCAGAAAATGAAGAGCTGTTTAATCACTCAATTGGATTTTTCTGCCAGCATTTTTCTTTTTCTCTGCAACCCACTGCTAAATTGTGCTTCCTAGCTGTTTTTATAAAATCACTGAATCAAATCTAACTCTGATTACATCAGAGAAGGCCAGGTACCCTACACCATAACAGGGGGTTTGAAATTTTGACTTGTCTACTTAAAGATCACCAAAATCTGATAACAAGGTCAATTAAGTCCCTGGGTGGGATTGAACCACCAACCTTTTGGTTAATAGCCTTACACACTAACTGATTGCGCCACCGCGACACTTTGCAAAAGTACATACTGACAAAGGCTAATAAGCATTCATCTAGAACGATTCCTAGAAACATTTTAAAAAGTCAATAATGTGGAGAGTTTTTGTATGATGTTTCTTCCATCAACCAATGAAGAAACACATTGGTACTTTCCCATGATGAGTGAGTGCTTCAGGATCTCTTGCACTTACATGTGCAGCAGAGTACTGTAATGGAAGCATGCTGGGTCCATAACCCAGAGGTAGGCAGATTGAAACTATCCTCTGCTATATGCATTTTTTTTTTGTTAATTAAAGTAATCCAAAACTGGGATTGATATTTTTGCTCTTTTATTTTTACTTAAAGTACAATAACTTTTACCATTTTAATTTGTTTTAATAGTATATTGACAGTATTGTTTTCTTTCAAAAATCCAATTAATTTTCTTTACCCGATTATTAAAATGGTAATTGACAAAAGCAAACTACATTGTCACCAGAAGAGCAATACAAAATGTACAAGTGATATATTAAAATCATCTTTCCAGCTTGAATTTCAATGATGCATTGGGGCAACGATTTTGTGAGAAACATCTTCACCCTTAAATAAAGATTTTCTTAATTCCTTACCTGTGTGCTAATTAGATATCACCTTGTTTTCACATTAAACAGACTTCCACAT
Source organism: Pseudophryne corroboree (assembly GCF_028390025.1). NCBI lineage: Eukaryota > Metazoa > Chordata > Amphibia > Anura > Myobatrachidae > Pseudophryne > Pseudophryne corroboree. The sequence continues at coordinate 237,967 of NW_026968046.1, read as the reverse complement.
GAGAAAGCAGCAAGGATGCAGTGGCGTTAATGTTTCCTGGTGTCAACCTGTATTATTTCAGTAGATATTGAAATGAGGATGCATCTTGCTGCCTTTCCAATGAAGCAAGTTTAATTTAGTAATAGGTGAAAAACCATCCCTACAAAGATGTTAATCAGATACTTGGCTTTGTGGACACTTTTCAGAGAACAAATTTGTTAGCATAAAAATAAAGCCAGAAAATGAAGAGCTGTTTAATCAGTCAATTGGATTTTTTTGCCAGCATATTTCTTTTTCTCTGCAACCCACTGCTAAATTGTGCTTCCTAGCTGTTTTTATAAAATCACTGAATCAAATCTAACTCTGATTACATCAGAGAAGGCCAGGTACCCTACACCATAACAGGGGTTTTCGAAATTTTGACTTGTCTACTTAAATATCACCAAAATCTGATCACAAGGTCAATTACGTCCCTGGGTGGGATTGAACCACCAACCTTTTGATTAATAGCTGAACACACTAACCGATTGCGCCACAGAGACACTTTGCAAAAAGTACATACTGACAAAGACTAATAAGCATTCATCTAGAACGTTTCCTAGAAAAACTTTAAAAAGTCAATAATCTGGAGAGTTTTTGTAAGATGTTTCTTCCAGCAACCAATGAAGAAACACATTGGTACTTTCGCATGATGAGTGAGTGCTTCAGGATCTCTTGCACTTACATGTGCAGCAGAGTACTGCACTGGAAGCATGCTGGGCCCATAACCCAGAGGTAGGCAGATTGAAACTATCCTTTGCTATATGCATTTTTTTTTTGTTCATTAAAGTAATCCAAAACTGGGATTGATATTTTAGCTTTTATTTTTACTTAAAGTACAATAACTTTTACCATTTTAATTTTTTTTAATAGTATATTGACAGTATTGTTTTCTTTCAAAAATCCAATTAATTTTCTTTACCCGATTATTAAAATGGTAATTGACAAAAACAAACTACATTGTCACCAGAAGAGCAATACAAAATGTACAAGTGATATATTAAAATCATCTTTCCAGCTTGAATTTCAATGATGCATTGGGGCAACGATTTTGTGAGAAACATCTTCACCCTTAAATAAAGATTTTCTTAATTCCTTACCTGTGTGCTAATTAGATATCACCTTGCTTTCACATTAAACAGACTTCCACATGAGAAAGCAGCAAGGATGCAGTGGCGTTAATGTTTCCTGGTGTCAACCTGTATTATTTCAGTAGATATTGAAATGAGGATGCATCTTGCTGCCTTTCCAATGAAGCAAGTTTAATTTAGTAATAGGTGAAAAACCATCACTACAAATATGTTAATCAGATACTTGGCTTTGTGGACACTTTTCAGAGAACAAATTAGTTAGCATAAAAATAAAGCCAGAAAATGAAGAGCTGTTTAATCATTCAATTGGATTTTTCTGCCAGCATATTTCTTTTTCTCTGCAACCCACTGCTAAATTGTGCTTCCTAGCTGTTTTTATAAAATCACTGAATCAAATCTAACTCTGATTACATCAGAGAAGGCCAGGTACCCTACACCATAAGAGGGGGTTTGCAATTTTGACTTGTCTACTTAAATATCACCAAAATCTGATCACAAGGTCAATTACGTCCCTGGGTGGGATTGAACCACCAACCTTTTGATTAATAGCTGAACACACTAACCGATTGCGCCACAGAGACACTTTGCGAAAAGTATATACTGACAAAGACTAATAAGCATTCATCTAGAACGTTTCCTAGAAAAACTTTAAAAAGTCAATATTCTGGAGAGTGTTTGTAAGATGTTTCTTCCAGCAACCAATGAAGAAACACATTGGTACTTTCGCATGATGAGTGAGTGCTTCAGGATCTCTTGCACTTACATGTGCAGCAGAGTACTGCAATGGAAGCATGCTGGGTCCATAACCCAGAGGTAGGCAGATTGAAACTATCCTTTGCTATATGCATTTTTTTTTGTTCATTAAAGTAATCCAAAACTGGGATTGATATTTTAGCTTTTATTTTTACTTAAAGTACAATAACTTTTACCATTTTAATTTGTTTTAATAGTATATTGACAGTATTGTTTTCTTTCAAAAATTCACTTAATTTTCTTTACCCTATTATTAAAATGGTAATTGACAAAAACAAACTACATTGTCACCAGAAGAGCAATACAAAATGTACAAGTGATATATTAAAATCATCTTTCCAGCTTGAATTTCAATGATGCATTGGGGCAACGATTTTGTGAGAAACATCTTCACCCTTAAATAAAGATTTTCTTAATTCCTTACCTGTGTGCTAATTAGATATCACCTTGTTTTCACATTAAACAGACTTCCACATGAGAAAGCAGCAAGGATGCAGTGGCGTTAATGTTTCCTGATATCAACCTGTATTATTTCAGTAGATATTGAAATGAGGATGCATCTTGCTGCCTTTCCAATGAAGCAAGTTTAATTTAGTAATAGGTGAAAAACCATCACTACAAATATGTTAATCAGATACTTGGCTTTGTGGACACTTTTCAGAGAACAAATTAGTTAGCATAAAAATAAAGCCAGAAAATGAAGAGCTGTTTAATCACTCAATTGGATTTTTCTGCCAGCATTTTTCTTTTTCTCTGCAACCCACTGCTAAATTGTGCTTCCTAGCTGTTTTTATAAAATCACTGAATCAAATCTAACTCTGATTACATCAGAGAAGGCCAGGTACCCTACACCATAACAGGGGGTTTGAAATTTTGACTTGTCTACTTAAAGATCACCAAAATCTGATAACAAGGTCAATTAAGTCCCTGGGTGGGATTGAACCACCAACCTTTTGGTTAATAGCCTTACACACTAACTGATTGCGCCACCGCGACACTTTGCAAAAGTACATACTGACAAAGGCTAATAAGCATTCATCTAGAACGATTCCTAGAAACATTTTAAAAAGTCAATAATGTGGAGAGTTTTTGTATGATGTTTCTTCCATCAACCAATGAAGAAACACATTGGTACTTTCCCATGATGAGTGAGTGCTTCAGGATCTCTTGCACTTACATGTGCAGCAGAGTACTGTAATGGAAGCATGCTGGGTCCATAACCCAGAGGTAGGCAGATTGAAACTATCCTCTGCTATATGCATTTTTTTTTTGTTAATTAAAGTAATCCAAAACTGGGATTGATATTTTTGCTCTTTTATTTTTACTTAAAGTACAATAACTTTTACCATTTTAATTTGTTTTAATAGTATATTGACAGTATTGTTTTCTTTCAAAAATCCAATTAATTTTCTTTACCCGATTATTAAAATGGTAATTGACAAAAACAAACTACATTGTCACCAGAAGAGCAATACAAAATGTACAAGTGATATATTAAAATCATCTTTCCAGCTTGAATTTCAATGATGCATTGGGGCAACGATTTTGTGAGAAACATCTTCACCCTTAAATAAAGATTTTCTTAATTCCTTACCTGTGTGCTAATTAGATATCACCTTGTTTTCACATTAAACAGACTTCCACATGAGAAAGCAGCAAGGATGCAGTGGCGTTAATGTTTCCTGGTGTCAACCTGTATTATTTCAGTAGATATTGAAATGAGGATGCATCTTGCTGCCTTTCCAATGAAGCAAGTTTAATTTAGTAATAGGTGAAAAACCATCCCTACAAAGATGTTAATCAGATACTTGGCTTTGTGGACACTTTTCAGAGAACAAATTTGTTAGCATAAAAATAAAGCCAGAAAATGAAGAGCTGTTTAATCAGTCAATTGGATTTTTTTGCCAGCATATTTCTTTTTCTCTGCAACCCACTGCTAAATTGTGCTTCCTAGCTGTTTTTATAAAATCACTGAATCAAATCTAACTCTGATTACATCAGAGAAGGCCAGGTACCCTACACCATAACAGGGGTTTTCGAAATTTTGACTTGTCTACTTAAATATCACCAAAATCTGATCACAAGGTCAATTACGTCCCTGGGTGGGATTGAACCACCAACCTTTTGATTAATAGCTGAACACACTAACCGATTGCGCCACAGAGACACTTTGCAAAAAGTACATACTGACAAAGACTAATAAGCATTCATCTAGAACGTTTCCTAGAAAAACTTTAAAAAGTCAATAATCTGGAGAGTTTTTGTAAGATGTTTCTTCCAGCAACCAATGAAGAAACACATTGGTACTTTCGCATGATGAGTGAGTGCTTCAGGATCTCTTGCACTTACATGTGCAGCAGAGTACTGCACTGGAAGCATGCTGGGCCCATAACCCAGAGGTAGGCAGATTGAAACTATCCTTTGCTATATGCATTTTTTTTTGTTCATTAAAGTAATCCAAAACTTGGATTGATATTTTAGCTTTTATTTTTACTTAAAGTACAATAACTTTTACCATTTTAATTTGTTTTAATAGTATATTGACAGTATTGTTTTCTTTCAAAAATCCAATTAATTTTCTTTACCCGATTATTAAAATGGTAATTGACAAAAACAAACTACATTGTCACCAGAAGAGCAATACAAAATGTACAAGTGATATATTAAAATCATCTTTCCAGCTTGAATTTCAATGATGCATTGGGGCAACGATTTTGTGAGAAACATCTTCACCCTTAAATAAAGATTTTCTTAATTCCTTACCTGTGTGCTAATTAGATATCACCTTGTTTTCACATTAAACAGACTTCCACATGAGAAAGCAGCAAGGATGCAGTGGCGTTAATGTTTCCTGGTGTCAACCTGTATTATTTCAGTAGATATTGAAATGAGGATGCATCTTGCTGCCTTTCCAATGAAGCAAGTTTAATTTAGTAATAGGTGAAAAACCATCACTACAAATATGTTAATCAGATACTTGGCTTTGTGGACACTTTTCAGAGAACAAATTAGTTAGCATAAAAATAAAGCCAGAAAATGAAGAGCTGTTTAATCACTCAATTGGATTTTTCTGCCAGCATATTTCTTTTTCTCTGCAACCCACTGCTAAATTGTGCTTCCTAGCTGTTTTTATAAAATCACTGAATCAAATCTAACTCTGATTACATCAGAGAAGGCCAGGTACCCTACACCATAACAGGGGGTTTGAAATTTTGACTTGTCTACTTAAAGATCACCAAAATCTGATAACAAGGTCAATTAAGTCCCTGGGTGGGATTGAACCACCAACCTTTTGGTTAATAGCCTTACACACTAACTGATTGCGCCACAGCGACACTTTGCAAAACTATATACTGACAAAGGCTAATAAGCATTCATCTAGAACGATTCCTAGAAACATTTTAAAAAGTCAATAATGTGGAGAGTTTTTGTAAGATGTTTCTTCCATCAACCAATGAAGAAACACATTGGTACTTTCCCATGATGAGTGAGTGCTTCAGGATCTCTTGCACTTACATGTGCAGCAGAGTACTGTAATGGAAGCATGCTGGGTCCATAACCCAGAGGTAGGCAGATTGAAACTATCCTCTGCTATATGCATTTTTTTTGTTAATTAAAGTAATCCAAAACTGGGATTAATATTTTTGCTCTTTTATTTTTACTTAAAGTACAATAACTTTTACCATTTTAATTTGTTTTAATAGTATATTGACAGTATTGTTTTCTTTCAAAAATCCAATTAATTTTCTTTACCCGATTATTAAAATGGTAATTGACAAAAACAAACTACATTGTCACCAGAAGAGCAATACAAAATGTACAAGTGATATATTAAAATCATCTTTCCAGCTTGAATTTCAATGATGCATTGGGGCAACGATTTTGTGAGAAACATCTTCACCCTTAAATAAAGATTTTCTTAATTCCTTACCTGTGTGCTAATTAGATATCACCTTGTTTTCACATTAAACAGACTTCCACATGAGAAAACAGCAAAGATGCAGTGGCGTTAATGTTTCCTGGTGTCAACCTGTATTATTTCCGTAGATATTGAAATGAGGATGCATCTTGCTGCCTTTCCAATGAAGCAAGTTTAATTTAGTAATAGGTGAAAAACCATCCCTACAAAGATGTTAATCAGATACTTGGCTTTGTGGACACTTTTCAGAGAACAAATTTGTTATCATAAAAATAAAGCCAGAAAATGAAGAGCTGTTTAATCACTCAATTGGATTTTTCTGCCAGCATTTTTCTTTTTCTCTGCAACCCACTGCTAAATTGTGCTTCCTAGCTGATTTTTTATAAAATCACTTAATCAAATCTAACTCTGATTACATCAGAGAAGGCCAGGTACCCTACACCATAAGAGGGGGTTTGCAATTTTGACTTGTCTACTTAAATATCACCAAAATCTGATCACAAGGTCAATTACGTCCCTGGGTGGGATTGAACCACCAACCTTTTGACTAATAGCTGAACACACTAACCGATTGCGCCACAGAGACACTTTGCAAAAAGTCCATACTGACAAAGACTAATAAGCATTCATCTAGAACGTTTCCTAGAAAAACTTTAAAAAGTCATTAAGCTGGAGAGTTTTTGTAAGATGTTTCTTCCAGCAACCAATGAAGAAACACATTGGTACTTTCCCATGATGAGTGAGTGCTTCAGGATCTCTTGCACTTACATGTGCAGCAGAGTACTGTAATGGAAGCATGCTGGGTCCATAACCCAGAGGTAGGCAGATTGAAACTATCCTCTGCTATATGCATTTTTTTTTTGTTAATTAAAGTAATCCAAAACTGGGATTGATATTTTTGCTCTTTTATTTTTACTTAAAGTACAATAACTTTTACCATTTTAATTTGTTTTAATAGTATATTGACAGTATTGTTTTCTTTCAAAAATCCAATTAATTTTCTTTACCCGATTATTAAAATGGTAATTGACAAAAGCAAACTACATTGTCATCAGAAGAGCAATACAAAATGTACAAGTGATATATTAAAATCATCTTTCCAGCTTGAATTTCAATGATGCATTGGGGCAACGATTTTGTGAGAAACATCTTCACCCTTAAATAAAGATTTTCTTAATTCCTTACCTGTGTGCTAATTAGATATCACCTTGTTTTCACATTAAACAGACTTCCACATGAGAAAGCAGCAAGGATGCAGTGGCGTTAATGTTTCCTGGTGTCAACCTGTATTATTTCAGTAGATATTGAAATGAGGATGCATCTTGCTGCCTTTCCAATGAAGCAAGTTTAATTTAGTAATAGGTGAAAAACCATCCCTTCAAAGATGTTAATCAGATACTTGGCTTTGTGGACACTTTTCAGAGAACAAATTTGTTAGCATAAAAATAAAGCCAGAAAATGAAGAGCTGTTTAATCAGTCAATTGGATTTTTTTGCCAGCATATTTCTTTTTCTCTGCAACCCACTGCTAAATTGTGCTTCCTAGCTGTTTTTATAAAATCACTGAATCAAATCTAACTCTGATTACATCAGAGAAGGCCAGGTACCCTACACCATAACAGGGGTTTTCGAAATTTTGACTTGTCTACTTAAATATCACCAAAATCTGATCACAAGGTCAATTACGTCCCTGGGTGGGATTGAACCACCAACCTTTTGATTAATAGCTGAACACACTAACCGATTGCGCCACAGAGACACTTTGCAAAAAGTACATACTGACAAAGACTAATAAGCATTCATCTAGAACGTTTCCTAGAAAAACTTTAAAAAGTCAATAATCTGGAGAGTTTTTGTAAGATGTTTCTTCCAGCAACCAATGAAGAAACACATTGGTACTTTCGCATGATGAGTGAGTGCTTCAGGATCTCTTGCACTTACATGTGCAGCAGAGTACTGCACTGGAAGCATGCTGGGCCCATAACCCAGAGGTAGGCAGATTGAAACTATCCTTTGCTATATGCATTTTTTTTTGTTCATTAAAGTAATCCAAAACTGGGATTGATATTTTAGCTTTTATTTTTACTTAAAGTACAATAACTTTTACCATTTTAATTTTTTTTAATAGTATATTGACAGTATTGTTTTCTTTCAAAAATCCAATTAATTTTCTTTACCCGATTATTAAAATGGTAATTGACAAAAACAAACTACATTGTCACCAGAAGAGCAATACAAAATGTACAAGTGATATATTAAAATCATCTTTCCAGCTTGAATTTCAATGATGCATTGGGGCAACGATTTTGTGAGAAACATCTTCACCCTTAAATAAAGATTTTCTTAATTCCTTACCTGTGTGCTAATTAGATATCACCTTGTTTTCACATTAAACAGACTTCCACATGAGAAAGCAGCAAGGATGCAGTGGCGTTAATGTTTCCTGGTGTCAACCTGTATTATTTCAGTAGATATTGAAATGAGGATGCATCTTGCTGCCTTTCCAATGAAGCAAGTTTAATTTAGTAATAGGTGAAAAACCATCACTACAAATATGTTAATCAGATACTTGGCTTTGTGGACACTTTTCAGAGAACAAATTAGTTAGCATAAAAATAAAGCCAGAAAATGAAGAGCTGTTTAATCACTCAATTGGATTTTTCTGCCAGCATATTTCTTTTTCTCTGCAACCCACTGCTAAATTGTGCTTCCTAGCTGTTTTTATAAAATCACTGAATCAAATCTAACTCTGATTACATCAGAGAAGGCCAGGTACCCTACACCATAAGAGGGGGTTTGCAATTTTGACTTGTCTACTTAAATATCACCAAAATCTGATCACAAGGTCAATTACGTCCCTGGGTGGGATTGAACCACCAACCTTTTGATTAATAGCTGAACACACTAACCGATTGCGCCACAGAGACACTTTGCAAAAAGTATATACTGACAAAGACTAATAAGCATTCATCTAGAACGTTTCCTAGAAAAACTTTAAAAAGTCAATAATCTGGAGAGTGTTTGTAAGATGTTTCTTCCAGCAACCAATGAAGAAACACATTGGTACTTTCGCATGATGAGTGAGTGCTTCAGGATCTCTTGCACTTACATGTGCAGCAGAGTACTGCAATGGAAGCATGCTGGGTCCATAACCCAGAGGTAGGCAGATTGAAACTATCCTTTGCTATATGCATTTTTTTTTGTTCATTAAAGTAATCCAAAACTGGGATTGATATTTTAGCTTTTATTTTTACTTAAAGTACAATAACTTTTACCATTTTAATTTGTTTTAATAGTATATTGACAGTATTGTTTTCTTTCAAAAATCCACTTAATTTTCTTTACCCTATTATTAAAATGGTAATTGACAAAAACAAACTACATTGTCACCAGAAGAGCAATACAAAATGTACAAGTGATATATTAAAATCATCTTTCCAGCTTGAATTTCAATGATGCATTGGGGCAACGATTTTGTGAGAAACATCTTCACCCTTAAATAAAGATTTTCTTAATTCCTTACCTGTGTGCTAATTAGATATCACCTTGTTTTCACATTAAACAGACTTCCACATGAGAAAGCAGCAAGGATGCAGTGGCGTTAATGTTTCCTGGTGTCAACCTGTATTATTTCAGTAGATATTGAAATGAGGATGCATCTTGCTGCCTTTCCAATGAAGCAAGTTTAATTTAGTAATAGGTGAAAAACCATCCCTACAAATATGTTAATCAGATACTTGGCTTTGTGGACACTTTTCAGAGAACAAATTAGTTAGCATAAAAATAAAGCCAGAAAATTAAGAGCTGTTTAATCACTCAATTGGATTTTTCTGCCAGCATTTTTCTTTTTCTCTGCAACCCACTGCTAAATTGTGCTTCCTAGCTGTTTTTATAAAATCACTGAATCAAATCTAACTCTGATTACATCAGAGAAGGCCAGGTACCCTACACCATAACAGGGGGTTTGAAATTTTGACTTGTCTACTTAAAGATCACCAAAATCTGATAACAAGGTCAATTAAGTCCCTGGGTGGGATTGAACCACCAACCTTTTGGTTAATAGCCTTACACACTAACTGATTGCGCCACCGCGACACTTTGCAAAAGTACATACTGACAAAGGCTAATAAGCATTCATCTAGAACGATTCCTAGAAACATTTTAAAAAGTCAATAATGTGGAGAGTTTTTGTATGATGTTTCTTCCATCAACCAATGAAGAAACACATTGGTACTTTCCCATGATGAGTGAGTGCTTCAGGATCTCTTGCACTTACACGTGCAGCAGAGTACTGTAATGGAAGCATGCTGGGTCCATAACCCAGAGGTAGGCAGATTGAAACTATCCTCTGCTATATGCATTTTTTTTTTGTTAATTAAAGTAATCCAAAACTGGGATTGATATTTTTGCTCTTTTATTTTTACTTAAAGTACAATAACTTTTACCATTTTAATTTGTTTTAATAGTATATTGACAGTATTGTTTTCTTTCAAAAATCCAATTAATTTTCTTTACCCGATTATTAAAATGGTAATTGACAAAAACAAACTACATTGTCACCAGAAGAGCAATACAAAATGTACAAGTGATATATTAAAATCATCTTTCCAGCTTGAATTTCAATGATGCATTGGGGCAACGATTTTGTGAGAAACATCTTCACCCTTAAATAAAGATTTTCTTAATTCCTTACCTGTGTGCTAATTAGATATCACCTTGTTTTCACATTAAACAGACTTCCACATGAGAAAGCAGCAAGGATGCAGTGGCGTTAATGTTTCCTGGTGTCAACCTGTATTATTTCAGTAGATATTGAAATGAGGATGCATCTTGCTGCCTTTCCAATGAAGCAAGTTTAATTTAGTAATAGGTGAAAAACCATCCCTACAAAGATGTTAATCAGATACTTGGCTTTGTGGACACTTTTCAGAGAACAAATTTGTTAGCATAAAAATAAAGCCAGAAAATGAAGAGCTGTTTAATCAGTCAATTGGATTTTTTTGCCAGCATATTTCTTTTACTCTGCAACCCACTGCTAAATTGTGCTTCCTAGCTGTTTTTATAAAATCACTGAATCAAATCTAACTCTGATTACATCAGAGAAGGCCAGGTACCCTACACCATAACAGGGGTTTTCGAAATTTTGACTTGTCTACTTAAATATCACCAAAATCTGATCACAAGGTCAATTACGTCCCTGGGTGGGATTGAACCACCAACCTTTTGATTAATAGCTGAACACACTAACCGATTGCGCCACAGAGACACTTTGCAAAAAGTACATACTGACAAAGACTAATAAGCATTCATCTAGAACGTTTCCTAGAAAAACTTTAAAAAGTCAATAATCTGGAGAGTTTTTGTAAGATGTTTCTTCCAGCAACCAATGAAGAAACACATTGGTACTTTCGCATGATGAGTGAGTGCTTCAGGATCTCTTGCACTTACATGTGCAGCAGAGTACTGCACTGGAAGCATGCTGGGCCCATAACCCAGAGGTAGGCAGATTGAAACTATCCTTTGCTATATGCATTTTTTTTTTGTTCATTAAAGTAATCCAAAACTGGGATTGATATTTTAGCTTTTATTTTTACTTAAAGTACAATAACTTTTACCATTTTAATTTGTTTTAATAGTATATTGACAGTATTGTTTTCTTTCAAAAATCCAATTAATTTTCTTTACCCGATTATTAAAATGGTAATTGACAAAAACAAACTACATTGTCACCAGAAGAGCAATACAAAATGTACAAGTGATATATTAAAATCATCTTTCCAGCTTGAATTTCAATGATGCATTGGGGCAACGATTTTGTGAGAAACATCTTCACCCTTAAATAAAGATTTTCTTAATTCCTTACCTGTGTGCTAATTAGATATCACCTTGTTTTCACATTAAACAGACTTCCACATGAGAAAGCAGCAAGGATGCAGTGGCGTTAATGTTTCCTGGTGTCAACCTGTATTATTTCAGTAGATATTGAAATGAGGATGCATCTTGCTGCCTTTCCAATGAAGCAAGTTTAATTTAGTAATAGGTGAAAAACCATCACTACAAATATGTTAATCAGATACTTGGCTTTGTGGACACTTTTCAGAGAACAAATTAGTTAGCATAAAAATAAAGCCAGAAAATGAAGAGCTGTTTAATCACTCAATTGGATTTTTCTGCCAGCATATTTCTTTTTCTCTGCAACCCACTGCTAAATTGTGCTTCCTAGCTGTTTTTATAAAATCACTGAATCAAATCTAACTCTGATTACATCAGAGAAGGCCAGGTACCCTACACCATAACAGGGGGTTTGAAATTTTGACTTGTCTACTTAAAGATCACCAAAATCTGATAACAAGGTCAATTAAGTCCCTGGGTGGGATTGAACCACCAACCTTTTGGTTAATAGCCTTACACACTAACTGATTGCGCCACCGCGACACTTTGCAAAAGTACATACTGACAAAGGCTAATAAGCATTCATCTAGAACGATTCCTAGAAACATTTTAAAAAGTCAATAATGTGGAGAGTTTTTGTATGATGTTTCTTCCATCAACCAATGAAGAAACACATTGGTACTTTCCCATGATGAGTGAGTGCTTCAGGATCTCTTGCACTTACATGTGCAGCAGAGTACTGTAATGGAAGCATGCTGGGTCCATAACCCAGAGGTAGGCAGATTGAAACTATCCTCTGCTATATGCATTTTTTTTTTGTTAATTAAAGTAATCCAAAACTGGGATTGATATTTTTGCTCTTTTATTTTTACTTAAAGTACAATAACTTTTACCATTTTAATTTGTTTTAATAGTATATTGACAGTATTGTTTTCTTTCAAAAATCCAATTAATTTTCTTTACCCGATTATTAAAATGGTAATTGACAAAAACAAACTACATTGTCACCAGAAGAGCAATACAAAATGTACAAGTGATATATTAAAATCATCTTTCCAGCTTGAATTTCAATGATGCATTGGGGCAACGATTTTGTGAGAAACATCTTCACCCTTAAATAAAGATTTTCTTAATTCCTTACCTGTGTGCTAATTAGATATCACCTTGTTTTCACATTAAACAGACTTCCACATGAGAAAGCAGCAAGGATGCAGTGGCGTTAATGTTTCCTGGTGTCAACCTGTATTATTTCAGTAGATATTGAAATGAGGATGCATCTTGCTGCCTTTCCAATGAAGCAAGTTTAATTTAGTAATAGGTGAAAAACCATCCCTACAAAGATGTTAATCAGATACTTGGCTTTGTGGACACTTTTCAGAGAACAAATTTGTTAGCATAAAAATAAAGCCAGAAAATGAAGAGCTGTTTAATCAGTCAATTGGATTTTTTTGCCAGCATATTTCTTTTACTCTGCAACCCACTGCTAAATTGTGCTTCCTAGCTGTTTTTATAAAATCACTGAATCAAATCTAACTCTGATTACATCAGAGAAGGCCAGGTACCCTACACCATAACAGGGGTTTTCGAAATTTTGACTTGTCTACTTAAATATCACCAAAATCTGATCACAAGGTCAATTACGTCCCTGGGTGGGATTGAACCACCAACCTTTTGATTAATAGCTGAACACACTAACCGATTGCGCCACAGAGACACTTTGCAAAAAGTACATACTGACAAAGACTAATAAGCATTCATCTAGAACGTTTCCTAGAAAAACTTTAAAAAGTCAATAATCTGGAGAGTTTTTGTAAGATGTTTCTTCCAGCAACCAATGAAGAAACACATTGGTACTTTCGCATGATGAGTGAGTGCTTCAGGATCTCTTGCACTTACATGTGCAGCAGAGTACTGCACTGGAAGCATGCTGGGCCCATAACCCAGAGGTAGGCAGATTGAAACTATCCTTTGCTATATGCATTTTTTTTTGTTCATTAAAGTAATCCAAAACTGGGATTGATATTTTAGCTTTTATTTTTACTTAAAGTACAATAACTTTTACCATTTTAATTTGTTTTAATAGTATATTGACAGTATTGTTTTCTTTCAAAAATCCAATTAATTTTCTTTACCCGATTATTAAAATGGTAATTGACAAAAACAAACTACATTGTCACCAGAAGAGCAATACAAAATGTACAAGTGATATATTAAAATCATCTTTCCAGCTTGAATTTCAATGATGCATTGGGGCAACGATTTTGTGAGAAACATCTTCACCCTTAAATAAAGATTTTCTTAATTCCTTACCTGTGTGCTAATTAGATATCACCTTGTTTTCACATTAAACAGACTTCCACATGAGAAAGCAGCAAGGATGCAGTGGCGTTAATGTTTCCTGGTGTCAACCTGTATTATTTCAGTAGATATTGAAATGAGGATGCATCTTGCTGCCTTTCCAATGAAGCAAGTTTAATTTAGTAATAGGTGAAAAACCATCCCTACAAAGATGTTAATCAGATACTTGGCTTTGTGGACACTTTTCAGAGAACAAATTTGTTAGCATAAAAATAAAGCCAGAAAATGAAGAGCTGTTTAATCAGTCAATTGGATTTTTTTGCCAGCATATTTCTTTTACTCTGCAACCCACTGCTAAATTGTGCTTCCTAGCTGTTTTTATAAAATCACTGAATCAAATCTAACTCTGATTACATCAGAGAAGGCCAGGTACCCTACACCATAACAGGGGTTTTCGAAATTTTGACTTGTCTACTTAAATATCACCAAAATCTGATCACAAGGTCAATTACGTCCCTGGGTGGGATTGAACCACCAACCTTTTGATTAATAGCTGAACACACTAACCGATTGCGCCACAGAGACACTTTGCAAAAAGTACATACTGACAAAGACTAATAAGCATTCATCTAGAACGTTTCCTAGAAAAACTTTAAAAAGTCAATAATCTGGAGAGTTTTTGTAAGATGTTTCTTCCAGCAACCAATGAAGAAACACATTGGTACTTTCGCATGATGAGTGAGTGCTTCAGGATCTCTTGCACTTACATGTGCAGCAGAGTACTGCACTGGAAGCATGCTGGGCCCATAACCCAGAGGTAGGCAGATTGAAACTATCCTTTGCTATATGCATTTTTTTTTTGTTCATTAAAGTAATCCAAAACTGGGATTGATATTTTAGCTTTTATTTTTACTTAAAGTACAATAACTTTTACCATTTTAATTTGTTTTAATAGTATATTGACAGTATTGTTTTCTTTCAAAAATCCAATTAATTTTCTTTACCCGATTATTAAAATGGTAATTGACAAAAACAAACTACATTGTCACCAGAAGAGCAATACAAAATGTACAAGTGATATATTAAAATCATCTTTCCAGCTTGAATTTCAATGATGCATTGGGGCAACGATTTTGTGAGAAACATCTTCACCCTTAAATAAAGATTTTCTTAATTCCTTACCTGTGTGCTAATTAGATATCACCTTGTTTTCACATTAAACAGACTTCCACATGAGAAAGCAGCAAGGATGCAGTGGCGTTAATGTTTCCTGGTGTCAACCTGTATTATTTCAGTAGATATTGAAATGAGGATGCATCTTGCTGCCTTTCCAATGAAGCAAGTTTAATTTAGTAATAGGTGAAAAACCATCACTACAAATATGTTAATCAGATACTTGGCTTTGTGGACACTTTTCAGAGAACAAATTAGTTAGCATAAAAATAAAGCCAGAAAATGAAGAGCTGTTTAATCACTCAATTGGATTTTTCTGCCAGCATATTTCTTTTTCTCTGCAACCCACTGCTAAATTGTGCTTCCTAGCTGTTTTTATAAAATCACTGAATCAAATCTAACTCTGATTACATCAGAGAAGGCCAGGTACCCTACACCATAACAGGGGGTTTGAAATTTTGACTTGTCTACTTAAAGATCACCAAAATCTGATAACAAGGTCAATTAAGTCCCTGGGTGGGATTGAACCACCAACCTTTTGGTTAATAGCCTTACACACTAACTGATTGCGCCACCGCGACACTTTGCAAAAGTACATACTGACAAAGGCTAATAAGCATTCATCTAGAACGATTCCTAGAAACATTTTAAAAAGTCAATAATGTGGAGAGTTTTTGTATGATGTTTCTTCCATCAACCAATGAAGAAACACATTGGTACTTTCCCATGATGAGTGAGTGCTTCAGGATCTCTTGCACTTACATGTGCAGCAGAGTACTGTAATGGAAGCATGCTGGGTCCATAACCCAGAGGTAGGCAGATTGAAACTATCCTCTGCTATATGCATTTTTTTTTTGTTAATTAAAGTAATCCAAAACTGGGATTGATATTTTTGCTCTTTTATTTTTACTTAAAGTACAATAACTTTTACCATTTTAATTTGTTTTAATAGTATATTGACAGTATTGTTTTCTTTCAAAAATCCAATTAATTTTCTTTACCCGATTATTAAAATGGTAATTGACAAAAACAAACTACATTGTCACCAGAAGAGCAATACAAAATGTACAAGTGATATATTAAAATCATCTTTCCAGCTTGAATTTCAATGATGCATTGGGGCAACGATTTTGTGAGAAACATCTTCACCCTTAAATAAAGATTTTCTTAATTCCTTACCTGTGTGCTAATTAGATATCACCTTGTTTTCACATTAAACAGACTTCCACATGAGAAAGCAGCAAGGATGCAGTGGCGTTAATGTTTCCTGGTGTCAACCTGTATTATTTCAGTAGATATTGAAATGAGGATGCATCTTGCTGCCTTTCCAATGAAGCAAGTTTAATTTAGTAATAGGTGAAAAACCATCCCTACAAAGATGTTAATCAGATACTTGGCTTTGTGGACACTTTTCAGAGAACAAATTTGTTAGCATAAAAATAAAGCCAGAAAATGAAGAGCTGTTTAATCAGTCAATTGGATTTTTTTGCCAGCATATTTCTTTTACTCTGCAACCCACTGCTAAATTGTGCTTCCTAGCTGTTTTTATAAAATCACTGAATCAAATCTAACTCTGATTACATCAGAGAAGGCCAGGTACCCTACACCATAACAGGGGTTTTCGAAATTTTGACTTGTCTACTTAAATATCACCAAAATCTGATCACAAGGTCAATTACGTCCCTGGGTGGGATTGAACCACCAACCTTTTGATTAATAGCTGAACACACTAACCGATTGCGCCACAGAGACACTTTGCAAAAAGTACATACTGACAAAGACTAATAAGCATTCATCTAGAACGTTTCCTAGAAAAACTTTAAAAAGTCAATAATCTGGAGAGTTTTTGTAAGATGTTTCTTCCAGCAACCAATGAAGAAACACATTGGTACTTTCGCATGATGAGTGAGTGCTTCAGGATCTCTTGCACTTACATGTGCAGCAGAGTACTGCACTGGAAGCATGCTGGGCCCATAACCCAGAGGTAGGCAGATTGAAACTATCCTTTGCTATATGCATTTTTTTTTGTTCATTAAAGTAATCCAAAACTGGGATTGATATTTTAGCTTTTATTTTTACTTAAAGTACAATAACTTTTACCATTTTAATTTGTTTTAATAGTATATTGACAGTATTGTTTTCTTTCAAAAATCCAATTAATTTTCTTTACCCGATTATTAAAATGGTAATTGACAAAAACAAACTACATTGTCACCAGAAGAGCAATACAAAATGTACAAGTGATATATTAAAATCATCTTTCCAGCTTGAATTTCAATGATGCATTGGGGCAACGATTTTGTGAGAAACATCTTCACCCTTAAATAAAGATTTTCTTAATTCCTTACCTGTGTGCTAATTAGATATCACCTTGTTTTCACATTAAACAGACTTCCACATGAGAAAGCAGCAAGGATGCAGTGGCGTTAATGTTTCCTGGTGTCAACCTGTATTATTTCAGTAGATATTGAAATGAGGATGCATCTTGCTGCCTTTCCAATGAAGCAAGTTTAATTTAGTAATAGGTGAAAAACCATCACTACAAATATGTTAATCAGATACTTGGCTTTGTGGACACTTTTCAGAGAACAAATTAGTTAGCATAAAAATAAAGCCAGAAAATGAAGAGCTGTTTAATCACTCAATTGGATTTTTCTGCCAGCAAATTTCTTTTTCTCTGCAACCCACTGCTAAATTGTGCTTCCTAGCTGTTTTTATAAAATCACTGAATCAAATCTAACTCTGATTACATCAGAGAAGGCCAGGTACCCTACACCATAACAGGGGGTTTGAAATTTTGACTTGTCTACTTAAAGATCACCAAAATCTGATAACAAGGTCAATTAAGTCCCTGGGTGGGATTGAACCACCAACCTTTTGGTTAATAGCCTTACACACTAACTGATTGCGCCACAGCGACACTTTGCAAAACTATATACTGACAAAGGCTAATAAGCATTCATCTAGAACGATTCCTAGAAACATTTTAAAAAGTCAATAATGTGGAGAGTTTTTGTAAGATGTTTCTTCCATCAACCAATGAAGAAACACATTGGTACTTTCCCATGATGAGTGAGTGCTTCAGGATCTCTTGCACTTACATGTGCAGCAGAGTACTGTAATGGAAGCATGCTGGGTCCATAACCCAGAGGTAGGCAGATTGAAACTATCCTCTGCTATATGCATTTTTTTTGTTAATTAAAGTAATCTAAAACTGGGATTGATATTTTTGCTCTTTTATTTTTACTTAAAGTACAATAACTTTTACCATTTTAATTTGTTTTAATAGTATATTGACAGTATTGTTTTCTTTCAAAAATCCAATTAATTTTCTTTACCCGATTATTAAAATGGTAATTGACAAAAACAAACTACATTGTCACCAGAAGAGCAATACAAAATGTACAAGTGATATATTAAAATCATCTTTCCAGCTTGAATTTCAATGATGCATTGGGGCAACGATTTTGTGAGAAACATCTTCACCCTTAAATAAAGATTTTCTTAATTCCTTACCTGTGTGCTAATTAGATATCACCTTGTTTTCACATTAAACAGACTTCCACATGAGAAAACAGCAAAGATGCAGTGGCGTTAATGTTTCCTGGTGTCAACCTGTATTATTTCCGTAGATATTGAAATGAGGATGCATCTTGCTGCCTTTCCAATGAAGCAAGTTTAATTTAGTAATAGGTGAAAAACCATCCCTACAAAGATGTTAATCAGATACTTGGCTTTGTGGACACTTTTCAGAGAACAAATTTGTTATCATAAAATTAAAGCCAGAAAATGAAGAGCTGTTTAATCACTCAATTGGATTTTTCTGCCAGCATTTTTCTTTTACTCTGCAACCCACTGCTAAATTGTGCTTCCTAGCTGTTTTTATAAAATCACTGAATCAAATCTAACTCTGATTACATCAGAGAAGGCCAGGTACCCTACACCATAACAGGGGTTTTCGAAATTTTGACTTGTCTACTTAAATATCACCAAAATCTGATCACAAGGTCAATTACGTCCCTGGGTGGGATTGAACCACCAACCTTTTGATTAATAGCTGAACACACTAACCGATTGCGCCACAGAGACACTTTGCAAAAAGTACATACTGACAAAGACTAATAAGCATTCATCTAGAACGTTTCCTAGAAAAACTTTAAAAAGTCAATAATCTGGAGAGTTTTTGTAAGATGTTTCTTCCAGCAACCAATGAAGAAACACATTGGTACTTTCGCATGATGAGTGAGTGCTTCAGGATCTCTTGCACTTACATGTGCAGCAGAGTACTGCACTGGAAGCATGCTGGGCCCATAACCCAGAGGTAGGCAGATTGAAACTATCCTTTGCTATATGCATTTTTTTTTTGTTCATTAAAGTAATCCAAAACTGGGATTGATATTTTAGCTTTTATTTTTACTTAAAGTACAATAACTTTTACCATTTTAATTTGTTTTAATAGTATATTGACAGTATTGTTTTCTTTCAAAAATCCAATTAATTTTCTTTACCCGATTATTAAAATGGTAATTGACAAAAACAAACTACATTGTCACCAGAAGAGCAATACAAAATGTACAAGTGATATATTAAAATCATCTTTCCAGCTTGAATTTCAATGATGCATTGGGGCAACGATTTTGTGAGAAACATCTTCACCCTTAAATAAAGATTTTCTTAATTCCTTACCTGTGTGCTAATTAGATATCACCTTGTTTTCACATTAAACAGACTTCCACATGAGAAAGCAGCAAGGATGCAGTGGCGTTAATGTTTCCTGGTGTCAACCTGTATTATTTCAGTAGATATTGAAATGAGGATGCATCTTGCTGCCTTTCCAATGAAGCAAGTTTAATTTAGTAATAGGTGAAAAACCATCACTACAAATATGTTAATCAGATACTTGGCTTTGTGGACACTTTTCAGAGAACAAATTAGTTAGCATAAAAATAAAGCCAGAAAATGAAGAGCTGTTTAATCACTCAATTGGATTTTTCTGCCAGCATATTTCTTTTTCTCTGCAACCCACTGCTAAATTGTGCTTCCTAGCTGTTTTTATAAAATCACTGAATCAAATCTAACTCTGATTACATCAGAGAAGGCCAGGTACCCTACACCATAACAGGGGGTTTGAAATTTTGACTTGTCTACTTAAATATCACCAAAATCTGATAACAAGGTCAATTAAGTCCCTGGGTAGGATTGAACCACCAACCTTTTGGTTAATAGCCTTACACACTAACTGATTGCGCCACAGCGACACTTTGCAAAACTATATACTGACAAAGGCTAATAAGCATTCATCTAGAACGATTCCTAGAAACATTTTAAAAAGTCAATAATGTGGAGAGTTTTTGTAAGATGTTTCTTCCATCAACCAATGAAGAAACACATTGGTACTTTCCCCTGATGAGTGAGTGCTTCAGGATCTCTTGCACTTACATGTGCAGCAGAGTACTGTAATGGAAGCATGCTGGGTCCATAACCCAGAGGTAGGCAGATTGAAACTATCCTCTGCTATATGCATTTTTTTTGTTAATTAAAGTAATCCAAAACTGGGATTGATATTTTTGCTCTTTTATTTTTACTTAAAGTACAATAACTTTTACCATTTTAATTTGTTTTAATAGTATATTGACAGTATTGTTTTCTTTCAAAAATCCAATTAATTTTCTTTACCCGATTATTAAAATGGTAATTGACAAAAACAAACTACATTGTCACCAGAAGAGCAATACAAAATGTACAAGTGATATATTAAAATCATCTTTCCAGCTTGAATTTCAATGATGCATTGGGGCAACGATTTTGTGAGAAACATCTTCACCCTTAAATAAAGATTTTCTTAATTCCTTACCTGTGTGCTAATTAGATATCACCTTGTTTTCACATTAAACAGACTTCCACATGAGAAAGCAGCAAGGATGCAGTGGCGTTAATGTTTCCTGGTGTCAACCTGTATTATTTCAGTAGATATTGAAATGAGGATGCATCTTGCTGCCTTTCCAATGAAGCAAGTTTAATTTAGTAATAGGTGAAAAACCATCCCTACAAAGATGTTAATCAGATACTTGGCTTTGTGGACACTTTTCAGAGAACAAATTTGTTAGCATAAAAATAAAGCCAGAAAATGAAGAGCTGTTTAATCAGTCAATTGGATTTTTTTGCCAGCATATTTCTTTTACTCTGCAACCCACTGCTAAATTGTGCTTCCTAGCTGTTTTTATAAAATCACTGAATCAAATCTAACTCTGATTACATCAGAGAAGGCCAGGTACCCTACACCATAACAGGGGTTTTCGAAATTTTGACTTGTCTACTTAAATATCACCAAAATCTGATCACAAGGTCAATTACGTCCCTGGGTGGGATTGAACCACCAACCTTTTGATTAATAGCTGAACACACTAACCGATTGCGCCACAGAGACACTTTGCAAAAAGTACATACTGACAAAGACTAATAAGCATTCATCTAGAACGTTTCCTAGAAAAACTTTAAAAAGTCAATAATCTGGAGAGTTTTTGTAAGATGTTTCTTCCAGCAACCAATGAAGAAACACATTGGTACTTTCGCATGATGAGTGAGTGCTTCAGGATCTCTTGCACTTACATGTGCAGCAGAGTACTGCACTGGAAGCATGCTGGGCCCATAACCCAGAGGTAGGCAGATTGAAACTATCCTTTGCTATATGCATTTTTTTTTTGTTCATTAAAGTAATCCAAAACTGGGATTGATATTTTAGCTTTTATTTTTACTTAAAGTACAATAACTTTTACCATTTTAATTTGTTTTAATAGTATATTGACAGTATTGTTTTCTTTCAAAAATCCAATTAATTTTCTTTACCCGATTATTAAAATGGTAATTGACAAAAACAAACTACATTGTCACCAGAAGAGCAATACAAAATGTACAAGTGATATATTAAAATCATCTTTCCAGCTTGAATTTCAATGATGCATTGGGGCAACGATTTTGTGAGAAACATCTTCACCCTTAAATAAAGATTTTCTTAATTCCTTACCTGTGTGCTAATTAGATATCACCTTGTTTTCACATTAAACAGACTTCCACATGAGAAAGCAGCAAGGATGCAGTGGCGTTAATGTTTCCTGGTGTCAACCTGTATTATTTCAGTAGATATTGAAATGAGGATGCATCTTGCTGCCTTTCCAATGAAGCAAGTTTAATTTAGTAATAGGTGAAAAACCATCACTACAAATATGTTAATCAGATACTTGGCTTTGTGGACACTTTTCAGAGAACAAATTAGTTAGCATAAAAATAAAGCCAGAAAATGAAGAGCTGTTTAATCACTCAATTGGATTTTTCTGCCAGCATATTTCTTTTTCTCTGCAACCCACTGCTAAATTGTGCTTCCTAGCTGTTTTTATAAAATCACTGAATCAAATCTAACTCTGATTACATCAGAGAAGGCCAGGTACCCTACACCATAACAGGGGGTTTGAAATTTTGACTTGTCTACTTAAAGATCACCAAAATCTGATAACAAGGTCAATTAAGTCCCTGGGTGGGATTGAACCACCAACCTTTTGGTTAATAGCCTTACACACTAACTGATTGCGCCACAGCGACACTTTGCAAAACTATATACTGACAAAGGCTAATAAGCATTCATCTAGAACAATTCCTAGAAACATTTTAAAAAGTCAATAATGTGGAGAGTTTTTGTAAGATGTTTCTTCCATCAACCAATGAAGAAACACATTGGTACTTTCCCATGATGAGTGAGTGCTTCAGGATCTCTTGCACTTACATGTGCAGCAGAGTACTGTAATGGAAGCATGCTGGGTCCATAACCCAGAGGTAGGCAGATTGAAACTATCCTCTGCTATATGCATTTTTTTTGTTAATTAAAGTAATCCAAAACTGGGATTGATATTTTTGCTCTTTTATTTTTACTTAAAGTACAATAACTTTTACCATTTTAATTTGTTTTAATAGTATATTGACAGTATTGTTTTCTTTCAAAAATCCAATTAATTTTCTTTACCCGATTATTAAAATGGTAATTGACAAAAACAAACTACATTGTCACCAGAAGAGCAATACAAAATGTACAAGTGATATATTAAAATCATCTTTCCAGCTTGAATTTCAATGATGCATTGGGGCAACGATTTTGTGAGAAACATCTTCACCCTTAAATAAAGATTTTCTTAATTCCTTACCTGTGTGCTAATTAGATATCACCTTGTTTTCACATTAAACAGACTTCCACATGAGAAAACAGCAAAGATGCAGTGGCGTTAATGTTTCCTGGTGTCAACCTGTATTATTTCCGTAGATATTGAAATGAGGATGCATCTTGCTGCCTTTCCAATGAAGCAAGTTTAATTTAGTAATAGGTGAAAAACCATCCCTACAAAGATGTTAATCAGATACTTGGCTTTGTGGACACTTTTCAGAGAACAAATTTGTTATCATAAAATTAAAGCCAGAAAATGAAGAGCTGTTTAATCACTCAATTGGATTTTTCTGCCAGCATTTTTCTTTTTCTCTGCAACCCACTGCTAAATTGTGCTTCCTAGCTGATTTTTTATAAAATCACTTAAACAAATCTAACTCTGATTACATCAGAGAAGGCCAGGTACCCTACACCATAAGAGGGGGTTTGCAATTTTGACTTGTCTACTTAAATATCACCAAAATCTGATAACAAGGTCAATTACGTCCCTGGGTGGGATTGAACCACCAACCTTTTGACTAATAGCTGAACACACTAACCGATTGCGCCACAGAGACACTTTGCAAAAAGTCCATACTGACAAAGACTAATAAGCATTCATCTAGAACGTTTCCTAGAAAAACTTTAAAAAGTCAATAATCTGGAGAGTTTTTGTAAGATGTTTCTTCCAGCAACCAATGAAGAAACACATTGGTACTTTCCCATGATGAGTGAGTGCTTCAGGATCTCTTGCACTTACATGTGCAGCAGAGTACTGTAATGGAAGCATGCTGGGTCCATAACCCAGAGGTAGGCAGATTGAAACTATCCTCTGCTATATGCATTTTTTTTTTGTTAATTAAAGTAATCCAAAACTGGGATTGATATTTTTGCTCTTTTATTTTTACTTAAAGTACAATAACTTTTACCATTTTAATTTGTTTTAATAGTATATTGACAGTATTGTTTTCTTTCAAAAATCCAATTAATTTTCTTTACCCGATTATTAAAATGGTAATTGACAAAAACAAACTACATTGTCACCAGAAGAGCAATACAAAATGTACAAGTGATATATTAAAATCATCTTTCCAGCTTGAATTTCAATGATGCATTGGGGCAACGATTTTGTGAGAAACATCTTCACCCTTAAATAAAGATTTTCTTAATTCCTTACCTGTGTGCTAATTAGATATCACCTTGTTTTCACATTAAACAGACTTCCACATGAGAAAGCAGCAAGGATGCAGTGGCGTTAATGTTTCCTGGTGTCAACCTGTATTATTTCAGTAGATATTGAAATGAGGATGCATCTTGCTGCCTTTCCAATGAAGCAAGTTTAATTTAGTAATAGGTGAAAAACCATCCCTACAAAGATGTTAATCAGATACTTGGCTTTGTGGACACTTTTCAGAGAACAAATTTGTTAGCATAAAAATAAAGCCAGAAAATGAAGAGCTGTTTAATCAGTCAATTGGATTTTTTTGCCAGCATATTTCTTTTACTCTGCAACCCACTGCTAAATTGTGCTTCCTAGCTGTTTTTATAAAATCACTGAATCAAATCTAACTCTGATTACATCAGAGAAGGCCAGGTACCCTACACCATAACAGGGGTTTTCGAAATTTTGACTTGTCTACTTAAATATCACCAAAATCTGATCACAAGGTCAATTACGTCCCTGGGTGGGATTGAACCACCAACCTTTTGATTAATAGCTGAACACACTAACCGATTGCGCCACAGAGACACTTTGCAAAAAGTACATACTGACAAAGACTAATAAGCATTCATCTAGAACGTTTCCTAGAAAAACTTTAAAAAGTCAATAATCTGGAGAGTTTTTGTAAGATGTTTCTTCCAGCAACCAATGAAGAAACACATTGGTACTTTCGCATGATGAGTGAGTGCTTCAGGATCTCTTGCACTTACATGTGCAGCAGAGTACTGCACTGGAAGCATGCTGGGCCCATAACCCAGAGGTAGGCAGATTGAAACTATCCTTTGCTATATGCATTTTTTTTTTGTTCATTAAAGTAATCCAAAACTGGGATTGATATTTTAGCTTTTATTTTTACTTAAAGTACAATAACTTTTACCATTTTAATTTGTTTTAATAGTATATTGACAGTATTGTTTTCTTTCAAAAATCCAATTAATTTTCTTTACCCGATTATTAAAATGGTAATTGACAAAAACAAACTACATTGTCACCAGAAGAGCAATACAAAATGTACAAGTGATATATTAAAATCATCTTTCCAGCTTGAATTTCAATGATGCATTGGGGCAACGATTTTGTGAGAAACATCTTCACCCTTAAATAAAGATTTTCTTAATTCCTTACCTGTGTGCTAATTAGATATCACCTTGTTTTCACATTAAACAGACTTCCACATGAGAAAGCAGCAAGGATGCAGTGGCGTTAATGTTTCCTGGTGTCAACCTGTATTATTTCAGTAGATATTGAAATGAGGATGCATCTTGCTGCCTTTCCAATGAAGCAAGTTTAATTTAGTAATAGGTGAAAAACCATCACTACAAATATGTTAATCAGATACTTGGCTTTGTGGACACTTTTCAGAGAACAAATTAGTTAGCATAAAAATAAAGCCAGAAAATGAAGAGCTGTTTAATCACTCAATTGGATTTTTCTGCCAGCATATTTCTTTTTCTCTGCAACCCACTGCTAAATTGTGCTTCCTAGCTGTTTTTATAAAATCACTGAATCAAATCTAACTCTGATTACATCAGAGAAGGCCAGGTACCCTACACCATAACAGGGGGTTTGAAATTTTGACTTGTCTACTTAAATATCACCAAAATCTGATAACAAGGTCAATTAAGTCCCTGGGTAGGATTGAACCACCAACCTTTTGGTTAATAGCCTTACACACTAACTGATTGCGCCACAGCGACACTTTGCAAAACTATATACTGACAAAGGCTAATAAGCATTCATCTAGAACGATTCCTAGAAACATTTTAAAAAGTCAATAATGTGGAGAGTTTTTGTAAGATGTTTCTTCCATCAACCAATGAAGAAACACATTGGTACTTTCCCCTGATGAGTGAGTGCTTCAGGATCTCTTGCACTTACATGTGCAGCAGAGTACTGTAATGGAAGCATGCTGGGTCCATAACCCAGAGGTAGGCAGATTGAAACTATCCTCTGCTATATGCATTTTTTTTGTTAATTAAAGTAATCCAAAACTGGGATTGATATTTTTGCTCTTTTATTTTTACTTAAAGTACAATAACTTTTACCATTTTAATTTGTTTTAATAGTATATTGACAGTATTGTTTTCTTTCAAAAATCCAATTAATTTTCTTTACCCGATTATTAAAATGGTAATTGACAAAAACAAACTACATTGTCACCAGAAGAGCAATACAAAATGTACAAGTGATATATTAAAATCATCTTTCCAGCTTGAATTTCAATGATGCATTGGGGCAACGATTTTGTGAGAAACATCTTCACCCTTAAATAAAGATTTTCTTAATTCCTTACCTGTGTGCTAATTAGATATCACCTTGTTTTCACATTAAACAGACTTCCACATGAGAAAACAGCAAAGATGCAGTGGCGTTAATGTTTCCTGGTGTCAACCTGTATTATTTCCGTAGATATTGAAATGAGGATGCATCTTGCTGCCTTTCCAATGAAGCAAGTTTAATTTAGTAATAGGTGAAAAACCATCCCTACAAAGATGTTAATCAGATACTTGGCTTTGTGGACACTTTTCAGAGAACAAATTTGTTATCATAAAAATAAAGCCAGAAAATGAAGAGCTGTTTAATCACTCAATTGGATTTTTCTGCCAGCATTTTTCTTTTTCTCTGCAACCCACTGCTAAATTGTGCTTCCTAGCTGATTTTTTATAAAATCACTTAAACAAATCTAACTCTGATTACATCAGAGAAGGCCAGGTACCCTACACCATAAGAGGGGGTTTGCAATTTTGACTTGTCTACTTAAATATCACCAAAATCTGATCACAAGGTCAATTACGTCCCTGGGTGGGATTGAACCACCAACCTTTTGGTTAATAGCCTTACACACTAACTGATTGCGCCACAGCGACACTTTGCAAAAGTACATACTGACAAAGGCTAATTAGCATTCATCTAGAACGATTCCTAGAAACATTTTAAAAAGTCAATAATGTGGAGAGTTTTTGTAAGATGTTTCTTCCATCAACCAATGAAGAAACACATTGGTACTTTCCCATGACGAGTGAGTGCTTCAGGATCTCTTGCACTTACATGTGCAGCAGAGTACTGTAATGGAAGCATGCTGGGTCCATAACCCAGAGGTAGGCAGATTGAAACTATCCTCTGCTATATGCATTTTGTTTTGTTAATTAAATTAATCCAAAACTGGGATTGATATTTTTGCTCTTTTATTTTTACTTAAAGTACAATAACTTTTACCATTTTAATTTGTTTTAATAGTATATTGACAGTATTGTTTTCTTTCAAAAATCCAATTAATTTTCTTTACCCGATTATTAAAATGGTAATTGACAAAAACAAACTACATTGTCACCAGAAGAGCAATACAAAATGTACAAGTGATATATTAAAATCATCTTTCCAGCTTGAATTTCAATGATGCATTGGGGCAACGATTTTGTGAGAAACATCTTCACCCTTAAATAAAGATTTTCTTAATTCCTTACCTGTGTGCTAATTAGATATCACCTTGTTTTCACATTAAACAGACTTCCACATGAGAAAACAGCAAAGATGCAGTGGCGTTAATGTTTCCTGGTGTCAACCTGTATTATTTCCGTAGATATTGAAATGAGGATGCATCTTGCTGCCTTTCCAATGAAGCAAGTTTAATTTAGTAATAGGTGAAAAAACATCCCTACAAAGATGTTAATCAGATACTTGGCTTTGTGGACACTTTTCAGAGAACAAATTTGTTATCATAAAAATAAACCCAGAAAATGAAGAGCTGTTTAATCACTCAATTGGATTTTTCTGCCAGCATTTTTCTTTTTCTCTGCAACCCACTGCTAAATTGTGCTTCCTAGCTGTTTTTTTTATAAAATCACTTAATCAAATCTAACTCTGATTACATCAGAGAAGGCCAGGTACCCTACACCATAAGAGGGGGTTTGCAATTTTGACTTGTCTACTTAAATATCACCAAAATCTGATTACAAGGTCAATTACGTCCCTGGGTGGGATTGAACCACCAACCTTTTGATTAATAGCTGAACACACTAACCGATTGCGCCACAGAGACACTTTGCAAAAAGTACATACTGACAAAGATTAATAAGCATTCATCTAGAACGTTTCCTAGAAAAACTTTAAAAAGTCAATAATCTGGAGAGTTTTTGTAAGATGTTTCTTCCAGCAACCAATGAAGAAACACATTGGTACTTTCGCATGATGAGTGAGTGCTTCAGGATCTCTTGCACTTACATGTGCAGCAGAGTACTGCAATGGAAGCATGCTGGGCCCATAACCCAGAGGTAGGCAGATTGAAACTATCCTTTGCTATATGCATTTTTTTTTTGTTCATTAAAGTAATCCAAAACTGGGATTGATATTTTAGCTTTTATTTTTACTTAAAGTACAATAACTTTTACCATTTTAATTTGTTTTAGTGCAAAAGGCATATCAGCAGTCAGCACTAACTGGTGACATGCCATTTGTACAAGTAAGCCATGTGTGACTAATATATAAACATACTTTATTAAATAACACCTCAAACTATCATACCCTGGATTCAAACCTATAACCTGTTGAATTCTAATCAAACACCCTACCCATGGAGCTACTTGATCCTGCATCTTTTCTAACCTCCAAAAACAGATTCAGTTGCATTTTCCAGCGTGTTTTGTTTGCGCCTTTGCAAATGTCTTACATCGACAAACTTATTTAGTACTATTTTGCAAATAGGGTTACATTGTCGCAACATTGTGTTCCCTAATTGCTTGATTTTTTAAATGCAACAATTGATAAAGACACCTGATAATTGCTCTGTGGAGTCTTATTTTGTGTTTTGTGTTTAGTCTTTAGATCTGAATTTGAATGTACTTGTGAACTAACTTAATTTCCTACTTCTAAATTCATTCCTAAATTCACTACTTACATGAATCCTGTAGTTGGGCATTTTGGGACTTCGATTGTGGGCATTGTTTTGTGTCCAGACCAGCAGCAGGTGGTGTGCATTTGCTGGAAAGGCATCGAAGACCTCCGATATGCTGCATCTCCTGATGTGTGTCTCCCTCAAGTGGCTGTCAGCAAATGCCTGCTAGACACCCCATTCCAAGCTGATTGTGACATCATGGAACATGCATCATAGAACAGGCATGCTAAAACATGGGTCTTCAACCTGCGACCCTCCAGCTGCTGTGGAACTACACATCCCAGCATGCCCTGCCTCAGTTTTAGCATACCTTAATAGCAAAACTGTGGCAGGGCATGCTGGGATGTGTAGTTTCACAGCAGCTGGAGGGCCACAGGATGAAGACCCATGTGCTAGAGCCAAGCCGCAGGTACATTGAATGCTAGCAAGCTGAATATTTAAATCCTTTTTGTTCCGCAGCATTCCAATGCGGAAGATTCCATGGAACCAGAGATCCTTCCATTGAGAAGGACATGCTGCCTGGATGACTACACTGTGCAAATTAAATCACGGAGCCAGTTGGCTTGTGGGTGGCTCTGGTGACTGGGTGGTTGGGTGGGTGGTGTGTCGGAAGTGGAGCGCATGCAAATGATTGTGTATCATCCAGCTAGTGAGAGAGAAAACTCATGCAGGAGTGTGCCTGCTTGTCAGTGGGTTATGCACCTTGCCAGACGTTAAATCTACATAGAGCAGCTGGAGGGGACAAGAGCAGGTTTGCAAAATATAGATAGAAGAGCATATATGCTGGCGCATTCTCCATGATTGTGTCAGCTTATGTTTTGGTGCACTGCACTTTCCTCCACTAAGTTTTAGCCATTTTTGTTAAGCTCAAGTGTAGTTGCTTCTCGGCCTTTTGGCTGTGATCTTGTATCGTGGTTGAAGGGTCTGCTGGAGGGAGGGATTGTTTTCTTCATTGGCGAAAGACCAAAGATATTCCAGGATGGAAGGCTTGGGAACACTATCTGTTTTTCAGTTGTGGAAGAGCACAGAGGTCGGATTGGACTACATTCTATAGTAAAGGATATCTTTCTATTTATTGACCCTCCCCTTATATGTGTCTGTGTTACAATAAAGCTTCGGTTTTGTGAATCCCTCACCCTCTTACACTCCACACCCATAGCCTTATTAACTGTTCTATTATTGTATAGTTTAAATGTATAGTGCAGTTCATGATTTATAGTGTAGGCTGGCCTGTGCTGTAGTTCTGGAACTGTACTATACCGTCAGCATTTGTATTGTGTTTTGGCTGTGCTGCAACACTGTACTTATGTGTGTAATGTTTATGTATGTTTTTTTAATGTCAATAAAAACTGCTTTTTCAAGCCAATATCTGAAAACAATCAATGTTTATCTTTGATGGCAATAAAAGTGGTATGATATTTGATGCTTTTGAAAGGCAATATCTGATATGTCCCCTATCTGGGAACCATATATTAAATGGCTTTTCAGAAAAGGGAGATGGGAGAAGAGCTTTCAGTACTTGTAGGACCGATGCACATAAAGAAGCAAAAAAACATACATAAACATTACACACATAAGTACCGCGTTGCGGCAATGCCAAAACACAATAGAAATGCTGACGGTATAGTACAGTTCAAGAACTACAGCACAGGCCAGCCTACACTATAAATCATGAACTGCACTATACATTTAAACTGTACAATAATACAACAGTTAATAAGGCTATGGGTGTGGAGTGTAAGAGGGTGAGGGAATCACAAGCCCGAAGCTTTATTGAAAGACTGACACATATAAGGGGAGGATTAATAAATAGAAAGACATCCTTTACTATAGAATGTAGTCCAATCCGGTCTTTCAACTCTTCCACAATTGAAAAACGGATAGTGTTCCCAAGCCTTCCATCCTGGAATATCTTTGGTCTTTCGCCAATGAAGAAAGCAATCCCTCCCTCCAGCAGACCCTTCAACCACAATACAAGATCACAGCCAAAAGGCCGAGAAGCAACTACACTTGAGCTTAACAAAAATGGCTAAAACTTAGTGGAGGAAAGTGCAGTGCACCAAAACATAAGCTGACACAATCATGGAGAATGCGCCAGCATATATGCTCTTCTATCTATATTTTGCAAACCTGCTCTTGTCCCCTCCAGCTGCTCTATGTAGATTTAACGTCTGGCAAGGTGCATAACCCACTGACAAGCAGGCACACTCCTGCATGAGTTTTCACTCTCACTAGCTGGATGATACACAATCATTTGCATGTGCTCCACCTCCGACACACCACCCACCCAACCACCCAGTCACCAGAGCCACCCACAAACCAACTGGCTCCGTGATTTAATTTGCACAGTGTAGTCATCCAGGCAGCATGTCCTTCTCAATGGAAGGATCTCTGGTTCCATGGAATCTTCCGCATTGGAATGCTGCGGAACAAAAAGGATTTAAATATTCAGCTTGCTAGCATTCAATGTACCTGCGGCTTGGCTCTAGCACATGGGTCTTCATCCTGTGGCCCTCCAGCTGCTGTGAAACTACACATCCCAGCATGCCCTGCCACAGTTTTGCTATAAGGTATGCTAAAACTGAGGCAGGGCATGCTGGGATGTGTAGTTCCACAGCAGCTGGAGGGTCGCAGGTTGAAGACCCATGTTTTAGCATGCCTGTTCTATGATGCATGTTCCGTGATGTCACAATCAGCTTGGAATGGGGTGTCTAGCAGGCATTTGCTGACAGCCACTTGAGGGAGACACACATCAGGAGATGCAGCATATCGGAGGTCTTCGATGCCTTTCCAGCAAATGCACACCACCTGCTGCTGGTCTGGACACAAAACAATGCCCACAATCGAAGTCCCAAAATGCCCAACTACAGGATTCATGTAAGTAGTGAATTTAGGAATGAATTTAGAAGTAGGAAATTAAGTTAGTTCACAAGTACATTCAAATTCAGATCTAAAGTCTAGGTAGGCCTCACGTCCTGGCAGCCGCCAGCATTTAAAAATGCCTTGATTAGAGGTACGGAATTAAATGTAGATAAGAAGTAGACACAAAATAAGACTCCGCAGAGCAGTTATCAGGTGTTTTTATCAATTGTTGCATTTAAAAAATCAAGCAATTAGGGAACACAATGTTGCAACAATGTAACCCTATTTGCAAAATAGTACTAAATAAGTTTGTCGATGTAAGACATTTGCAAAGGCGCATCCAAAACACGCTGGAAAATGCAACTGAATCTGTTTTTGGAGGCTAGAATAGGAAATGTGCATCGGTCCTACAAGTACTGAAAGCTCTTCTCCCATCTCCCTTTTCTGAAAAGCCATTTAATATATGGTTACCAGATAGGGGACATATCAGATATTGCCTTTCAAAAGCAGCAAATATCATACCACTTCTATTGCCATCAAAGATAAACATTGATTGTTTTCAGATATTGGATTGAAAAAGCAGTCTTTATTGACATAAAGAAGCAAAAAAACATACATAAACATTACACACATAAGTACTGTGTTGCAGCACAGCCAAAACACAATACAAATGCTGTCGGTATAGTACAGTTCAAGAACTACAGCACAGGTCAGCCTACACTATAAATCATGAACTGCACTATACATTTAAACAATACAATAGTTAATAAGGCTATGGGTGTGGAGTGTAAGAGGGTGACGGAATCACAAGCCCAAAGCTTTATTGAAAGACAGACACATATAAAGGGAGGATTAATAAATACAAAGATACCCTTTACTATAGAATGTAGTCCAATCCGGTCTTTCAACTCTTCCACAACTGAAAAACGGATAGTGTTCCCAAGCCTTCCATCCTGGAATATCTTCAGTCTCTCGCCAATGAAGAAAACAATCCCTCCAGCAGACTCTTCAACCACAATACAATATCACAGCCAAAAGAGCGAGAAGCAACTACACTTGCGTTTAAACAAAATGGCTAAAACTTAGTGGAGGAAAGTGCAGTGCACCAAAACATAAGCTGACACAATCATGGAGAATGCGCCAGCATATATGCTCTTCTGTCTATATTTTCCAAACCTGCTCTTGTCCCCTCCAGTTGCTCCATGTAGATTTGACGTCTGGCAAGGTGCATAACTCACTGACAAGCAGGCACACTCCTACATGAGTTTTCTCTCTCACTAGCTGGATGATACACATTCATTTGCATGTGCTCCACCTCCGACACACCGCCCACCCAACCACCCAGTCACCAGAGCCACCCACAAGCCAACTGGCTCCGTGATTTAATTTGCACAGTGCAGTCATCCAGGCAGCATGTCCTTCTCAATGGAATAATCTCTGGTTCCATGGAATCTTCCGCATTGGAATGCTGCGGAACAAAAAGGATTTAAACATTCAGCTTGCTAGCATTCAATGTACCTGCGGTTTGGTTCTAGCACATGGGTCTTCATCCTGTGGCCCTCCAGCTGCTGTGAAACTACACATCCCAGCATGCCCTGCCACAGTTTTGCTTTTAAGGTATGCTAAAACTGAGGCAGGGCATGCTGGGATATGTAGTTCCACAGCAGCTGGAGGGTCGCAGGTTGAAGACCCATGTTCTAGCATGCCTGTTCTATGATGCATGTTCCGTGATGTCACAATCAGCTTGGAATGGGGTGTCTAGCATGCATTTGCTGACAGCCACTTGAGGCAGACACACATCAGGAGATGCAGCATATCGGAGGTCTTCGATGCCTTTCCAGCAAATGCACACCACCAGCTGCTGGTCTGGACACAAAACAATGCCCACAATTGAAGGCTCAAAATGCCCAACTACAGGATTAATGTAAGTAGTGAATTTAGGAATGAATTTAGAAGTAGGAAATTAAGTTAGTTCACAAGTACATTCAAATTCAGATCTAAAGACTAGGTAGGCCTCACGTCCTGGCAGCACCCAGCATTTAAAAATGCCTTGATTATAGGTAGGGAATTAAATGTAGATAAGAAGTAGACACAAAAGAAGACTCCACAGAGCAATTATCAGGTGTCTTTATCAATTTTTGCATTTAAAAAATCAAGCAATTAGGGAACACAATGTTGCGACAATGTAACCCTATTTGCAAAATAGTACTAAATAAGTTTGTCGATGTAAGACATTTGCAAAGGCGCAAACAAAACATGCTGGAAAATGCAACTGAATCTGTTTTTGGAGGTTAGAATAGATGCAGGATCAAGTAGCTCAATGGGTAGGGTGTTTGATTAGAATTTAACAGGTTTTAGGTTTGAATCCTGGGTATGATAGTTTGAGGTGTTATTTAATAAAGTATGTTTATATATTAGTCACACATGGCTTACTTGTACAAATGGCATGTCACCAGTTAGTGCTGACTGCTGATATGCCATTTACACAAACATGCCATGTGTGACTGTATATGCATTTAAGGAGGGCACCCCTGCAATACCACAAACCATTGAGTGTCAAGTATACTAGATATATCTTCATATCTCATGTGCTTTCTCTGAGACCAATCTTGTTATGCCCCTTCCCCACAAGGCATGCGCCTTTTGTCCATATTGCAAAAATGGGGGGGAGGGCATATAATTCTCTGTCACAGGGCACCAAAAAGTCTAGTTATGGCTCTGGTATGCATTATGTAATCTGGCAGACCATCTCTCCAACACTGGCTGGTTGGAATAGAAATCCGGTTATCTATGTGAGCAAATGACCATCAACGATTTACTCTCAAACACTAAAAAATGGACAAAAATGGTCCCCTAAACAAATTGGTTAAATTTTGGGTTTAACCAATTTGTGTAATGACCATTTTTGACCACTTTTCTAGTGTTTGGGAGCAAATGGTTAATTGACATTTGCTCCTATACATTACCAGATTTTCATTCCAACCATCCAGACTGGATAGATAGCCTGACAGATAATTGTGTAGTGTACGCCCAGGATAACTGTTAGTCATGCTTTATTTTATGGCGGCACATAAATGGGTGGACAGATCCAGGGCAAGCACTGCCCACTCATGCATAGTTGTCAACTGATGTGAAGTTCCAGGGGGCAATCTCAGTTATAAAGGGAAGTATCTGGAAATTGTCCCTAGTTAAAAAAAAAAAAAAAATTTGATCAACTCCATTTATTTAGTATGATATCCCAGGTGATAGGATGCCGGCAGTCAGAACAACATACTTTATTAAATAACACATCTCAAACTACCATACCCAGGATTCAAACCTATAACCTGTTGAATTCTAATCAAACACCCTACCTATTGAGCTATTTGATCCTGCATAAAAATTGTGAACATTATATGAAGCTATTGGTACTTTGCAAAAAAAAAGAATCAGCATTACAACGCAGCAGATCCATGCAGTTTGCAGCCACACACTACATGTATCTGCTCAGCCACAATGCTGATTATTTCTTCACAAAGTACAAGGTGAGCTCCAAACAGAATTCTCTAGCTTAGAATTATACCTTTCTTTGCCAAACCTAGAAGTCGGGCCCCCCACCCTGGGATCCCCCAGAGGGAGGCCTGCACCGTCATGCGGCAGGCTTGTCCATTTTGGAAGCAGGTTGATGGGCAGCCCAGGATTGCTTCAGTCTGGGCTTGGCAGGTCTGGAAACATGAGCTTGCTTTGGGTATGCCTGACCTTGGGTACGCTTTACCTGGAGGATGAAAGGGCCAAGAAAAGTACTTTTAGCCTTCTGCGTGGTAGGAGTCATACTAGGTAGGCAAGCTGTTTTAGCAGTAGCCAGATCAGCTACAATCTTATTGAGGTCTTCTCCAAAAGGAGATTCAACTGAGGCAGCACAAGGGAACTCTCATCTGGGGACAACAACTGCAGGGAGAACACATATTTTCAGATGAACATGGTAGGGCAGAAGGCTGCCTAATACTGAAGCACCCCCAAACAACAAATCAAATGCAACTTACTTGACAGAGATGTGCCTGAGCAACGGCCCTCCCCAGCCCTATCCCAAATCATACTTATTTTGCATAGGAGATACCATGGTCATGAAGATTGTTCTCCCAGGGTTAGGTTCATTCATTGCATTCTGGGTATGCTGACCCCTGTGATTTCCCCAAATGTGGGAAACTCGACTGCATTATTTGTGGTAGTGGGGGACTGTATTTGTGCTTTCCTCTGGTCAGCTCTGGTAAAATTCAGATTTCTTTGTCTCAGATCTTCCTCTAGCCTTGTTCTTCTTTCGAGAGTTCCCTTGTGCTGCCTCAGTTGGATCTCCTTCACTTGACAGGGGGGTGCCCGAGCAGCGACCCTCCCCAGCTCTAGCCCAACTCCTACTTACCTGCCAGGTGAGATACTATGATCATGAAGTTGCTTCTCCCAGGGCAAGGCTCACCCATTGCACTCTGGGTGTGCTGCCCCTGCGATTTCCCCAAATGTGGGAAACTTGACTGCATAATTTGAGTTTTCCCTGGTCGGCTCTCATGTAATTCAGATCTCTTTGTCTCAGGTCTCTCTCCAGCCTAGTTTGCTGTCTGGTTCCACTTCTTTTTTCTTGAGCCCCTCCCTTCTATACCCTTGTGCACTATCCTGACTTCTCCTCCCGTCTGCTTACTTTGTGCCTCCCAATGCACAATGCAAACTACGGGTAGTGCTGCAGGGCCCACACCCTTTTACTTGCTTTACAGAGCAGCTCTGGAGCTGTTACAGTGCCCAGCTGCTGCAAGAAATCAGCTTGAATGCTTCAGGGGCTGGGGAATGGCCAACATGAGCCCCACACCGAAGGAGGGTGGGGGTGCTTAATGCGAACTAGGGGTCATCCAAGCACCACAAAAGGCCTCCATGCCCTGCACGCTCCTTTTCTCTTTTCATATGCAGACAAGGGTTGAAGCCAACTTTGACCCACTGCTTGGATGACATCACCATATTCAAATCCATCTGCTGCAGGCCATCCCCCAGGAATGCTTGCACTAGTTGTTGCATTTGGTTTGTTGTTTGGGGGTGCTTCAGTATTAGGCAGCCTTCTGCCACCCCATGTTCATCTGAAAATATGTGTTCTCCCTGCAGTTGTTGTCCCCAGATGAGAGTTCCCTTGTGCTGCCTCAGTTGAATCTCCTTTACTTGACAGAGATGTGCCTGAGCAGCGGCCCTCCCCAGCCCTATCCCAAATCATACTTATTTTGCATAGGAGATACTATTGTCATGAAGATTGTTTTCCCAGGGTGAGGTTCATTCATTGCATTCTGGGTATGCTGACCCCTGTGATTTCCCCAAATGTGGGAAACTCGACTGCATTATTTGTGGTAGTGGTGGACTGTGTTTGTGCTTTCCTCTGGTCAGCTCTGGTAAAGTCAGATTTCTTTGTCTCAGATCTTCCTCTAGCCTTGTTCTTCTTTTGAGAGTTCCCTTGTGCTGCCTCAGTTGGATCTCCTTCACTTGAAAGGTAGTGCCCGAGCAGCGACCCTCCCCAGCTCTAGCCCAACTCCTACTAACCTGCCAGGTGAGATACTACGATCATGAAGGTGCTTCTCCCAGGGCAAGGCTCACCCATTGCACTCTGGGTGTGCTGCCCCTTGCGATTTCCCCAAATGTGGGAAACTTGACTGCATAATTTGTGTTTCCCCTGGACGGCTCTCGTATAATTCAGATCTCTTTGTCTCAGGTCTCTCTCCAGCCTAGTATGCTGTCTGTTTCCACTTCTCTTTTCTTGAGCCCCTCCCTTCTATAACCTTGTGCACTATCCTGACTTCTCCTCCCGTCTGCTTACTTTGTGCCTTCCAATGCACAATGCAAACTACAGGTAGTGCTGCAGGGCCCACACCCTTTTACTTGCCTTACAGAGCAGCTCTGGAGCTGTTACAGTACCCAGCTGCTGCAAGAAATCAGCTTGAATGCTTCAGGGGCTGGGGCATGGCCAACATGAGCCCCACACCGAAGGAGGGTGGGGGTGTTTAATGCGAACTAGGGGTCATCCAAGCGTCGCAAAAGGCCGCCATGCCCTGCATATCCCTTTTCTCTTTTCATAAGCAGACGAGGGTTGAAGCCAACTTTGACCCACTGCTTGGATGACATCACTTGCTGCCTTTCCAATGAAGCAAGTTTAATTTAGTAATAGGTGAAAAACCATCCCTACAAAGGTGTTAATCAGATACTTGGCTTTGTGGACACTTTTCAGAGAACAAATTAGTTAGCATAAAAATAAAGCCAGAAAATGAAGAGCTGTTTAATCACTCAATTGGATTTTTCTGCAAGCGTATTTCTTTTTCTCTGCAACCCACTGCTAAGTTGTGCTTCCTAGCTGTTCTTTTATAAAATCACTTAATCAAATCTAACTCTGATTACATCAGAGAAGGCCAGGTACCCTACACCATAAGAGGGGGTTTGAAATTTTGACTTGTCTACTTAAAGATCACCAAAATCTGATGACAAGGTCAATAACATCCCTGGGTGGGATTGAACCACCAACCCTTTGGTTAATAACCAAACACACTAACCGATTGCACCACCGAGACACTTTGCAAAAGTACATACTGACAAAGGTTAATAAGCATTCATCTAGAACGTTTCCTAGAAAACTTTAAAAAGTCAATAATCTGGAGAGTTTTTGTAAGATGTTTCTTCCATCAACCAATGAAGAAACGCATTGGTACTTTCCCATGATGAGTGAGTGCTTCAGGAACTCTTGCACTTACATGTGCAGCAGAGTACTGCAATGGAAGCATGCTGGGCCCCTTAACCCAGAGGTAGGCAGATTGAAACTATCCTCTGCTATATGCATTTTTTTTTGTTAATTAAAGTAATCCAAAACTGGGATTGATATTTTTGCTCTTTTATTTTTACTTAAAGTACAATAACTTTTACCATTTTAATTTGTTTTAATAGTATATTGACAGTATTGTTTTCTTTCAAAAATCCACTTAATTTTCTTTACCCTATTATTAAAATGGTAATTGACAAAAACAAACTACATTGTCACCAGAAGAGCAATACAAAATGTACAAGTGATATATTAAAATCATCTTTCCAGCTTGAATTTCAATGATGCATTGGGGCAACGATTTTGTGAGAAACATCTTCACCCTTAAATAAAGATTTTCTTAATTCCTTACCTGTGTGCTAATTAGATATCACCTTGTTTTCACATTAAACAGACTTCCACATGAGAAAGCAGCAAGGATGCAGTGGCGTTAATGTTTCCTGGTGTCAACCTGTATTATTTCAGTAGATATTGAAATGAGGATGCATCTTGCTGCCTTTCCAATGAAGCAAGTTTAATTTAGTAATAGGTGAAAAACCATCCCTACAAAGATGTTAATCAGATACTTGGCTTTGTGGACACTTTTCAGAGAACAAATTTGTTAGCATAAAAATAAAGCCAGAAAATGAAGAGCTGTTTAATCACTCAATTTGATTTTTTTGCCAGCATATTTCTTTTTCTCTGCAAACCACTGCTAAATTGTGCTTCCTAGCTGTTTTTATAAAATCACTGAATCAAATCTAACTCTGATTACATCAGAGAAGGCCAGGTACCCTACACCATAACAGGGGTTTTTGAAATTTTGACTTGTCTACTTAAAGATCACCAAAATCTGATAACAAGGTCAATTACATCCCTGGGTGGGATTGAACCACCAACCTTTTGGTTAATAGCTGTACACACTAACTGATTGCGCCACAGCGACACTTTGCAAAAGTACATACTGACAAAGGCTAATAAGCATTCATCTAGAACGTTTCCTAGAAAAACTTTAAATAGTCAATAATCTGGAGAGTTTTTGTAAGATGTTTCTTCCATCAACCAATGAAGAAACACATTGGTACTTTCCCATGATGAGTGAGTGCTTCAGGATCTCTTGCAATTACATGTGCAGCAGAGTACTGTAATGGAAGCATGCTGGGTCCATAGCCCAGAGGTAGGCAGATTGAAACTATCCTCTGCTATATGCGTTTTTTTTTTGTTAATTAAAGTAATCCAAAACTGGGATTGATATTTTTGCTCTTTTATTTTTACTTAAAGTACAATAACTTTTACCATTTTCATTTGTTTTAATAGTATATTGACAGTATTGTTTTCTTTCAAAAATCCACTTAATTTTCTTTACCCGATTATTAAAATGGTAATTGACAAAAACAAACTACATTGTCACCAGAAGAGCAATACAAAATGTACAAGTGATATATTAAAATCATCTTTCCAGCTTGAATTTCAATGATGCATTGGGGCAACGATTTTGTGAGAAACATCTTCACCCTTAAATAAATATTTTCTTAATTCCTTACCTGTGTGCTAATTAGATATCACCTTGTTTTCACATTAAACAGACTTCCACATGAGAAAGCACAAAGGATGCAGTGGCGTTAATGTTTCCTGGTGTCAACCTGTATTATTTCAGTAGATATTGAAATGAGGATGCATCTTGCTGCCTTTCCAATGAAGCAAGTTTAATTTAGTAATAGGTTAAAAACCATCCCTACAAATGTGTTAATCAGAAACTTGGCTTTGTGGACACTTTTCAGAGAACAAATTTGTTAGCATAAAAATAAAGCCAGAAAATGAAAAGCTGTTTAATCACTCAATTGGATTTTTTTGCCAGCATATTTCTTTTTCTCTGCAACCCACTGCTAAATTGTGCTTCCTAGCTGTTTTTATAAAATCACTGAATCAAATCTAACTCTGATTACATCAGAGAAGGCCAGGTACCCTACACCATAAGAGGGGGTTTGAAATTTTCACTTGTCTACATAAAGATCACCAAAATCTGATAACAAGGTCAATTACGTCCCTGGGTGGGATTGAACCACCAACCTTTTGGTTAATAGCCTTACACAGTAACTGATTGCGCCACAGCAACACTTTGTAAAAGTCTATACTGACAAAGGCTAATAAGCATTCATCTAGAACGATTCCTAGAAACATTTTAAAAAGTCAATAATGTGGAGAGTTTTTGTAAGATGTTTCTTCCATCAACCAATGAAGAAACACATTGGTACTTTCCCATGATGAGTGAGTGCTTCAGGATCTCTTGCACTTACATGTGCAGCAGAGTACTGTAATGGAAGCATGCTGGGTCCATAACCCAGAGGTAGGCAGATTGAAACTATCCTTTGCTATATG
This sequence comes from Pseudophryne corroboree, assembly GCF_028390025.1. Classification (NCBI taxonomy): domain Eukaryota; kingdom Metazoa; phylum Chordata; class Amphibia; order Anura; family Myobatrachidae; genus Pseudophryne; species Pseudophryne corroboree. Next base: position 196,492 of record NW_026968046.1, on the reverse strand, counting down.
CATTTTTTTTTTGTTCATTAAAGTAATCCAAAACTGGGATTGATATTTTAGCTTTTATTTTTACTTAAAGTACAATAACTTTTACCATTTTAATTTGTTTTAGTGCAAATGGCATATCAGCAGTCAGCACTAACTGGTGACATGCCATTTGTACAAGTAAGCCATGTGTGACTAATATATAAACATGCTTTATTAAATAACACCTCAAACTATCATACCCAGGATTCAAACCTATAACCTGTTGAATTCTAATCAAACACCCTACCCATGGAGCTACTTGATCCTGCATCTTTTCTAACCTCCAAAAACAGATTCAGTTGCATTTTCCAGCGTGTTTTGTTTGCGCCTTTGCAAATGTCTTACATCGACAAACTTATTTAGTACTATTTTGCAAATAGGGTTACATTGTCGCAACATTGTGCTCCCTAATTGCTTGATTTTTTAAATGCAACAATTGATAAAGACACCTGATAATTGCTCTGTGGAGTCTTATTTTGTGTTTTGTGTTTAGTCTTTAGATCTGAATTTGAATGTACTTGTGAACTAACTTAATTTCCTACTTCTAAATTCATTCCTAAATTCACTACTTACATGAATCCTGTAGTTGGGCATTTTGGGACTTCGATTGTGGGCATTGTTTTGTGTCCAGACCAGCAGCAGGTGGTGTGCATTTGCTGGAAAGGCATCGAAGACCTCCGATATGCTGCATCTCCTGATGTGTGTCTCCCTCAAGTGGCTGTCAGCAAATGCCTGCTAGACACCCCATTCCAAGCTGATTGTGACATCATGGAACATGCATCATAGAACAGGCATGCTAAAACATGGGTCTTCAACCTGCGACCCTCCAGCTGCTGTGGAACTACACATCCCAGCATGCCCTGCCTCAGTTTTAGCATACCTTAATAGCAAAACTGTGGCAGGGCATGCTGGGATGTGTAGTTTCACAGCAGCTGGAGGGCCACAGGATGAAGACCCATGTGCTAGAGCCAAGCCGCAGGTACATTGAATGCTAGCAAGCTGAATATTTAAATCCTTTGTGTTCCGCAGCATTCCAATGCGGAAGATTCCATGGAACCAGAGATCCTTCCATTGAGAAGGACATGCTGCCTGGATGACTACACTGTGCAAATTAAATCACGGAGCCAGTTGGCTTGTGGGTGGCTCTGGTGACTGGGTGGTTGGGTGGGTGGTGTGTCGGAAGTGGAGCGCATGCAAATGATTGTGTATCATCCAGCTAGTGAGAGAGAAAACTCATGCAGGAGTGTTCCTGCTTGTCAGTGGGTTATGCACCTTGCCAGACGTTAAATCTACATAGAGCAGCTGGAGGGGACAAGAGCAGGTTTGCAAAATATAGATAGAAGAGCATATATGCTGGCGCATTCTCCATGATTGTGTCAGCTTATGTTTTGGTGCACTGCACTTTCCTCCACTAAGTTTTAGCCATTTTTGTTAAGCTCAAGTGTAGTTGCTTCTCGGCCTTTTGGCTGTGATCTTGTATCGTGGTTGAAGGGTCTGCTGGAGGGAGGGATTGTTTTCTTCATTGGCGAAAGACCAAAGATATTCCAGGATGGAAGGCTTGGGAACACTATCTGTTTTTCAGTTGTGGAAGAGCACAGAGGTCGGATTGGACTACATTCTATAGTAAAGGATATCTTTCTATTTATTGACCCTCCCCTTATATGTGTCTGTGTTACAATAAAGCTTCGGTTTTGTGAATCCCTCACCCTCTTACACTCCACACCCATAGCCTTATTAACTGTTGTATTATTGTATACTTTAAATGTATAGTGCAGTTCATGATTTATAGTGTAGACTGGCCTGTGCTGTAGTTCTTGAACTGTACTATACCGTCAGCATTTGTATTGTGTTTTGGCTGTGCTGCAACACTGTATTTATGTGTGCAATGTTTATGTATGTTTTTTTTTTATGTCAATAAAGACTGCTTTTTCAAGCCAATATCTGAAAACAATCAATGTTTATCTTTGATGGCAATAAAAGTGGTATGATATTTGATGCTTTTGAAATCCAATATCTGATATGTCCCCTATCTGGGAACCATATATTAAATGGCTTTTCAGAAAAGGGAGATGGGAGAAGAGCTTTCATTACTTGTAGGACCGATGCACATAAAGAAGCAAAAAAACATACATAAACATTACACACATAAGTACCGCGTTGCGGCACAGCCAAAACACAATAGAAATGCTGATGGTATAGTACAGTTCAAGAACTACAGCACAGGCCAGCCTACACTATAAATCATGAACTGCACTATACATTTAAACTGTACAATAATACAACAGTTAATAAGGCTATGGGTGTGGAGTGTAAGAGGGTGAGGGAATCACAAGCCCAAAGCTTTATTGAAAGACTGACACATATAAGGGGAGGTTTAATAAATAGAAAGACATCCTTTACTATAGAATGTAGTCCAATCCGACCTCTGTGCTCTTCCACAACTGAAAAACAGATAGTGTTCCCAAGCCTTCCATCCTGGAATATCTTTGGTCTTTCGCCAATGAAGAAAGCAATCCCTCCCTCCAGCAGACCCTTCAACCACAATACAAGATCACAGCCAAAAGGCCGAGAAGCAACTACACTTGAGCTTAACAAAAATGGCTAAAACTTAGTGGAGGAAAGTGCAGTGCACCAAAACATAAGCTGACACAATCATGGAGAATGCGCCAGCATATATGCTCTTCTATCTATATTTTGCAAACATGCTCTTGTCCCCTCCAGCTGCTCTATGTAGATTTAACGTCTGGCAAGGTGCATAACCCACTGACAAGCAGGCACACTCCTGCATGAGTTTTCACTCTCACTAGCTGGATGATACACAATCATTTGCATGTGCTCCACCTCCGACACACCACCCACCCAACCACCCAGTCACCAGAGCCACCCACAAACCAACTGGCTCCGTGATTTAATTTGCACAGTGTAGTCATCCAGGCAGCATGTCCTTCTCAATGGAAGGATCTCTGGTTCCATGGAATCTTCCGCATTGGAATGCTGCGGAACAAAAAGGATTTAAATATTCAGCTTGCTAGCATTCAATGTACCTGCGGCTTGGCTCTAGCACATGGGTCTTCATCCTGTGGCCCTCCAGCTGCTGTGAAACTACACATCCCAGCACGCCCTGCCACAGTTTTGCTATAAGGTATGCTAAAACTGAGGCAGGGCATGCTGGGATGTGTAGTTCCACAGCAGCTGGAGGGTCGCAGGTTGAAGACCCATGTTTTAGCATGCCTGTTCTATGATGCATGTTCCGTGATGTCACAATCAGCTTGGAATGGGGTGTCTAGCAGGCATTTGCTGACAGCCACTTGAGGGAGACACACATCAGGAGATGCAGCATATCGGAGGTCTTTGATGCCTTTCCAGCAAATGCACACCACCTGCTGCTGGTCTGGACACAAAACAATGCCCACAATCGAAGTCCCAAAATGCCCAACTACAGGATTCATGTAAGTAGTGAATTTAGGAATGAATTTAGAAGTAGGAAATTAAGTTAGTTCACAAGTACATTCAAATTCAGATCTAAAGTCTAGGTAGGCCTTACGTCCTGGCAGCCGCCAGCATTTAAAAATGCCTTGATTAGAGGTACGGAATTAAATGTAGATAAGAAGTAGACACAAAATAAGACTCCGCAGAGCAGTTATCAGGTGTTTTTATCAATTGTTGCATTTAAAAAATCAAGCAATTAGGGAACACAATGTTGCAACAATGTAACCCTATTTGCAAAATAGTACTAAATAAGTTTGTCGATGTAAGACATTTGCAAAGGCGCATCCAAAACACGCTGGAAAATGCAACTGAATCTGTTTTTGGAGGCTAGAATAGGAAATGTGCATCGGTCCTACAAGTACTGAAAGCTCTTCTCCCATCTCCCTTTTCTGAAAAGCCATTTAATATATGGTTCCCAGATAGGGGACATATCAGATATTGCCTTTCAAAAGCAGCAAATATCATACCACTTCTATTGCCATCAAAGATAAACATTGATTGTTTTCAGATATTGGATTGAAAAAGCAGTCTTTATTGACATAAAGAAGCAAAAAAACATACATAAACATTACACACATAAGTACTGTGTTGCAGCACAGCCAAAACACAATACAAATGCTGTCGGTATAGTACAGTTCAAGAACTACAGTACAGGTCAGCCTACACTATAAATCATGAACTGCACTATACATTTAAACAATACAATAGTTAATAAGGCTATGGGTGTGGAGTGTAAGAGGGTGACGGAATCACAAGCCCAAAGCTTTATTGAAAGACAGACACATATAAAGGGAGGATTAATAAATACAAAGATACCCTTTACTATAGAATGTAGTCCAATCCGGTCTTTCAACTCTTCCACAACTGAAAAACGGATAGTGTTCCCAAGCCTTCCATCCTGGAATATCTTCAGTCTCTCGCCAATGAAGAAAACAATCCCTCCAGCAGACTCTTCAACCACAATACAATATCACAGCCAAAAGAGCGAGAAGCAACTACACTTGCGTTTAAACAAAATGGCTAAAACTTAGTGGAGGAAAGTGCAGTGCACCAAAACATAAGCTGACACAATCATGGAGAATGCGCCAGCATATATGCTCTTCTGTGTATATTTTCCAAACCTGCTCTTGTCCCCTCCAGTTGCTCCATGTAGATTTGACGTCTGGCAAGGTGCATAACTCACTGACAAGCAGGCACACTCCTGCATGAGTTTTCTCTCTCACTAGCTGGATGATACACATTCATTTGCATGTGCTCCACCTCCGACACACCGCCCACCCAACCACCCAGTCACCAGAGCCACCCACAAGCCAACTGGCTCCGTGATTTAATTTGCACAGTGCAGTCATCCAGGCAGCATGTCCTTCTCAATGGAATAATCTCTGGTTCCATGGAATCTTCCGCATTGGAATGCTGCGGAACAAAAAGGATTTAAACATTCAGCTTGCTAGCATTCAATGTACCTGCGGTTTGGTTCTAGCACATGGGTCTTCATCCTGTGGCCCTCCAGCTGCTGTGAAACTACACATCCCAGCATGCCCTGCCACAGTTTTGCTATTAAGGTATGCTAAAACTGAGGCAGGGCATGCTGGGATATGTAGTTCCACAGCAGCTGGAGGGTCGCAGGTTGAAGACCCATGTTCTAGCATGCCTGTTCTATGATGCATGTTCCGTGATGTCACAATCAGCTTGGAATGGGGTGTCTAGCATGCATTTGCTGACAGCCACTTGAGGCAGACACACATCAGGAGATGCAGCATATCGGAGGTCTTCGATGCCTTTCCAGCAAATGCACACCACCAGCTGCTGGTCTGGACACAAAACAATGCCCACAATTGAAGGCTCAAAATGCCCAACTACAGGATTAATGTAAGTAGTGAATTTAGGAATGAGTTTAGAAGTAGGAAATTAAGTTAGTTCACAAGTACATTCAAATTCAGATCTAAAGACTAGGTAGGCCTCACGTCCTGGCAGCACCCAGCATTTAAAAATGCCTTGATTATAGGTAGGGAATTAAATGTAGATAAGAAGTAGACACAAAAGAAGACTCCACAGAGCAATTATCAGGTGTCTTTATCAATTTTTGCATTTAAAAAATCAAGCAATTAGGGAACACAATGTTGCGACAATGTAACCCTATTTGCAAAATAGTACTAAATAAGTTTGTCGATGTAAGACATTTGCAAAGGCGCAAACAAAACACGCTGGAAAATGCAACTGAATCTGTTTTTGGAGGTTAGAATAGATGCAGGATCAAGTAGCTCAATGGGTAGGGTGTTTGATTAGAATTTAACAGGTTATAGGTTTGAATCCTGGGTATGATAGTTTGAGGTGTTATTTAATAAAGTATGTTTATATATTAGTCACACATGGCTTACTTGTACAAATGGCATGTCACCAGTTAGTGCTGACTGCTGATATGCCATTTACACAAACATGCCATGTGTGACTGTATATGCATTTAAGGAGGGCACCCCTGCAATACCACAAACCATTGAGTGTCAAGTATACTAGATATATCTTCATATCTCATGTGCTTTCTCTGAGACCAATCTTGTTATGCCCCTTCCCCACAAGGCATGCGCCTTTTGTCCATATTGCAAAAATGGGGGGGAGGGCATATAATTCTCTGTCACAGGGCACCAAAAAGTCTAGTTATGGCTCTGGTATGCATTATGTAATCTGGCAGACCATCTCTCCAACACTGGCTGGTTGGAATAGAAATCCGGTTATCTATGTGAGCAAATGACCATCAACGATTTACTCTCAAACACTAAAAAATGGACAAAAATGGTCCCCTAAACAAATTGGTTAAATTTTGGGTTTAACCAATTTGTGTAATGACCATTTTTGACCACTTTTCTAGTGTTTGGGAGCAAATGGTTAATTGACATTTGCTCCTATACATTACCAGATTTTCATTCCATCCATCCAGACTGGATAGATAGCCTGACAGATAATTGTGTAGTGTACGCCCAGGATAACTGTTAGTCATGCTTTATTTTATGGCGGCACATAAATGGGTGGACAGATCCAGGACAAGCACTGCCCACTCATGCATAGTTGTCAACTGATGTGAAGTTCCAGGGGGCAATCTCAGTTATAAAGAGAAGTATCTGGAAATTGTCCCTAGTTAAAAAAAAAAAAAAAAAATTTTTATCAACTCCATTTATTTAGTATGATATCCCAGGTGATAGGATGCCGGCAGTCAGAACAACATACTTTATTAAATAACACATCTCAAACTACCATACCCAGGATTCAAACCTATAACCTGTTGAATTCTAATCAAACACCCTACCTATTGAGCTATTTGATCCTGCATAAAAATTGTGAACATTATATGAAGCTATTGGTACTTTGCAAAAAAAAAGAATCAGCATTACAACGCAGCAGATCCATGCAGTTTGCAGCCACACACTACATGTATCTGCTCAGCCACAATGCTGATTATTTCTTCACAAAGTACAAGGTGAGCTCCAAACAGAATTCTCTAGCTTAGAATTATACCTTTCTTTGCCAAACCTAGAAGTCGGGCCCCCCACCCTGGGATCCCCCAGAGGGAGGCCTGCACCGTCATGCGGCAGGCTTGTCCGTTTTGGAAGCAGGCTGATGGGCAGCCCAGGATTGCTTCAGTCTGGGCTTGGCAGGTCTGGAAACATGAGCTTGCTTTGGGTATGCCTGACCTTGGGTACGCTTTACCTGGAGGATGAAAGGGCCAAGAAAAGTACTTTTAGCCTTCTGCGTGGTAGGAGTCATACTAGGTAGGCAAGCTGTTTTAGCAGTAGCCAGATCAGCTACAATCTTATTGAGGTCTTCTCCAAAAGGAGATTCAACTGAGGCAGCACAAGGGAACTCTCATCTGGGGACAACAACTGCAGGGAGAACACATATTTTCAGATGAACATGGTAGGGCAGAAGGCTGCCTAATACTAAAGCACCCCCAAACAACAAATCAAATGCAACTTACTTGACAGAGATGTGCCTGAGCAACGGCCCTCCCCAGCCCTATCCCAAATCATACTTATTTTGCATAGGAGATACCATGGTCATGAAGATTGTTCTCCCAGGGTTAGGTTCATTCATTGCATTCTGGGTATGCTGACCCCTGTGATTTCCCCAAATGTGGGAAACTCGACTGCATTATTTGTGGTAGTGGGGGACTGTGTTTGTGCTTTCCTCTGGTCAGCTCTGGTAAAAGTCAGATTTCTTTGTCTCAGATCTTCCTCTAGCCTTTGTCTTCTTTCGAGAGTTCCCTTGTGCTGCCTCAGTTGGATCTCCTTCACTTGACAGGGGGGTGCCCGAGCAGCGACCCTCCCCAGCTCTAGCCCAACTCCTACTTACCTGCCAGGTGAGATACTATGATCATGAAGTTGCTTCTCCCAGGGCAAGGCTCACCCATTGCACTCTGGGTGTGCTGCCCCTGCGATTTCCCCAAATGTGGGAAACTTGACTGCATAATTTGAGTTTTCCCTGGTCGGCTCTCATGTAATTCAGATCTCTTTGTCTCAGGTCTCTCTCCAGCCTAGTTTGCTGTCTGGTTCCACTTCTTTTTTCTTGAGCCCCTCCCTTCTATACCCTTGTGCACTATCCTGACTTCTCCTCCCGTCTGCTTACTTTGTGCCTCCCAATGCACAATGCAAACTACGGGTAGTGCTGCAGGGCCCACACCCTTTTACTTGCTTTACAGAGCAGCTCTGGAGCTGTTACAGTGCCCAGCTGCTGCAAGAAATCAGCTTGAATGCTTCAGGGGCTGGGGAATGGCCAACATGAGCCCCACACCGAAGGAGGGTGGGGGTGCTTAATGCGAACTAGGGGTCATCCAAGCACCACAAAAGGCCTCCATGCCCTGCACGCTCCTTTTCTCTTTTCATATGCAGACGAGGGTTGAAGCCAACTTTGACCCACTGCTTGGATGACATCACCATATTCAAATCCATCTGCTGCAGGCCATCCCCCAGGAATGCTTGCACTAGTTGTTGCATTTGGTTTGTTGTTTGGGGGTGCTTCAGTATTAGGCAGCCTTCTGCCACCCCATGTTCATCTGAAAATATGTGTTCTCCCTGCAGTTGTTGTCCCCAGATGAGAGTTCCCTTGTGCTGCCTCAGTTGAATCTCCTTTACTTGACAGAGATGTGCCTGAGCAACGGCCCTCCCCAGCCCTATCCCAAATCATACTTATTTTGCATAGGAGATACTATTGTCATGAAGATTGTTCTCCCAGGGTGAGGTTCATTCATTGCATTCTGGGTATGCTGACCCCTGTGATTTCCCCAAATGTGGGAAACTCGACTGCATTATTTGTGGTAGTGGTGGACTGTGTTTGTGCTTTCCTCTGGTCAGCTCTGGTAAAAGTCAGATTTCTTTGTCTCAGATCTTCCTCTAGCCTTGTTCTTCTTTTGAGAGTTCCCTTGTGCTGCCTCAGTTGGATCTCCTTCACTTGAAAGGTAGTGCCCGAGCAGCGACCCTCCCCAGCTCTAGCCCAACTCCTACTAACCTGCCAGGTGAGATACTATGATCATGAAGGTGCTTCTCCCAGGGCAAGGCTCACCCATTGCACTCTGGGTGTGCTGCCCCTTGCGATTTCCCCAAATGTGGGAAACTTGACTGCATAATTTGTGTTTCCCCTGGACGGCTCTCGTATAATTCAGATCTCTTTGTCTCAGGTCTCTCTCCAGCCTAGTATGCTGTCTGTTTCCACTTCTCTTTTCTTGAGCCCATCCCTTCTATAACCTTGTGCACTATCCTGACTTCTCCTCCCGTCTGCTTACTTTGTGCCTTCCAATGCACAATGCAAACTACAGGTAGTGCTGCAGGGCCCACACCCTTTTACTTGCCTTACAGAGCAGCTCTGGAGCTGTTACAGTACCCAGCTGCTGCAAGAAATCAGCTTGAATGCTTTAGGGGCTGGGGCATGGCCAACATGAGCCCCACACCGAAGGAGGGTGGGGGTGTTTAATGCGAACTAGGGGTCATCCAAGCGTCGCAAAAGGCCGCCATGCCCTGCATATCCCTTTTCTCTTTTCATAAGCAGACGAGGGATGAAGCCAACTTTGACCCACTGCTTGGATGACATCACTTGCTGCCTTTCCAATGAAGCAAGTTTAATTTAGTAATAAGTGAAAAACCATCCCTACAAAGGTGTTAATCAGATACTTGGCTTTGTGGACACTTTTCAGAGAACAAATTTGTTAGCATAAAAATAAAGCCAGAAAATGAAGAGCTGTTTAATCACTCAATTGGATTTTTCTGCAAGCGTATTTCTTTTTCTCTGCAACCCACTGCTAAGTTGTGCTTCCTAGCTGTTCTTTTATAAAATCACTTAATCAAATCTAACTCTGATTACATCAGAGAAGGCCAGGTACCCTACACCATAAGAGGGGGTTTGAAATTTTGACTTGTCTACTTAAAGATCACCAAAATCTGATAACAAGGAAAATTACGTCCCTGGGTAGGATTGAACCACCAACCTTTTGGTTAATAACCGAACACGCTAACTGATTGCGCCACAGAGACACATTGCGAAAGTATATACTGACAAAGGCTAATAAGCATTCATCTAGAACGTTTCCTAGAAAAACTTTAAAAAGTCAATAATCTGGAGAGTTTTTGTAAGATGTTTCTTCCATCAACCAATGAAGAAACACATTGGTACTTTCCCATGATGAGTGAGTGCTTCAGGATCTCTTGCACTTACATGTGCAGCAGAGTACTGCAATGGAAGCATGCTGGGCCCATAACCCAGAGGTAGGCAGATTGAAACTATCCTCTGCTATATGCATTTTTTTTTTTGTTAATTAAAGTAATCCAAAACTGGGATTGATATTTTTGCTTTTATTTTTACTTAAAGTACAATAACTTTTATTATTTTAATTTGTTTTAATAGTATATTGACAGTATTGTTTTCTTTCAAAAATCCACTTAATTTTCTTTACCCTATTATTCAAATGGTAATTGACAAAAACAAACTACATTGTCACCAGAAGAGCAATACAAAATGTACAAGTGATATATTAAAATCATCTTTCCAGCTTGAATTTCAATGATGCATTGGGGCAACGATTTTGTGAGAAACCTCTTCACCCTTAAATAAAGATTTTCTTAATTCCTTACCTGTGTGCTAATTAGATATCACCTTGTTTTCACATTAAACAGACTTCCACATGAGAAAGCAGCAAGGATGCAGTGGCGTTAATGTTTCCTGGTGTCAACCTGTATTATTTCAGTAGATATTGAAATGAGGATGCATATTGCTGCCTTTCCAATGAAGCATGTTTAATTTAGTAATAGGTGAAAAACCATCCCTACAAAGGTGTTAATCAGATACTTGGCTTTGTGGACTCTTTTCAGAGAACAAATTTGTTAGCATAAAAATAAAGCCAGAAAATGAAGAGCTGTTTAATCACTCAATTGGATTTTTCTGCCAGCATATTTCTTTTTCTCTGCAACCCACTGCTAAATTGTGCTTCCTAGCTGTTTTTTTTCATAAAATCACTTAATCAAATCTAACTGATTACATCAGAGTAGGCCAGGTACCCTACACCATAAGAGAGGGTTTGAAATTTTGACTTGTCTACTTAAATATCACCAAAATCTGATCACAAGGTCAATTACGTCCCTGGGTGGGATTGAACCACCAACTTTTTGGTTAATAGCCGTACACACTAACTGATTGCGCTACAGCGACACTTTGTGAAAGTACATACTGACAAAGGCTAATAAGCATTCATCTAGAACGTTTCCTAGAAAAACTTTAAATAGTCAATAATCTGGAGAGTTTTTGTAAGATGTTTCTTCCATCAACCAATGAAGAAACACATTGGTACTTTCCCATGATGAGTGAGTGCTTCAGGATCTCTTGCACTTACATGTGCAGCAGAGTACTGTAATGGAAGCATGCTGGGTCCATAACCCAGAGGTAGGCAGATTGAAATTATCCTCTGCTATATGCATTTTTTTTGTTAATTAAAGTAATCCAAAACTGGGATTGATATTTTTGCTCTTTTTATTTTACTTAAAGTACAATAACTTTTACCTTTTTAATTTGTTTTAATAGTATATAGACAGTATTGTTTTCTTTCAAAAATCCACTTAATTTTCTTTACCCGATTATTAAAATGGTAATTGACAAAAACAAACTACATTGTCACCAGAAGAGCAATACAAAATGTACAAGTGATATATTAAAATCATCTTTCCAGCTTGAATTTCAATGATGCATTGGGGCAACGATTTTGTGAGAAACATCTTACCCTTAAATAAAGATTTTCTTAATTCCTTACCTGTGTGCTAATTAGATATCACCTTGTTTTCACATTAAACAGACTTCCACATGAGAAAGCAGCAAGGATGCAGTGGCGTTAATGTTTCCTGGTGTCAACCTGTATTATTTCAGTAGATATTGAAATGAGGATGCATCTTGCTGCCTTTCCAATGAAGCAAGTTTAATTTAGTAATAGGTGAAAAACCATCCCTACAAAGATGTTAATCCGATACTTGGCTTTGTGGACACTTTTCAGAGAACAAATTAGTTAGCATAAAAATAAAGCCAGAAAATGAAGAGCTGTTTAATCACTCAATTGGATTTTTCTGCCAGCATATTTCATTTTCTCTGCAAACCACTGCTAAATTGTGCTTCCTAGCTGTTTTTTGATAAAATCACTTAATCAAATCTAACTCTGATTACATCAGAGTAGGCCAGGTACCCTACACCATAAGAGGGGGTTTGAAATTTTGACTTGTCTACTTAAAGATCACCAAAATCTGATGACAAGGTCAATAACATCCCTGGGTGGGATTGAACCACCAACCCTTTGGTTAATAACCAAACACACTAACCGATTACACCACAGAGACACTTTGCAAAAGTACATACTGACAAAGGCTAATAAGCATTCATCTAGAACGTTTCCTAGAAAACTTTAAAAAGTCAATAATCTGGAGAGTTTTTGTAAGATGTTTCTTCCATCAACCAATGAAGAAACGCATTGGTACTTTCCCATGATGAGTGAGTGCTTCAGGATCTCTTGCACTTACATGTGCAGCAGAGTACTGCAATGGAAGCATGCTGGGCCCCTTAACCCAGAGGTAGGCAGATTGAAACTATCCTCTGCTATATGCATTTTTTTTTTGTTAATTAAAGTAATCCAAAACTGGGATTGATATTTTTGCTCTTTTATTTTTACTTAAAGTACAATAACTTTTACCATTTTAATTTGTTTTAATAGTATATTGACAGTATTGTTTTCTTTCAAAAATCCACTTAATTTTCTTTACCCTATTATTAAAATGGTAATTGACAAAAACAAACTACATTGTCACCAGAAGAGCAATACAAAATGTACAAGTGATATATTAAAATCATCTTTCCAGCTTGAATTTCAATGGTGCATTGGGGCAACGATTTTGTGAGAAACATCTTCACCCTTAAATAAAGATTTTCTTAATTCCTTACCTGTGTGCTAATTAGATATCACCCTGTTTTCACATTAAACAGACTTCCACATGAGAAAGCAGCAAGGATGCAGTGGCGTTAATGTTTCCTGGTGTCAACCTGTATTATTTCAGTAGATATTGAAATGAGGATGCATCTTGCTGCCTTTCCAATGAAGCAAGTTTAATTTAGTAATAGGTGAAAAACCATCCCTACAAAGATGTTAATCAGATACTTGGCTTTGTGGACACTTTTCAGAGAACAAATTTGTTAGCATAAAAATAAAGCCAGAAAATGAAGAGCTGTTTAATCACTCAATTGGATTTTTTTGCCAGCATATTTCTTTTTCTCTGCAAACCACTGCTAAATTGTGCTTCCTAGCTGTTTTTATAAAATCACTGAATCAAATCTAACTCTGATTACATCAGAGAAGGCCAGGTACCCTACACCATAACAGGGGTTTTTGAAATTTTGACTTGTCTACTTAAAGATCACCAAAATCTGATAACAAGGTCAATTACATCCCTGGGTGGGATTGAACCACCAACCTTTTGGTTAATAGCCGTACACACTAACTGATTGCGCCACAGCGACACTTTGCAAAAGTACATACTGACAAAGGCTAATAAGCATTCATCTAGAACGTTTCCTAGAAAAACTTTAAATAGTCAATAATCTGGAGAGTTTTTGTAAGATGTTTCTTCCATCAACCAATGAAGAAACACATTGGTACTTTCCCATGATGAGTGAGTACTTCAGGATCTCTTGCAATTACATGTGCAGCAGAGTACTGTAATGGAAGCATGCTGGGTCCATAGCCCAGAGGTAGGCAGATTGAAACTATCCTCTGCTATATGCGTTTTTTTTTGTTAATTAAAGTAATCCAAAACTGGGATTGATATTTTTGCTCTTTTATTTTTACTTAAAGTACAATAACTTTTACCATTTTCATTTGTTTTAATAGTATATTGACAGTATTGTTTTCTTTCAAAAATCCACTTAATTTTCTTTACCCGATTATTAAAATGGTAATTGACAAAAACAAACTACATTGTCACCAGAAGAGCAATACAAAATGTACAAGTGATATATTAAAATCATCTTTCCAGCTTGAATTTCAATGATGCATTGGGGCAACGATTTTGTGAGAAACATCTTCACCCTTAAATAAAGATTTTCTTAATTCCTTACCTGTGTGCTAATTAGATATCACCTTGTTTTCACATTAAACAGACTTCCACATGAGAAAGCAGCAAGGATGCAGTGGCGTTAATGTTTCCTGGTGTCAACCTGTATTATTTCAGTAGATATTCAAATGAGGATGCATCTTGCTGCCTTTCCAATGAAGCAAGTTTAATTTAGTAATAGGTGAAAAACCATCCCTACAAAGGTGTTAATCAGAAACTTGGCTTTGTGGACACTTTTCAGAGAACAAATTTGTTAGCATAAAAATAAAGCCAGAAAATGAAGAGCTGTTTAATCACTCAATTGGATTTTTTTGCCAGCATATTTCTTTTTCTATGCAACCCACTGCTAAATTGTGCTTCCTAGCTGTTTTTATAAAATCACTGAATCAAATCTAACTCTGATTACATCAGAGAAGGCCAGGTACCCTACACCATAAGAGGGGGTTTGAAATTTTGACTTGTCTACATAAAGATCACCAAAATCTGATAACAAGGTCAATTACGTCCCTGGGTGGGATTGAACCACCAACCTTTTGGTTAATAGCCTTACACAGTAACTGATTGCGCCACAGCAACACTTTGCAAAAGTCCTTACTGACAAAGGCTAATAAGCATTCATCTAGAACGATTCCTAGAAACATTTTAAAAAGTCAATAATGTGGAGAGATTTTGTAAGATGTTTCTTCCATCAACCAATGAAGAAACACATTGGTACTTTCCCATGATGAGTGAGTGCTTCAGGATCTCTTGCACTTACATGTGCAGCAGAGTACTGTAATGGAAGCATGCTGGGTCCATAACCCAGAGGTAGGCAGATTGAAACTATCCTCTGCTATATGCATTTTTTTTTGTTAATTAAAGTAATCCAAAACTGGGATTGATATTTTTGCTCTTTTATTTTTACTTAAAGTACAATAACTTTTACCATTTTAATTTGTTTTAATAGTATATTGACAGTATTGTTTTCTTTCAAAAATCCAATTAATTTTCTTTACCCGATTATTAAAATGGTAATTGACAAAAACAAACTACATTGTCACCAGAAGAGCAATACAAAATGTACAAATGATATATTAAAATCATCTTTCCAGCTTGAATTTCAATGATGCATTGGGGCAACGATTTTGTGAGAAACATCTTCACCCTTAAATAAAGATTTTCTTAATTCCTTACCTGTGTGCTAATTAGATATCACCTTGTTTTCACATTAAACAGACTTCCACATGAGAAAGCAGCAAGGATGCAGTGGCGTTAATGTTTCCTGGTGTCAACCTGTATTATTTCAGTAGATATTGAAATGAGGATGCATCTTGCTGCCTTTCCAATGAAGCAAGTTTAATTTAGTAATAGGTGAAAAACCATCCCTACAAAGATGTTAATCAGATACTTGGCTTTGTGGACACTTTTCAGAGAACAAATTTGTTAGCATAAAAATAAAGCCAGAAAATGAAGAGCTATTTAATCACTCAATTGGATTTTTTTGCCAGCATATTTCTTTTTCTCTGCAACCCACTGCTAAATTGTGCTTCCTAGCTGTTTTTATAAAATCACTGAATCAAATCTAACTCTGATTACATCAGAGAAGGCCAGGTACCCTACACCATAACAGGGGTTTTCGAAATTTTGACTTGTCTACATAAAGATCACCAAAATCAGTTAACAAGGTCAATTACATCCCTGGGTGGGATTGAACCACCAACATTTTGGTTAATAGCCTTACACAGTAACTGATTGCGCCACAGCAACACTTTGCAAAAGTCCATACTGACAAAGGCTAATAAGCATTCATCTAGAACGATTCCTAGAAACATTTTAAAAAGTCAATAATGTGGAGAGTTTTTGTAAGATGTTTCTTCCATCAACCAATGAAGAAACACATTGGTACTTTCCCATGATGAGTGAGTGCTTCAGGATCTCTTGCACTTACATGTGCAGCAGAGGACTGTAATGGAAGCATGCTGGGTCCATAACCCAGAGGTAGGCAGATTGAAACTATCCTCTGCTATATGCATTTTTTTTTTGTTAATTAAAGTAATCCAAAACTGGTATTGATATTTTTGCTCTTTTATTTTTACTTAAAGTACAATAACTTTTACCATTTTAATTTGTTTTAATAGTATATTGACATTATTGTTTTCTTTCAAAAATCCACTTAATTTTCTTTACCCGATTATTAAAATGGTAATTGACAAAAACAAACTACATTGTCACCAGAAGAGCAATACAAAATGTACAAGTGATATATTAAAATCATCTTTCCAGCTTGAATTTCAATGATGCATTGGGGCAACGATTTTGTGAGAAACATCTTACCCTTAAATAAAGATTTTCTTAATTCCTTACCTGTGTGCTAATTAGATATCACCTTGTTTTCACATTAAACAGACTTCCACATGAGAAAGCAGCAAGGATGCAGTGGCGTTAATGTTTCCTGGTGTCAACCTGTATTATTTCAGTAGATATTGAAATGAGGATGCATCTTGCTGCCTTTCCAATGAAGCAAGTTTAATTTAGTAATAGGTGAAAAACCATCCCTACAAAGATGTTAATCAGATACTTGGCTTTGTGGACACTTTTCAGAGAACAAATTTGTTAGCATAAAAATAAAGCCAGAAAATGAAGAGCTGTTTTATCACTCAATTGGATTTTTTTGCCAGCATATTTCTTTTTCTCTGCAAACCACTGCTAAATTGTGCTTCCTAGCTGTTTTTATAAAATCACTGAATCAAATCTAACTCTGATTACATCAGAGAAGGCCAGGTACCCTACACCATAACAGGGGTTTTTGAAATTTTGACTTGTCTACTTAAAGATCACCAAAATCTGATAACAAGGTCAATTACATCCCTGGGTGGGATTGAACCACCAACCTTTTGGTTAATAGCCGTACACACTAACTGATTGCGCCACAGCGACACTTTGCAAAAGTACATACTGACAAAGGCTAATAAGCATTCATCTAGAACGTTTCCTAGAAAAACTTTAAATAGTCAATAATCTGGAGAGTTTTTGTAAGATGTTTCTTCCATCAACCAATGAAGAAACACATTGGTACTTTCCCATGATGAGTAAGTACTTCAGGATCTCTTGCAATTACATGTGCAGCAGAGTACTGTAATGGAAGCATGCTGGGTCCATAGCCCAGAGGTAGGCAGATTGAAACTATCCTCTGCTATATGCGTTTTTTTTTGTTAATTAAAGTAATCCAAAACTGGGATTGATATTTTTGCTCTTTTATTTTTACTTAAAGTACAATAACTTTTACCATTTTCATTTGTTTTAATAGTATATTGACAGTATTGTTTTCTTTCAAAAATCCACTTAATTTTCTTTACCCGATTATTAAAATGGTAATTGACAAAAACAAACTACATTGTCACCAGAAGAGCAATACAAAATGTACAAGTGTTATATTAAAATCATCTTTCCAGCTTGAATTTCAATGATGCATTGGGGCAACGATTTTGTGAGAAACATCTTCACCCTTAAATAAAGATTTTCTTAATTCCTTACCTGTGTGCTAATTAGATATCACCTTGTTTTCACATTAAACAGACTTCCACATGAGAAAGCAGCAAGGATGCAGTGGCGTTAATGTTTCCTGGTGTCAACCTGTATTATTTCAGTAGATATTCAAATGAGGATGCATCTTGCTGCCTTTCCAATGAAGCAAGTTTAATTTAGTAATAGGTGAAAAACCATCCCTACAAAGGTGTTAATCAGAAACTTGGCTTTGTGGACACTTTTCAGAGAACAAATTTGTTAGCATAAAAATAAAGCCAGAAAATGAAGAGCTGTTTAATCACTCAATTGGATTTTTTTGCCAGCATATTTCTTTTTCTCTGCAACCCACTGCTAAATTGTGCTTCCTAGCTGTTTTTATAAAATCACTGAATCAAATCTAACTCTGATTACATCAGAGAAGGCCAGGTACCCTACACCATAACAGGGGTTTTCGAAATTTTGACTTGTCTACATAAAGATCACCAAAATCTGATAACAAGGTCAATTACATCCCTGGGTGGGATTGAACCACCAACCTTTTGGTTAATAGCCTTACACAGTAACTGATTGCGCCACAGCAACACTTTGCAAAAGTCCATACTGACAAAGGCTAATAAGCATTCATCTAGAACGATTCCTAGAAACATTTTAAAAAGTCAATAATGTGGAGAGTTTTTGTAAGATGTTTCTTCCATCAACCAATGAAGAAACACATTGGTACTTTCCCATGATGAGTGAGTGCTTCAGGATCTCTTGCACTTACATGTGCAGCAGAGGACTGTAATGGAAGCATGCTGGGTCCATAACCCAGAGGTAGGCAGATTGAAACTATCCTCTGCTATATGCATTTTTTTTTGTTAATTAAAGTAATCCAAAACTGGTATTGATATTTTTGCTCTTTTATTTTTACTTAAAGTACAATAACTTTTACCATTTTAATTTGTTTTAATAGTATATTGACAGTATTGTTTTCTTTCAAAAATCCACTTAATTTTCTTTACCCGATTATTAAAATGGTAATTGACAAAAACAAACTACATTGTCACCAGAAGAGCAATACAAAATGTACAAGTGATATATTAAAATCATCTTTCCAGCTTGAATTTCAATGATGCATTGGGGCAACGATTTTGTGAGAAACATCTTACCCTTAAATAAAGATTTTCTTAATTCCTTACCTGTGTGCTAATTAGATATCACCTTGTTTTCACATTAAACAGACTTCCACATGAGAAAGCAGCAAGGATGCAGTGGCGTTAATGTTTCCTGGTGTCAACCTGTATTATTTCAGTAGATATTGAAATGAGGATGCATCTTGCTGCCTTTCCAATGAAGCAAGTTTAATTTAGTAATAGGTGAAAAACCATCCCTACAAAGATGTTAATCCGATACTTGGCTTTGTGGACACTTTTTAGAGAACAAATTAGTTAGCATAAAAATAAAGCCAGAAAATGAAGAGCTGTTTAATCACTCAATTGGATTTTTCTGCCAGCATATTTCATTTTCTCTGCAAACCACTGCTAAATTGTGCTTCCTAGCTGTTTTTCGATAAAATCACTTAATCAAATCTAACTCTGATTACATCAGAGTAGGCCAGGTACCCTACACCATAAGAGGGGGTTTGAAATTTTGACTTGTCTACTTAAAGATCACCAAAATCTGATGACAAGGTCAATAACATCCCTGGGTGGGATTGAACCACCAACCCTTTGGTTAATAACCAAACACACTAACCGATTGCACCACAGAGACACTTTGCAAAAGTACATACTGACAAAGGCTAATAAGCATTCATCTAGAACGTTTCCTAGAAAACTTTAAAAAGTCAATAATCTGGAGAGTTTTTGTAAGATGTTTCTTCCATCAACCAATGAAGAAACGCATTGGTACTTTCCCATGATGAGTGAGTGCTTCAGGATCTCTTGCACTTACATGTGCAGCAGAGTACTGCAATGGAAGCATGCTGGGCCCCTTAACCCAGAGGTAGGCAGATTGAAACTATCCTCTGCTATATGCATTTTTTTTTTGTTAATTAAAGTAATCCAAAACTGGGATTGATATTTTTGCTCTTTTATTTTTACTTAAAGTACAATAACTTTTACCATTTTAATTTGTTTTAATAGTATATTGACAGTATTGTTTTCTTTCAAAAATCCACTTAATTTTCTTTACCCTATTATTAAAATGGTAATTGACAAAAACAAACTACATTGTCACCAGAAGAGCAATACAAAATGTACAAGTGATATATTAAAATCATCTTTCCAGCTTGAATTTCAATGATGCATTGGGGCAACGATTTTGTGAGAAACATCTTACCCTTAAATAAAGATTTTCTTAATTCCTTACCTGTGTGCTAATTAGATATCACCTTGTTTTCACATTAAACAGACTTCCACATGAGAAAGCAGCAAGGATGCAGTGGCGTTAATGTTTCCTGGTGTCAACCTGTATTATTTCAGTAGATATTGAAATGAGGATGCATCTTGCTGCCTTTCCAATGAAGCAAGTTTAATTTAGTAATAGGTGAAAAACCATCCCTACAAAGATGTTAATCAGATACTTGGCTTTGTGGACACTTTTCAGAGAACAAATTTGTTAGCATAAAAATAAAGCCAGAAAATGAAGAGCTGTTTAATCACTCAATTGGATTTTTTTGCCAGCATATTTCTTTTTCTCTGCAAACCACTGCTAAATTGTGCTTCCTAGCTGTTTTTATAAAATCACTGAATCAAATCTAACTCTGATTACATCAGAGAAGGCCAGGTACCCTACACCATAACAGGGGTTTTTGAAATTTTGACTTGTCTACTTAAAGATCACCAAAATCTGATAACAAGGTCAATTACATCCCTGGGTGGGATTGAACCACCAACCTTTTGGTTAATAGCCGTACACACTAACTGATTGCGCCACAGCGACACTTTGCAAAAGTACATACTGACAAAGGCTAATAAGCATTCATCTAGAACGTTTCCTAGAAAAACTTTAAGTAGTCAATAATCTGGAGAGTTTTTGTAAGATGTTTCTTCCATCAACCAATGAAGAAACACATTGGTACTTTCCCATGATGAGTGAGTACTTCAGGATCTCTTGCAATTACATGTGCAGCAGAGTACTGTAATGGAAGCATGCTGGGTCCATAGCCCAGAGGTAGGCAGATTGAAACTATCCTCTGCTATATGCGTTTTTTTTTGTTAAAGTAATCCAAAACTGGGATTGATATTTTTGCTCTTTTATTTTTACTTAAAGTACAATAACTTTTACCATTTTCATTTGTTTTAATAGTATATTGACAGTATTGTTTTCTTTCAAAAATCCACTTAATTTTCTTTACCCGATTATTAAAATGGTAATTGACAAAAACAAACTACATTGTCACCAGAAGAGCAATACAAAATGTACAAGTGATATATTAAAATCATCTTTCCAGCTTGAATTTCAATGATGCATTGGGGCAACGATTTTGTGAGAAACATCTTCACCCTTAAATAAAGATTTTCTTAATTCCTTACCTGTGTGCTAATTAGATATCACCTTGTTTTCACATTAAACAGACTTCCACATGAGAAAGCAGCAAGGATGCAGTGGCGTTAATGTTTCCTGGTGTCAACCTGTATTATTTCAGTAGATATTCAAATGAGGATGCATCTTGCTGCCTTTCCAATGAAGCAAGTTTAATTTAGTAATAGGTGAAAAACCATCCCTACAAAGGTGTTAATCAGAAACTTGGCTTTGTGGACACTTTTCAGAGAACAAATTTGTTAGCATAAAAATAAAGCCAGAAAATGAAGAGCTGTTTAATCACTCAATTGGATTTTTTTGCCAGCATATTTCTTTTTCTCTGCAACCCACTGCTAAATTGTGCTTCCTAGCTGTTTTTATAAAATCACTGAATCAAATCTAACTCTGATTACATCAGAGAAGGCCAGGTACCCTACACCATAAGAGGGGGTTTGAAATTTTGACTTGTCTACATAAAGATCACCAAAATCTGATAACAAGGTCAATTACGTCCCTGGGTGGGATTGAACCACCAACCTTTTGGTTAATAGCCTTACACAGTAACTGATTGCGCCACAGCAACACTTTGCAAAAGTCCATACTGACAAAGGCTAATAAGCATTCATCTAGAACGATTCCTAGAAACATTTTAAAAAGTCAATAATGTGGAGAGTTTTTGTAAGATGTTTCTTCCATCAACCAATGAAGAAACACATTGATACTTTCCCATGATGAGTGAGTGCTTCAGGATCTCTTGCACTTACATGTGCAGCAGAGTACTGTAATGGAAGCATGCTGGGTCCATAACCCAGAGGTAGGCAGATTGAAACTATCCTCTGCTATATGCATTTTTTTTTTGTTAATTAAAGTAATCCAAAACTGGGATTGATATTTTTGCTCTTTTATTTTTACTTAAAGTACAATAACTTTTACCATTTTAATTTGTTTTAATAGTATATTGACAGTATTGTTTTCTTTCAAAAATCCAATTAATTTTCTTTACCCGATTATTAAAATGGTAATTGACAAAAACAAACTACATTGTCACCAGAAGAGCAATACAAAATGTACAAATGATATATTAAAATCATCTTTCCAGCTTGAATTTCAATGATGCATTGGGGCAACGATTTTGTGAGAAACATCTTACCCTTAAATAAAGATTTTCTTAATTCCTTACCTGTGTGCTAATTAGATATCACCTTGTTTTCACATTAAACAGACTTCCACATGAGAAAGCAGCAAGGATGCAGTGGCGTTAATGTTTCCTGGTGTCAACCTGTATTATTTCAGTAGATATTGCAATGAGGATGCATCTTGCTGCCTTTCCAATGAAGCAAGTTTAATTTAGTAATAGGTGAAAAACCATCCCTACAAAGATGTTAATCCGATACTTGGCTTTGTGGACACTTTTCAGAGAACAAATTAGTTAGCATAAAAATAAAGCCAGAAAATGAAGAGCTGTTTAATCACTCAATTGGATTTTTCTGCCAGCATATTTCATTTTCTCTGCAAACCACTGCTAAATTGTGCTTCCTAGCTGTTTTTTGATAAAATCACTTAATCAAATCTAACTCTGATTACATCAGAGTAGGCCAGGTACCCTACACCATAAGAGGGGGTTTGAAATTTTGACTTGTCTACTTAAAGATCACCAAAATCTGATGACAAGGTCAATAACATCCCTGGGTGGGATTGAACCACCAACCCTTTGGTTAATAACCAAACACACTAATCGATTGCACCACAGAGACACTTTGCAAAAGTACATACTGACAAAGGCTAATAAGCATTCATCTAGAACGTTTCCTAGAAAACTTTAAAAAGTCAATAATCTGGAGAGTTTTTGTAAGATGTTTCTTCCATCAACCAATGAAGAAACGCATTGGTACTTTCCCATGATGAGTGAGTGCTTCAGGTTCTCTTGCACTTACATGTGCAGCAGAGTACTGCAATGGAAGCATGCTGGGCCCCTTAACCCAGAGGTAGGCAGATTGAAACTATCCTCTGCTATATGCATTTTTTTTTGTTAATTAAAGTAATCCAAAACTGGGATTGATATTTTTGCTCTTTTATTTTTACTTAAAGTACAATAACTTTTACCATTTTAATTTGTTTTAATAGTATATTGACAGTATTGTTTTCTTTCAAAAATCCACTTAATTTTCTTTACCCTATTATTAAAATGGTAATTGACAAAAACAAACTACATTGTCACCAGAAGAGCAATACAAAATGTACAAGTGATATATTAAAATCATCTTTCCAGCTTGAATTTCAATGATGCATTGGGGCAACGATTTTGTGAGAAACATCTTCACCCTTAAATAAAGATTTTCTTAATTCCTTACCTGTGTGCTAATTAGATATCACCTTGTTTTCACATTAAACAGACTTCCACATGAGAAAGCAGCAAGGATGCAGTGGCGTTAATGTTTCCTGGTGTCAACCTGTATTATTTCAGTAGATATTGAAATGAGGATGCATCTTGCTGCCTTTCCAATGAAGCAAGTTTAATTTAGTAATAGGTGAAAAACCATCCCTACAAAGATGTTAATCAGATACTTGGCTTTGTGGACACTTTTCAGAGAACAAATTTGTTAGCATAAAAATAAAGCCAGAAAATGAAGAGCTGTTTAATCACTCAATTGGATTTTTTTGCCAGCATATTTCTTTTTCTCTGCAAACCACTGCTAAATTGTGCTTCCTAGCTGTTTTTATAAAATCACTGAATCAAATCTAACTCTGATTACATCAGAGAAGGCCAGGTACCCTACACCATAACAGGGGTTTTTGAAATTTTGACTTGTCTACTTAAAGATCACCAAAATCTGATAACAAGGTCAATTACATCCCTGGGTGGGATTGAACCACCAACCTTTTGGTTAATAGCCGTACACACTAACTGATTGCGCCACAGCGACACTTTGCAAAAGTACATACTGACAAAGGCTAATAAGCATTCATCTAGAACGTTTCCTAGAAAAACTTTAAGTAGTCAATAATCTGGAGAGTTTTTGTAAGATGTTTCTTCCATCAACCAATGAAGAAACACATTGGTACTTTCCCATGATGAGTGAGTACTTCAGGATCTCTTGCAATTACATGTGCAGCAGAGTACTGTAATGGAAGCATGCTGGGTCCATAGCCCAGAGGTAGGCAGATTGAAACTATCCTCTGCTATATGCGTTTTTTTTTGTTAATTAAAGTAATCCAAAACTGGGATTGATATTTTTGCTCTTTTATTTTTACTTAAAGTACAATAACTTTTACCATTTTCATTTGTTTTAATAGTATATTGACAGTATTGTTTTCTTTCAAAAATCCACTTAATTTTCTTTACCCGATTATTAAAATGGTAATTGACAAAAACAAACTACATTGTCACCAGAAGAGCAATACAAAATGTACAAGTGATATATTAAAATCATCTTTCCAGCTTGAATTTCAATGATGCATTGGGGCAACGATTTTGTGAGAAACATCTTCACCCTTAAATAAAGATTTTCTTAATTCCTTACCTGTGTGCTAATTAGATATCACCTTGTTTTCACATTAAACAGACTTCCACATGAGAAAGCAGCAAGGATGCAGTGGCGTTAATGTTTCCTGGTGTCAACCTGTATTATTTCAGTAGATATTCAAATGAGGATGCATCTTGCTGCCTTTCCAATGAAGCAAGTTTAATTTAGTAATAGGTGAAAAACCATCCCTACAAAGGTGTTAATCAGAAACTTGGCTTTGTGGACACTTTTCAGAGAACAAATTTGTTAGCATAAAAATAAAGCCAGAAAATGAAGAGCTGTTTAATCACTCAATTGGATTTTTTTGCCAGCATATTTCTTTTTCTCTGCAACCCACTGCTAAATTGTGCTTCCTAGCTGTTTTTATAAAATCACTGAATCAAATCTAACTCTGATTACATCAGAGAAGGCCAGGTACCCTACACCATAAGAGGGGGTTTGAAATTTTGACTTGTCTACATAAAGATCACCAAAATCTGATAACAAGGTCAATTACGTCCCTGGGTGGGATTGAACCACCAACCTTTTGGTTAATAGCCTTACACAGTAACTGATTGCGCCACAGCAACACTTTGCAAAAGTCCATACTGACAAAGGCTAATAAGCATTCATCTAGAACGATTCCTAGAAACATTTTAAAAAGTCAATAATGTGGAGAGTTTTTGTAAGATGTTTCTTCCATCAACCAATGAAGAAACACATTGGTACTTTCCCATGATGAGTGAGTGCTTCAGGATCTCTTGCACTTACATGTGCAGCAGAGTACTGTAATGGAAGCATGCTGGGTCCATAACCCAGAGGTAGGCAGATTGAAACTATCCTCTGCTATATGCATTTTTTTTTGTTAATTAAAGTAATCCAAAACTGGGATTGATATTTTTGCTCTTTTATTTTTACTTAAAGTACAATAACTTTTACCATTTTAATTTGTTTTAATAGTATATTGACAGTATTGTTTTCTTTCAAAAATCCAATTAATTTTCTTTACCCGATTATTAAAATGGTAATTGACAAAAACAAACTACATTGTCACCAGAAGAGCAATACAAAATGTACAAATGATATATTAAAATCATCTTTCCAGCTTGAATTTCAATGATGCATTGGGGCAACGATTTTGTGAGAAACATCTTACCCTTAAATAAAGATTTTCTTAATTCCTTACCTGTGTGCTAATTAGATATCACCTTGTTTTCACATTAAACAGACTTCCACATGAGAAAGCAGCAAGGATGCAGTGGCGTTAATGTTTCCTGGTGTCAACCTGTATTATTTCAGTAGATATTGAAATGAGGATGCATCTTGCTGCCTTTCCAATGAAGCAAGTTTAATTTAGTAATAGGTGAAAAACCATCCCTACAAAGATGTTAATCCGATACTTGGCTTTGTGGACACTTTTCAGAGAACAAATTAGTTAGCATAAAAATAAAGCCAGAAAATGAAGAGCTGTTTAATCACTCAATTGGATTTTTCTGCCAGCATATTTCATTTTCTCTGCAAACCACTGCTAAATTGTGCTTCCTAGCTGTTTTTTGATAAAATCACTTAATCAAATCTAACTCTGATTACATCAGAGTAGGCCAGGTACCCTACACCATAAGAGGGGGTTTGAAATTTTGACTTGTCTACTTAAAGATCACCAAAATCTGATGACAAGGTCAATAACATCCCTGGGTGGGATTGAACCACCAACCCTTTGGTTAATAACCAAACACACTAATCGATTGCACCACAGAGACACTTTGCAAAAGTACATACTGACAAAGGCTAATAAGCATTCATCTAGAACGTTTCCTAGAAAACTTTAAAAAGTCAATAATCTGGAGAGTTTTTGTAAGATGTTTCTTCCATCAACCAATGAAGAAACGCATTGGTACTTTCCCATGATGAGTGAGTGCTTCAGGTTCTCTTGCACTTACATGTGCAGCAGAGTACTGCAATGGAAGCATGCTGGGCCCCTTAACCCAGAGGTAGGCAGATTGAAACTATCCTCTGCTATATGCATTTTTTTTTGTTAATTAAAGTAATCCAAAACTGGGATTGATATTTTTGCTCTTTTATTTTTACTTAAAGTACAATAACTTTTACCATTTTAATTTGTTTTAATAGTATATTGACAGTATTGTTTTCTTTCAAAAATCCACTTAATTTTCTTTACCCTATTATTAAAATGGTAATTGACAAAAACAAACTACATTGTCACCAGAAGAGCAATACAAAATGTACAAGTGATATATTAAAATCATCTTTCCAGCTTGAATTTCAATGATGCATTGGGGCAACGATTTTGTGAGAAACATCTTCACCCTTAAATAAAGATTTTCTTAATTCCTTACCTGTGTGCTAATTAGATATCACCTTGTTTTCACATTAAACAGACTTCCACATGAGAAAGCAGCAAGGATGCAGTGGCGTTAATGTTTCCTGGTGTCAACCTGTATTATTTCAGTAGATATTGAAATGAGGATGCATCTTGCTGCCTTTCCAATGAAGCAAGTTTAATTTAGTAATAGGTGAAAAACCATCCCTACAAAGATGTTAATCAGATACTTGGCTTTGTGGACACTTTTCAGAGAACAAATTTGTTAGCATAAAAATAAAGCCAGAAAATGAAGAGCTGTTTAATCACTCAATTGGATTTTTTTGCCAGCATATTTCTTTTTCTCTGCAAACCACTGCTAAATTGTGCTTCCTAGCTGTTTTTATAAAATCACTGAATCAAATCTAACTCTGATTACATCAGAGAAGGCCAGGTACCCTACACCATAACAGGGGTTTTTGAAATTTTGACTTGTCTACTTAAAGATCACCAAAATCTGATAACAAGGTCAATTACATCCCTGGGTGGGATTGAACCACCAACCTTTTGGTTAATAGCCGTACACACTAACTGATTGCGCCACAGCGACACTTTGCAAAAGTACATACTGACAAAGGCTAATAAGCATTCATCTAGAACGTTTCCTAGAAAAACTTTAAGTAGTCAATAATCTGGAGAGTTTTTGTAAGATGTTTCTTCCATCAACCAATGAAGAAACACATTGGTACTTTCCCATGATGAGTGAGTACTTCAGGATCTCTTGCAATTACATGTGCAGCAGAGTACTGTAATGGAAGCATGCTGGGTCCATAGCCCAGAGGTAGGCAGATTGAAACTATCCTCTGCTATATGCGTTTTTTTTTTGTTAATTAAAGTAATCCAAAACTGGGATTGATATTTTTGCTCTTTTATTTTTACTTAAAGTACAATAACTTTTACCATTTTCATTTGTTTTAATAGTATATTGACAGTATTGTTTTCTTTCAAAAATCCACTTAATTTTCTTTACCCGATTATTAAAATGGTAATTGACAAAAACAAACTACATTGTCACCAGAAGAGCAATACAAAATGTACAAGTGATATATTAAAATCATCTTTCCAGCTTGAATTTCAATGATGCATTGGGGCAACGATTTTGTGAGAAACATCTTCACCCTTAAATAAAGATTTTCTTAATTCCTTACCTGTGTGCTAATTAGATATCACCTTGTTTTCACATTAAACAGACTTCCACATGAGAAAGCAGCAAGGATGCAGTGGCGTTAATGTTTCCTGGTGTCAACCTGTATTATTTCAGTAGATATTCAAATGAGGATGCATCTTGCTGCCTTTCCAATGAAGCAAGTTTAATTTAGTAATAGGTGAAAAACCATCCCTACAAAGGTGTTAATCAGAAACTTGGCTTTGTGGACACTTTTCAGAGAACAAATTTGTTAGCATAAAAATAAAGCCAGAAAATGAAGAGCTGTTTAATCACTCAATTGGATTTTTTTGCCAGCATATTTCTTTTTCTCTGCAACCCACTGCTAAATTGTGCTTCCTAGCTGTTTTTATAAAATCACTGAATCAAATCTAACTCTGATTACATCAGAGAAGGCCAGGTACCCTACACCATAAGAGGGGGTTTGAAATTTTGACTTGTCTACATAAAGATCACCAAAATCTGATAACAAGGTCAATTACGTCCCTGGGTGGGATTGAACCACCAACCTTTTGGTTAATAGCCTTACACAGTAACTGATTGCGCCACAGCAACACTTTGCAAAAGTCCATACTGACAAAGGCTAATAAGCATTCATCTAGAACGATTCCTAGAAACATTTTAAAAAGTCAATAATGTGGAGAGTTTTTGTAAGATGTTTCTTCCATCAACCAATGAAGAAACACATTGATACTTTCCCATGATGAGTGAGTGCTTCAGGATCTCTTGCACTTACATGTGCAGCAGAGTACTGTAATGGAAGCATGCTGGGTCCATAACCCAGAGGTAGGCAGATTGAAACTATCCTCTGCTATATGCATTTTTTTTTGTTAATTAAAGTAATCCAAAACTGGGATTGATATTTTTGCTCTTTTATTTTTACTTAAAGTACAATAACTTTTACCATTTTAATTTGTTTTAATAGTATATTGACAGTATTGTTTTCTTTCAAAAATCCAATTAATTTTCTTTACCCGATTATTAAAATGGTAATTGACAAAAACAAACTACATTGTCACCAGAAGAGCAATACAAAATATACAAATGATATATTAAAATCATCTTTCCAGCTTGAATTTCAATGATGCATTGGGGCAACGATTTTGTGAGAAACATCTTACCCTTAAATAAAGATTTTCTTAATTCCTTACCTGTGTGCTAATTAGATATCACCTTGTTTTCACATTAAACAGACTTCCACATGAGAAAGCAGCAAGGATGCAGTGGCGTTAATGTTTCCTGGTGTTAACCTGTATTATTTCAGTAGATATTGAAATGAGGATGCATCTTGCTGCCTTTCCAATGAAGCAAGTTTAATTTAGTAATAGGTGAAAAACCATCCCTACAAAGATGTTAATCCGATACTTGGCTTTGTGGACACTTTTCAGAGAACAAATTAGTTAGCATAAAAATAAAGCCAGAAAATGAAGAGCTGTTTAATCACTCAATTGGATTTTTCTGCCAGCATATTTCATTTTCTCTGCAAACCACTGCTAAATTGTGCTTCCTAGCTGTTTTTTGATAAAATCACTTAATCAAATCTAACTCTGATTACATCAGAGTAGGCCAGGTACCCTACACCATAAGAGGGGGTTTGAAATTTTGACTTGTCTACTTAAAGATCACCAAAATCTGATGACAAGGTCAATAACATCCCTGGGTGGGATTGAACCACCAACCCTTTGGTTAATAACCAAACACACTAATCGATTGCACCACAGAGACACTTTGCAAAAGTACATACTGACAAAGGCTAATAAGCATTCATCTAGAACGTTTCCTAGAAAACTTTAAAAAGTCAATAATCTGGAGAGTTTTTGTAAGATGTTTCTTCCATCAACCAATGAAGAAACGCATTGGTACTTTCCCATGATGAGTGAGTGCTTCAGGTTCTCTTGCACTTACATGTGCAGCAGAGTACTGCAATGGAAGCATGCTGGGCCCCTTAACCCAGAGGTAGGCAGATTGAAACTATCCTCTGCTATATGCATTTTTTTTTGTTAATTAAAGTAATCCAAAACTGGGATTGATATTTTTGCTCTTTTATTTTTACTTAAAGTACAATAACTTTTACCATTTTAATTTGTTTTAATAGTATATTGACAGTATTGTTTTCTTTCAAAAATCCACTTAATTTTCTTTACCCTATTATTAAAATGGTAATTGACAAAAACAAACTACATTGTCACCAGAAGAGCATTACAAAATGTACAAGTGATATATTAAAATCATCTTTCCAGCTTGAATTTCAATGATGCATTGGGGCAACGATTTTGTGAGAAACATCTTCACCCTTAAATAAAGATTTTCTTAATTCCTTACCTGTGTGCTAATTAGATATCACCTTGTTTTCACATTAAACAGACTTCCACATGAGAAAGCAGCAAGGATGCAGTGGCGTTAATGTTTCCTGGTGTCAACCTGTATTATTTCAGTAGATATTGAAATGAGGATGCATCTTGCTGCCTTTCCAATGAAGCAAGTTTAATTTAGTAATAGGTGAAAAACCATCCCTACAAAGATGTTAATCAGATACTTGGCTTTGTGGACACTTTTCAGAGAACAAATTTGTTAGCATAAAAATAAAGCCAGAAAATGAAGAGCTGTTTAATCACTCAATTGGATTTTTTTGCCAGCATATTTCTTTTTCTCTGCAAACCACTGCTAAATTGTGCTTCCTAGCTGTTTTTATAAAATCACTGAATCAAATCTAACTCTGATTACATCAGAGAAGGCCAGGTACCCTACACCATAACAGGGGTTTTTGAAATTTTGACTTGTCTACTTAAAGATCACCAAAATCTGATAACAAGGTCAATTACATCCCTGGGTGGGATTGAACCACCAACCTTTTGGTTAATAGCCGTACACACTAACTGATTGCGCCACAGCGACACTTTGCAAAAGTACATACTGACAAAGGCTAATAAGCATTCATCTAGAACGTTTCCTAGAAAAACTTTAAGTAGTCAATAATCTGGAGAGTTTTTGTAAGATGTTTCTTCCATCAACCAATGAAGAAACACATTGGTACTTTCCCATGATGAGTGAGTACTTCAGGATCTCTTGCAATTACATGTGCAGCAGAGTACTGTAATGGAAGCATGCTGGGTCCATAGCCCAGAGGTAGGCAGATTGAAACTATCCTCTGCTATATGCGTTTTTTTTTGTTAATTAAAGTAATCCAAAACTGGGATTGATATTTTTGCTCTTTTATTTTTACTTAAAGTACAATAACTTTTACCATTTTCATTTGTTTTAATAGTATATTGACAGTATTGTTTTCTTTCAAAAATCCACTTAATTTTCTTTACCCGATTATTAAAATGGTAATTGACAAAAACAAACTACATTGTCACCAGAAGAGCAATACAAAATGTACAAGTGATATATTAAAATCATCTTTCCAGCTTGAATTTCAATGATGCATTGGGGCAACGATTTTGTGAGAAACATCTTCACCCTTAAATAAAGATTTTCTTAATTCCTTACCTGTGTGCTAATTAGATATCACCTTGTTTTCACATTAAACAGACTTCCACATGAGAAAGCAGCAAGGATGCAGTGGCGTTAATGTTTCCTGGTGTCAACCTGTATTATTTCAGTAGATATTCAAATGAGGATGCATCTTGCTGCCTTTCCAATGAAGCAAGTTTAATTTAGTAATAGGTGAAAAACCATCCCTACAAAGGTGTTAATCAGAAACTTGGCTTTGTGGACACTTTTCAGAGAACAAATTTGTTAGCATAAAAATAAAGCCAGAAAATGAAGAGCTGTTTAATCACTCAATTGGATTTTTTTGCCAGCATATTTCTTTTTCTCTGCAACCCACTGCTAAATTGTGCTTCCTAGCTGTTTTTATAAAATCACTGAATCAAATCTAACTCTGATTACATCAGAGAAGGCCAGGTACCCTACACCATAAGAGGGGGTTTGAAATTTTGACTTGTCTACATAAAGATCACCAAAATCTGATAACAAGGTCAATTACGTCCCTGGGTGGGATTGAACCACCAACCTTTTGGTTAATAGCCTTACACAGTAACTGATTGCGCCACAGCAACACTTTGCAAAAGTCCATACTGACAAAGGCTAATAAGCATTCATCTAGAACGATTCCTAGAAACATTTTAAAAAGTCAATAATGTGGAGAGTTTTTGTAAGATGTTTCTTCCATCAACCAATGAAGAAACACATTGGTACTTTCCCATGATGAGTGAGTGCTTCAGGATCTCTTGCACTTACATGTGCAGCAGAGTACTGTAATGGAAGCATGCTGGGTCCATAACCCAGAGGTAGGCAGATTGAAACTATCCTCTGCTATATGCATTTTTTTTTGTTAATTAAAGTAATCCAAAACTGGGATTGATATTTTTGCTCTTTTATTTTTACTTAAAGTACAATAACTTTTACCATTTTAATTTGTTTTAATAGTATATTGACAGTATTGTTTTCTTTCAAAAATCCAATTAATTTTCTTTACCCGATTATTAAAATGGTAATTGACAAAAACAAACTACATTGTCACCAGAAGAGCAATACAAAATGTACAAATGATATATTAAAATCATCTTTCCAGCTTGAATTTCAATGATGCATTGGGGCAACGATTTTGTGAGAAACATCTTACCCTTAAATAAAGATTTTCTTAATTCCTTACCTGTGTGCTAATTAGATATCACCTTGTTTTCACATTAAACAGACTTCCACATGAGAAAGCAGCAAGGATGCAGTGGCGTTAATGTTTCCTGGTGTCAACCTGTATTATTTCAGTAGATATTGAAATGAGGATGCATCTTGCTGCCTTTCCAATGAAGCAAGTTTAATTTAGTAATAGGTGAAAAACCATCCCTACAAAGATGTTAATCCGATACTTGGCTTTGTGGACACTTTTCAGAGAACAAATTAGTTAGCATAAAAATAAAGCCAGAAAATGAAGAGCTGTTTAATCACTCAATTGGATTTTTCTGCCAGCATATTTCATTTTCTCTGCAAACCACTGCTAAATTGTGCTTCCTAGCTGTTTTTTGATAAAATCACTTAATCAAATCTAACTCTGATTACATCAGAGTAGGCCAGGTACCCTACACCATAAGAGGGGGTTTGAAATTTTGACTTGTCTACTTAAAGATCACCAAAATCTGATGACAAGGTCAATAACATCCCTGGGTGGGATTGAACCACCAACCCTTTGGTTAATAACCAAACACACTAATCGATTGCACCACAGAGACACTTTGCAAAAGTACATACTGACAAAGGCTAATAAGCATTCATCTAGAACGTTTCCTAGAAAACTTTAAAAAGTCAATAATCTGGAGAGTTTTTGTAAGATGTTTCTTCCATCAACCAATGAAGAAACGCATTGGTACTTTCCCATGATGAGTGAGTGCTTCAGGTTCTCTTGCACTTACATGTGCAGCAGAGTACTGCAATGGAAGCATGCTGGGCCCCTTAACCCAGAGGTAGGCAGATTGAAACTATCCTCTGCTATATGCATTTTTTTTTGTTAATTAAAGTAATCCAAAACTGGGATTGATATTTTTGCTCTTTTATTTTTACTTAAAGTACAATAACTTTTACCATTTTAATTTGTTTTAATAGTATATTGACAGTATTGTTTTCTTTCAAAAATCCACTTAATTTTCTTTACCCTATTATTAAAATGGTAATTGACAAAAACAAACTACATTGTCACCAGAAGAGCAATACAAAATGTACAAGTGATATATTAAAATCATCTTTCCAGCTTGAATTTCAATGATGCATTGGGGCAACGATTTTGTGAGAAACATCTTCACCCTTAAATAAAGATTTTCTTAATTCCTTACCTGTGTGCTAATTAGATATCACCTTGTTTTCACATTAAACAGACTTCCACATGAGAAAGCAGCAAGGATGCAGTGGCGTTAATGTTTCCTGGTGTCAACCTGTATTATTTCAGTAGATATTGAAATGAGGATGCATCTTGCTGCCTTTCCAATGAAGCAAGTTTAATTTAGTAATAGGTGAAAAACCATCCCTACAAAGATGTTAATCAGATACTTGGCTTTGTGGACACTTTTCAGAGAACAAATTTGTTAGCATAAAAATAAAGCCAGAAAATGAAGAGCTGTTTAATCACTCAATTGGATTTTTTTGCCAGCATATTTCTTTTTCTCTGCAAACCACTGCTAAATTGTGCTTCCTAGCTGTTTTTATAAAATCACTGAATCAAATCTAACTCTGATTACATCAGAGAAGGCCAGGTACCCTACACCATAACAGGGGTTTTTGAAATTTTGACTTGTCTACTTAAAGATCACCAAAATCTGATAACAAGGTCAATTACATCCCTGGGTGGGATTGAACCACCAACCTTTTGGTTAATAGCCGTACACACTAACTGATTGCGCCACAGCGACACTTTGCAAAAGTACATACTGACAAAGGCTAATAAGCATTCATCTAGAACGTTTCCTAGAAAAACTTTAAGTAGTCAATAATCTGGAGAGTTTTTGTAAGATGTTTCTTCCATCAACCAATGAAGAAACACATTGGTACTTTCCCATGATGAGTGAGTACTTCAGGATCTCTTGCAATTACATGTGCAGCAGAGTACTGTAATGGAAGCATGCTGGGTCCATAGCCCAGAGGTAGGCAGATTGAAACTATCCTCTGCTATATGCGTTTTTTTTTGTTAATTAAAGTAATCCAAAACTGGGATTGATATTTTTGCTCTTTTATTTTTACTTAAAGTACAATAACTTTTACCATTTTCATTTGTTTTAATAGTATATTGACAGTATTGTTTTCTTTCAAAAATCCACTTAATTTTCTTTACCCGATTATTAAAATGGTAATTGACAAAAACAAACTACATTGTCACCAGAAGAGCAATACAAAATGTACAAGTGATATATTAAAATCATCTTTCCAGCTTGAATTTCAATGATGCATTGGGGCAACGATTTTGTGAGAAACATCTTCACCCTTAAATAAAGATTTTCTTAATTCCTTACCTGTGTGCTAATTAGATATCACCTTGTTTTCACATTAAACAGACTTCCACATGAGAAAGCAGCAAGGATGCAGTGGCGTTAATGTTTCCTGGTGTCAACCTGTATTATTTCAGTAGATATTCAAATGAGGATGCATCTTGCTGCCTTTCCAATGAAGCAAGTTTAATTTAGTAATAGGTGAAAAACCATCCCTACAAAGGTGTTAATCAGAAACTTGGCTTTGTGGACACTTTTCAGAGAACAAATTTGTTAGCATAAAAATAAAGCCAGAAAATGAAGAGCTGTTTAATCACTCAATTGGATTTTTTTGCCAGCATATTTCTTTTTCTCTGCAACCCACTGCTAAATTGTGCTTCCTAGCTGTTTTTATAAAATCACTGAATCAAATCTAACTCTGATTACATCAGAGAAGGCCAGGTACCCTACACCATAAGAGGGGGTTTGAAATTTTGACTTGTCTACATAAAGATCACCAAAATCTGATAACAAGGTCAATTACGTCCCTGGGTGGGATTGAACCACCAACCTTTTGGTTAATAGCCTTACACAGTAACTGATTGCGCCACAGCAACACTTTGCAAAAGTCCATACTGACAAAGGCTAATAAGCATTCATCTAGAACGATTCCTAGAAACATTTTAAAAAGTCAATAATGTGGAGAGTTTTTGTAAGATGTTTCTTCCATCAACCAATGAAGAAACACATTGGTACTTTCCCATGATGAGTGAGTGCTTCAGGATCTCTTGCACTTACATGTGCAGCAGAGTACTGTAATGGAAGCATGCTGGGTCCATAACCCAGAGGTAGGCAGATTGAAACTATCCTCTGCTATATGCATTTTTTTTTGTTAATTAAAGTAATCCAAAACTGGGATTGATATTTTTGCTCTTTTATTTTTACTTAAAGTACAATAACTTTTACCATTTTAATTTGTTTTAATAGTATATTGACAGTATTGTTTTCTTTCAAAAATCCAATTAATTTTCTTTACCCGATTATTAAAATGGTAATTGACAAAAACAAACTACATTGTCACCAGAAGAGCAATACAAAATGTACAAATGATATATTAAAATCATCTTTCCAGCTTGAATTTCAATGATGCATTGGGGCAACGATTTTGTGAGAAACATCTTACCCTTAAATAAAGATTTTCTTAATTCCTTACCTGTGTGCTAATTAGATATCACCTTGTTTTCACATTAAACAGACTTCCACATGAGAAAGCAGCAAGGATGCAGTGGCGTTAATGTTTCCTGGTGTCAACCTGTATTATTTCAGTAGATATTGAAATGAGGATGCATCTTGCTGCCTTTCCAATGAAGCAAGTTTAATTTAGTAATAGGTGAAAAACCATCCCTACAAAGATGTTAATCCGATACTTGGCTTTGTGGACACTTTTCAGAGAACAAATTAGTTAGCATAAAAATAAAGCCAGAAAATGAAGAGCTGTTTAATCACTCAATTGGATTTTTCTGCCAGCATATTTCATTTTCTCTGCAAACCACTGCTAAATTGTGCTTCCTAGCTGTTTTTTGATAAAATCACTTAATCAAATCTAACTCTGATTACATCAGAGTAGGCCAGGTACCCTACACCATAAGAGGGGGTTTGAAATTTTGACTTGTCTACTTAAAGATCACCAAAATCTGATGACAAGGTCAATAACATCCCTGGGTGGGATTGAACCACCAACCCTTTGGTTAATAACCAAACACACTAACCGATTGCACTACAGAGACACTTTGCAAAAGTACATACTGACAAAGGCTAATAAGCATTCATCTAGAACGTTTCCTAGAAAACTTTAAAAAGTCAATAATCTGGAGAGTTTTTGTAAGATGTTTCTTCCATCAACCAATGAAGAAACGCATTGGTACTTTCCCATGATGAGTGAGTGCTTCAGGTTCTCTTGCACTTACATGTGCAGCAGAGTACTGCAATGGAAGCATGCTGGGCCCCTTAACCCAGAGGTAGGCAGATTGAAACTATCCTCTGCTATATGCATTTTTTTTTGTTAATTAAAGTAATCCAAAACTAGGATTGATATTTTTGCTCTTTTATTTTTACTTAAAGTACAATAACTTTTACCATTTTAATTTGTTTTAATAGTATATTGACAGTATTGTTTTCTTTCAAAAATCCACTTAATTTTCTTTACCCTATTATTAAAATGGTAATTGACAAAAACAAACTACATTGTCACCAGAAGAGCAATACAAAATGTACAAGTGATATATTAAAATCATCTTTCCAGCTTGAATTTCAATGATGCATTGGGGCAACGATTTTGTGAGAAACATCTTCACCCTTAAATAAAGATTTTCTTAATTCCTTACCTGTGTGCTAATTAGATATCACCTTGTTTTCACATTAAACAGACTTCCACATGAGAAAGCAGCAAGGATGCAGTGGCGTTAATGTTTCCTGGTGTCAACCTGTATTATTTCAGTAGATATTGAAATGAGGATGCATCTTGCTGCCTTTCCAATGAAGCAAGTTTAATTTAGTAATAGGTGAAAAACCATCCCTACAAAGATGTTAATCAGATACTTGGCTTTGTGGACACTTTTCAGAGAACAAATTTGTTAGCATAAAAATAAAGCCAGAAAATGAAGAGCTGTTTAATCACTCAATTGGATTTTTTTGCCAGCATATTTCTTTTTCTCTGCAAACCACTGCTAAATTGTGCTTCCTAGCTGTTTTTATAAAATCACTGAATCAAATCTAACTCTGATTACATCAGAGAAGGCCAGGTACCCAACACCATAACAGGGGTTTTTGAAATTTTGACTTGTCTACTTAAAGATCACCAAAATCTGATAACAAGGTCAATTACATCCCTGGGTGGGATTGAACCACCAACCTTTTGGTTAATAGCCGTACACACTAACTGATTGCGCCACAGCGACACTTTGCAAAAGTACATACTGACAAAGGCTAATAAGCATTCATCTAGAACGTTTCCTAGAAAAACTTTAAGTAGTCAATAATCTGGAGAGTTTTTGTAAGATGTTTCTTCCATCAACCAATGAAGAAAC
This sequence comes from Pseudophryne corroboree, assembly GCF_028390025.1. Taxonomy (NCBI): domain Eukaryota; kingdom Metazoa; phylum Chordata; class Amphibia; order Anura; family Myobatrachidae; genus Pseudophryne; species Pseudophryne corroboree. The sequence goes on along the minus strand of NW_026968046.1, from coordinate 158,268 downwards.
ACATTGGTACTTTCCCATGATGAGTGAGTACTTCAGGATCTCTTGCAATTACATGTGCAGCAGAGTACTGTAATGGAAGCATGCTGGGTCCATAGCCCAGAGGTAGGCAGATTGAAACTATCCTCTGCTATATGCGTTTTTTTTTGTTAATTAAAGTAATCCAAAACTGGGATTGATATTTTTGCTCTTTTATTTTTACTTAAAGTACAATAACTTTTACCATTTTCATTTGTTTTAATAGTATATTGACAGTATTGTTTTCTTTCAAAAATCCACTTAATTTTCTTTACCCGATTATTAAAATGGTAATTGACAAAAACAAACTACATTGTCACCAGAAGAGCAATACAAAATGTACAAGTGATATATTAAAATAATCTTTCCAGCTTGAATTTCAATGATGCATTGGGGCAACGATTTTGTGAGAAACATCTTCACCCTTAAATAAAGATTTTCTTAATTCCTTACCTGTGTGCTAATTAGATATCACCTTGTTTTCACATTAAACAGACTTCCACATGAGAAAGCAGCAAGGATGCAGTGGCGTTAATGTTTCCTGGTGTCAACCTGTATTATTTCAGTAGATATTCAAATGAGGATGCATCTTGCAGCCTTTCCAATGAAGCAAGTTTAATTTAGTAATAGGTGAAAAACCATCCCTGCAAAGGTGTTAATCAGAAACTTGGCTTTGTGGACACTTTTCAGAGAACAAATTTGTTAGCATAAAAATAAAGCCAGAAAATGAAGAGCTGTTTAATCACTCAATTGGATTTTTTTGCCAGCATATTTCTTTTTCTCTGCAACCCACTGCTAAATTGTGCTTCCTAGCTGTTTTTATAAAATCACTGAATCAAATCTAACTCTGATTACATCAGAGAAGGCCAGGTACCCTACACCATAAGAGGGGGTTTGAAATTTTGACTTGTCTACATAAAGATCACCAAAATCTGATAACAAGGTCAATTACGTCCCTGGGTGGGATTGAACCACCAACCTTTTGGTTATTAGCCTTACACAGTAACTGATTGCGCCACAGCAACACTTTGCAAAAGTCCATACTGACAAAGGCTAATAAGCATTCATCTAGAACGATTCCTAGAAACATTTTAAAAAGTCAATAATGTGGAGAGTTTTTGTAAGATGTTTCTTCCATCAACCAATGAAGAAACACATTGGTACTTTCCCATGATGAGTGAGTGCTTCAGGTTCTCTTGCACTTACATGTGCAGCAGAGTACTGCAATGGAAGCATGCTGGGCCCCTTAACCCAGAGGTAGGCAGATTGAAACTATCCTCTGCTATATGCATTTTTTTTTGTTAATTAAAGTAATCCAAAACTAGGATTGATATTTTTGCTCTTTTATTTTTACTTAAAGTACAATAACTTTTACCATTTTAATTTGTTTTAATAGTATATTGACAGTATTGTTTTCTTTCAAAAATCCACTTAATTTTCTTTACCCTATTATTAAAATGGTAATTGACAAAAACAAACTACATTGTCACCAGAAGAGCAATACAAAATGTACAAGTGATATATTAAAATCATCTTTCCAGCTTGAATTTCAATGATGCATTGGGGCAACGATTTTGTGAGAAACATCTTCACCCTTAAATAAAGATTTTCTTAATTCCTTACCTGTGTGCTAATTAGATATCACCTTGTTTTCACATTAAACAGACTTCCACATGAGAAAGCAGCAAGGATGCAGTGGCGTTAATGTTTCCTGGTGTCAACCTGTATTATTTCAGTAGATATTGAAATGAGGATGCATCTTGCTGCCTTTCCAATGAAGCAAGTTTAATTTAGTAATAGGTGAAAAACCATCCCTACAAAGATGTTAATCCGATACTTGGCTTTGTGGACACTTTTCAGAGAACAAATTAGTTAGCATAAAAATAAAGCCAGAAAATGAAGAGCTGTTTAATCACTCAATTGGATTTTTCTGCCAGCATATTTCATTTTCTCTGCAAACCACTGCTAAATTGTGCTTCCTAGCTGTTTTTTGATAAAATCACTTAATCAAATCTAACTCTGATTACATCAGAGTAGGCCAGGTACCCTACACCATAAGAGGGGGTTTGAAATTTTGACTTGTCTACTTAAAGATCACCAAAATCTGATGACAAGGTCAATAACATCCCTGGGTGGGATTGAACCACCAACCCTTTGGTTAATAACCAAACACACTAATCGATTGCACCACAGAGACACTTTGCAAAAGTACATACTGACAAAGGCTAATAAGCATTCATCTAGAACGTTTCCTAGAAAACTTTAAAAAGTCAATAATCTGGAGAGTTTTTGTAAGATGTTTCTTCCATCAACCAATGAAGAAACGCATTGGTACTTTCCCATGATGAGTGAGTGCTTCAGGTTCTCTTGCACTTACATGTGCAGCAGAGTACTGCAATGGAAGCATGCTGGGCCCCTTAACCCAGAGGTAGGCAGATTGAAACTATCCTCTGCTATATGCATTTTTTTTTGTTAATTAAAGTAATCCAAAACTGGGATTGATATTTTTGCTCTTTTATTTTTACTTAAAGTACAATAACTTTTACCATTTTAATTTGTTTTAATAGTATATTGACAGTATTGTTTTCTTTCAAAAATCCACTTAATTTTCTTTACCCTATTATTAAAATGGTAATTGACAAAAACAAACTACATTGTCACCAGAAGAGCAATACAAAATGTACAAGTGATATATTAAAATCATCTTTCCAGCTTGAATTTCAATGATGCATTGGGGCAACGATTTTGTGAGAAACATCTTCACCCTTAAATAAAGATTTTCTTAATTCCTTACCTGTGTGCTAATTAGATATCACCTTGTTTTCACATTAAACAGACTTCCACATGAGAAAGCAGCAAGGATGCAGTGGCGTTAATGTTTCCTGGTGTCAACCTGTATTATTTCAGTAGATATTGAAATGAGGATGCATCTTGCTGCCTTTCCAATGAAGCAAGTTTAATTTAGTAATAGGTGAAAAACCATCCCTACAAAGATGTTAATCAGATACTTGGCTTTGTGGACACTTTTCAGAGAACAAATTTGTTAGCATAAAAATAAAGCCAGAAAATGAAGAGCTGTTTAATCACTCAATTGGATTTTTTTGCCAGCATATTTCTTTTTCTCTGCAAACCACTGCTAAATTGTGCTTCCTAGCTGTTTTTATAAAATCACTGAATCAAATCTAACTCTGATTACATCAGAGAAGGCCAGGTACCCTACACCATAACAGGGGTTTTTGAAATTTTGACTTGTCTACTTAAAGATCACCAAAATCTGATAACAAGGTCAATTACATCCCTGGGTGGGATTGAACCACCAACCTTTTGGTTAATAGCCGTACACACTAACTGATTGCGCCACAGCGACACTTTGCAAAAGTACATACTGACAAAGGCTAATAAGCATTCATCTAGAACGTTTCCTAGAAAAACTTTAAGTAGTCAATAATCTGGAGAGTTTTTGTAAGATGTTTCTTCCATCAACCAATGAAGAAACACATTGGTACTTTCCCATGATGAGTGAGTACTTCAGGATCTCTTGCAATTACATGTGCAGCAGAGTACTGTAATGGAAGCATGCTGGGTCCATAGCCCAGAGGTAGGCAGATTGAAACTATCCTCTGCTATATGCGTTTTTTTTTGTTAATTAAAGTAATCCAAAACTGGGATTGATATTTTTGCTCTTTTATTTTTACTTAAAGTACAATAACTTTTACCATTTTCATTTGTTTTAATAGTATATTGACAGTATTGTTTTCTTTCAAAAATCCACTTAATTTTCTTTACCCGATTATTAAAATGGTAATTGACAAAAACAAACTACATTGTCACCAGAAGAGCAATACAATATGTACAAGTGATATATTAAAATCATCTTTCCAGCTTGAATTTCAATGATGCATTGGGGCAACGATTTTGTGAGAAACATCTTCACCCTTAAATAAAGATTTTCTTAATTCCTTACCTGTGTGCTAATTAGATATCACCTTGTTTTCACATTAAACAGACTTCCACATGAGAAAGCAGCAAGGATGCAGTGGCGTTAATGTTTCCTGGTGTCAACCTGTATTATTTCAGTAGATATTCAAATGAGGATGCATCTTGCTGCCTTTCCAATGAAGCAAGTTTAATTTAGTAATAGGTGAAAAACCATCCCTACAAAGGTGTTAATCAGAAACTTGGCTTTGTGGACACTTTTCAGAGAACAAATTTGTTAGCATAAAAATAAAGCCAGAAAATGAAGAGCTGTTTAATCACTCAATTGGATTTTTTTGCCAGCATATTTCTTTTTCTCTGCAACCCACTGCTAAATTGTGCTTCCTAGCTGTTTTTATAAAATCACTGAATCAAATCTAACTCTGATTACATCAGAGAAGGCCAGGTACCCTACACCATAAGAGGGGGTTTGAAATTTTGACTTGTCTACATAAAGATCACCAAAATCTGATAACAAGGTCAATTACGTCCCTGGGTGGGATTGAACCACCAACCTTTTGGTTAATAGCCTTACACAGTAACTGATTGCGCCACAGCAACACTTTGCAAAAGTCCATACTGACAAAGGCTAATAAGCATTCATCTAGAACGATTCCTAGAAACATTTTAAAAAGTCAATAATGTGGAGAGTTTTTGTAAGATGTTTCTTCCATCAACCAATGAAGAAACACATTGGTACTTTCCCATGATGAGTGAGTGCTTCAGGATCTCTTGCACTTACATGTGCAGCAGAGTACTGTAATGGAAGCATGCTGGGTCCATAACCCAGAGGTAGGCAGATTGAAACTATCCTCTGCTATATGCATTTTTTTTTGTTAATTAAAGTAATCCAAAACTGGGATTGATATTTTTGCTCTTTTATTTTTACTTAAAGTACAATAACTTTTACCATTTTAATTTGTTTTAATAGTATATTGACAGTATTGTTTTCTTTCAAAAATCCAATTAATTTTCTTTACCCGATTATTAAAATGGTAATTGACAAAAACAAACTACATTGTCACCAGAAGAGCAATACAAAATGTACAAATGATATATTAAAATCATCTTTCCAGCTTGAATTTCAATGATGCATTGGGGCAACGATTTTGTGAGAAACATCTTACCCTTAAATAAAGATTTTCTTAATTCCTTACCTGTGTGCTAATTAGATATCACCTTGTTTTCACATTAAACAGACTTCCACATGAGAAAGCAGCAAGGATGCAGTGGCGTTAATGTTTCCTGGTGTCAACCTGTATTATTTCAGTAGATATTGAAATGAGGATGCATCTTGCTGCCTTTCCAATGAAGCAAGTTTAATTTAGTAATAGGTGAAAAACCATCCCTACAAAGATGTTAATCCGATACTTGGCTTTGTGGACACTTTTCAGAGAACAAATTAGTTAGCATAAAAATAAAGCCAGAAAATGAAGAGCTGTTTAATCACTCAATTGGATTTTTCTGCCAGCATATTTCATTTTCTCTGCAAACCACTGCTAAATTGTGCTTCCTAGCTGTTTTTTGATAAAATCACTTAATCAAATCTAACTCTGATTACATCAGAGTAGGCCAGGTACCCTACACCATAAGAGGGGGTTTGAAATTTTGACTTGTCTACTTAAAGATCACCAAAATCTGATGACAAGGTCAATAACATCCCTGGGTGGGATTGAACCACCAACCCTTTGGTTAATAACCAAACACACTAACCGATTGCACTACAGAGACACTTTGCAAAAGTACATACTGACAAAGGCTAATAAGCATTCATCTAGAACGTTTCCTAGAAAACTTTAAAAAGTCAATAATCTGGAGAGTTTTTGTAAGATGTTTCTTCCATCAACCAATGAAGAAACGCATTGGTACTTTCCCATGATGAGTGAGTGCTTCAGGTTCTCTTGCACTTACATGTGCAGCAGAGTACTGCAATGGAAGCATGCTGGGCCCCTTAACCCAGAGGTAGGCAGATTGAAACTATCCTCTGCTATATGCATTTTTTTTTGTTAATTAAAGTAATCCAAAACTAGGATTGATATTTTTGCTCTTTTATTTTTACTTAAAGTACAATAACTTTTACCATTTTAATTTGTTTTAATAGTATATTGACAGTATTGTTTTCTTTCAAAAATCCACTTAATTTTCTTTACCCTATTATTAAAATGGTAATTGACAAAAACAAACTACATTGTCACCAGAAGAGCAATACAAAATGTACAAGTGATATATTAAAATCATCTTTCCAGCTTGAATTTCAATGATGCATTGGGGCAACGATTTTGTGAGAAACATCTTCACCCTTAAATAAAGATTTTCTTAATTCCTTACCTGTGTGCTAATTAGATATCACCTTGTTTTCACATTAAACAGACTTCCACATGAGAAAGCAGCAAGGATGCAGTGGCGTTAATGTTTCCTGGTGTCAACCTGTATTATTTCAGTAGATATTGAAATGAGGATGCATCTTGCTGCCTTTCCAATGAAGCAAGTTTAATTTAGTAATAGGTGAAAAACCATCCCTACAAAGATGTTAATCAGATACTTGGCTTTGTGGACACTTTTCAGAGAACAAATTTGTTAGCATAAAAATAAAGCCAGAAAATGAAGAGCTGTTTAATCACTCAATTGGATTTTTTTGCCAGCATATTTCTTTTTCTCTGCAAACCACTGCTAAATTGTGCTTCCTAGCTGTTTTTATAAAATCACTGAATCAAATCTAACTCTGATTACATCAGAGAAGGCCAGGTACCCAACACCATAACAGGGGTTTTTGAAATTTTGACTTGTCTACTTAAAGATCACCAAAATCTGATAACAAGGTCAATTACATCCCTGGGTGGGATTGAACCACCAACCTTTTGGTTAATAGCCGTACACACTAACTGATTGCGCCACAGCGACACTTTGCAAAAGTACATACTGACAAAGGCTAATAAGCATTCATCTAGAACGTTTCCTAGAAAAACTTTAAGTAGTCAATAATCTGGAGAGTTTTTGTAAGATGTTTCTTCCATCAACCAATGAAGAAACACATTGGTACTTTCCCATGATGAGTGAGTACTTCAGGATCTCTTGCAATTACATGTGCAGCAGAGTACTGTAATGGAAGCATGCTGGGTCCATAGCCCAGAGGTAGGCAGATTGAAACTATCCTCTGCTATATGCGTTTTTTTTTGTTAATTAAAGTAATCCAAAACTGGGATTGATATTTTTGCTCTTTTATTTTTACTTAAAGTACAATAACTTTTACCATTTTCATTTGTTTTAATAGTATATTGACAGTATTGTTTTCTTTCAAAAATCCACTTAATTTTCTTTACCCGATTATTAAAATGGTAATTGACAAAAACAAACTACATTGTCACCAGAAGAGCAATACAAAATGTACAAGTGATATATTAAAATAATCTTTCCAGCTTGAATTTCAATGATGCATTGGGGCAACGATTTTGTGAGAAACATCTTCACCCTTAAATAAAGATTTTCTTAATTCCTTACCTGTGTGCTAATTAGATATCACCTTGTTTTCACATTAAACAGACTTCCACATGAGAAAGCAGCAAGGATGCAGTGGCGTTAATGTTTCCTGGTGTCAACCTGTATTATTTCAGTAGATATTCAAATGAGGATGCATCTTGCAGCCTTTCCAATGAAGCAAGTTTAATTTAGTAATAGGTGAAAAACCATCCCTGCAAAGGTGTTAATCAGAAACTTGGCTTTGTGGACACTTTTCAGAGAACAAATTTGTTAGCATAAAAATAAAGCCAGAAAATGAAGAGCTGTTTAATCACTCAATTGGATTTTTTTGCCAGCATATTTCTTTTTCTCTGCAACCCACTGCTAAATTGTGCTTCCTAGCTGTTTTTATAAAATCACTGAATCAAATCTAACTCTGATTACATCAGAGAAGGCCAGGTACCCTACACCATAAGAGGGGGTTTGAAATTTTGACTTGTCTACATAAAGATCACCAAAATCTGATAACAAGGTCAATTACGTCCCTGGGTGGGATTGAACCACCAACCTTTTGGTTATTAGCCTTACACAGTAACTGATTGCGCCACAGCAACACTTTGCAAAAGTCCTTACTGACAAAGGCTAATAAGCATTCATCTAGAACGATTCCTAGAAACATTTTAAAAAGTCAATAATGTGGAGAGTTTTTGTAAGATGTTTCTTCCATCAACCAATGAAGAAACACATTGGTACTTTCCCATGATGAGTGAGTGCTTCAGGATCTCTTGCACTTACATGTGCAGCAGAGTACTGTAATGGAAGCATGCTGGGTCCATAACCCAGAGGTAGGCAGATTGAAACTATCCTCTGCTATATGCATTTTTTTTTGTTAATTAAAGTAATCCAAAACTGGGATTGATATTTTTGCTCTTTTATTTTTACTTAAAGTACAATAACTTTTACCATTTTAATTTGTTTTAATAGTATATTGACAGTATTGTTTTCTTTCAAAAATCCAATTAATTTTCTTTACCCGATTATTAAAATGGTAATTGACAAAAACAAACTACATTGTCACCAGAAGAGCAATACAAAATGTACAAATGATATATTAAAATCATCTTTCCAGCTTGAATTTCAATGATGCATTGGGGCAACGATTTTGTGAGAAACATCTTCACCCTTAAATAAAGATTTTCTTAATTCCTTACCTGTGTGCTAATTAGAGATCACCTTGTTTTCACATTAAACAGACTTCCACATGAGAAAACAGCAAAGATGCAGTGGCGTTAATGTTTCATGGTGTCAACCTGTATTATTTCCGTAGATATTGAAATGAGGATACATCTTGCTGCCTTTCCAATGAAGCAAGTTTAATTTAGTAATAGGTGAAAAACCATCCCTACAAAGATGTTAATCAGATACTTGGCTTTGTGGACACTTTTCAGAGAACAAATTTGTTATCATAAAAATAAAGCCAGAAAATGAAGAGCTGTTTAATCACTCAATTGGATTTTTCTGCCAGCATTTTTCTTTTTCTCTGCAACCCACTGCTAAATTGTGCTTCCTAGCTGTTTTTATAAAATCACTGAATCAAATCTAACTCTGATTACATCAGAGAAGGCCAGGTACCCTACACCATAACAGGGGTTTTTGAAATTTTGACTTGTCTACTTAAAGATCACCAAAATCTGATAACAAGGTCAATTACGTCCCTGGGTGGGATTGAACCACCAACCTTTTGGTTAATAGCCGTACACACTAACTGATTGCGCCACAGCGACACTTTGCAAAAGTACATACTGACAAAGGCTGATAAGCATTCATCTAGAACGTTTCCAAGAAAAACTTTAAATAGTCAATAATCTGGAGAGTTTTTGTAAGATGTTTCTTCCATCAACCAATGAAGAAACACATTGGTACTTTCCCATGATGAGTGAGTGCTTCAGGATCTCTTGCAATTACATGTGCAGCAGAGTACTGTAATGGAAGCATGCTGGGTCCATAGCCCAGAGGTAGGCAGATTGAAACTATCCTCTGCTATATGCATTTTTTTTTGTTAATTAAAGTAATCCAAAACTGGGATTGATATTTTTGCTCTTTTATTTTTACTTAAAGTACAATAACTTTTACCATTTTAATTTGTTTTAATAGTATATTGACAGTATTGTTTTCTTTCAAAAATCCACTTAATTTTCTTTACCCGATTATTAAAATGGTAATTGACAAAAATAAACTGATGAGGATACTACTGCAGTCTTTGTTTCGTCTGTACCCGCTGAAAGAGCAGCAAAAGGTGGAGATCTTGATGGGACAGTTGAAAGGGCTTGCACTTAGAGAGGTTACTTCCTGGCCTACTGAAGAGAAGAAGACTGTGGACCAGATCCTCAACAGGCTTGCTACCACATTTGACACAAGGACAGTGTCAGAACTTAAAATGCACTTCTTTGCTCGAAAGCAACAACCAGGAGAGTCACTACGGGGCTATGCCCTCAGCTTGCAGGAAGCACTCAGAGATGTTCAGCAAGCAGACCCTGAGCAAGTGCATGACAAAGAGAAAATGTTATTGGACCAGTTCACTGAAGGTGCAAGGGGCGAATTTGTAAAACTCAGCTGCGACTATTGAGATTGCAGAAGCCTGGAAGCACATTCCTGGATTTTAAAGAGGCTGCGATTAAAGTTCTAGGCTCCAGTCTTACTTCAGGGGCTGTTCCACAAGAGTCTATTCCAGAGATGCCACGGTATCAAGAGAATTCTGATGCCCAGGAGTCAAGTTTTAAAGGAGCTACTTACCCACCTACAGTAAAAGGAGTGACAGTGCCATGTTCAAAGACATGCATATTTGACTCTTCTAGTGAGTTACGAAGTCTGCTGGCTGAACTGACACGTGGTGTGACAGAGATGCGCAGAGACCTGCAGATTCTGAAGAGACAGCAGGCACTGCTCCATGAAGAAATGGAATGGTGCCAGGAGAGGAGACCACTGAACAGTTCCCAATGGGACCTACATAGAAACAGGGAGACACTTTTTTCCAACCACTTTGCCTCCCAAAGGCGACCCATTTTTCAAAGCTGTGAAGGAAGCGGACAAATTAAGAGAGAATTTGAGCAGCCAGATCATTTAAACTCCAAATTCATGTGGTTAACCCGTTATGTTAGCCAAAGCCCGGTGGTTCAAGTTTGCATCAATGGAGTCTCAATGCCCGCTCTCTTAGACACTGGATCACAAGTGACCACAATACAAGCAACACAGTTTGAGCAGCATTGGACTGAGGAACAGATGTTTCCGTCAACTTCCACATTGATAAACCCGATTGCAAGCAATGGGCACTGCATCCCTTGCAAAGGATACTCGGAAGCTGAAATTCAAATCGGACGAACAGTGCTACCACAGCAAGGCTTCATCATCACCACTGCCCAAGATGATGGATTGCCTCCAGTGATAGTGGGCATGAATGTGTTGCGGAACTGCTGTGAGGAGCTCGTAGCAGCACTCCAAGGAGAGTTTCAAACTGACAAGCTCCAGGAGAAACAAGGCCTTCAACCTGGGATAGCCAAACAAAAGGGAAGAATGATAACAGAATTATCTGTAAGAGAGGAACATGAAAAAAATAAGGCTAGCCAAATAATGATAGAAATGCCCATCTCCAGTGTCCAGATTATCCGAAAGAATGCTTCAATGTTAGGCATGAATAATATAGCATCCAGTTCTAGAAACTGTGAGCAACCTATTCAAGGAACCAGTTTTGACCACCTGCAAGATAAAAGTCAGATGATAAGACACCTCAAAGCCTTACTGAAGATTGGGAAATACCTGACCAAGCGACAAAGGCAAGAATCCTCGCCAGAACTCCTGAAGTTGTTGAGACAGCGAGAAAGGCTGTTTGAAGAGAAAGGACAGTTGGTTCGATGTAGTGTGGATCCTAATACTCATTATAGGATCAGTCAACTTGTAATTCCAAGACAAAGTGCTTGTTATGTGCTTGAAGAATATCACGACAAGTCAGGTCACCCTGGGTGCAAAAGGATGGAAACAAGCATCTGGAAAAAGTTCTTTTGGGTTGAAATGAGGGAAGACATCAAGAGATGGTGCCGAAACTGTCCAACCTGTTCTGTAAGAAGAACCTTGCTGCCTCTTTCTCTCCAGAATCCATTGTCCCAAACCAGCTGTGATACTGAATCCCAAGATGGAATGGAAGAGGCTCATAAAATGTATTTACAGCAGACTAAGGTGGTTTGTCACCGACAAGGAGGCAAGAAGACTAGGGCTTGCAAAACAGAAAACCACCATAGTCAGCTGCAGTTTTGTACAGCATGTCCCAAAGACAGTTTAGAAAGAGTTCAATACTCATCCATGGCAGGGGGGTTGAGGTTTCCTAGACAAACTTTTCAAGACCATATACTGTCCAGATTTCAACCGATTGCTCCAGGAGCATGTGTTAATGTACTATAGCACAAAAGGAATTATACCTATCAGATACTGATGTTAAAAATGTTGATAAATGTTAATGTTTCAGACATAATCTGTGTTCACTAATGAATGTGACTGGATATAGTGAGAAGTTTATATAGGGATAAAACCAAAATGCGTGAGGACACGCATGTTTTGGGGGGGGGGCACGTGTGATATCCCATAACAACAAGGACATTTTTGACAACAGTGTAGTTGCCTGTGCCATTTTAAATAAAGTTTATTTAAAAGAAAATTGAACAGCAGTTTGAGAAGTCAGTTGGAGCCATGGTGAGGAAAGAGCTGGCGACGCCATTACGCAGAGATGAGCAGCTGAGAGAGGGGAGACAAATAAGCTGAAAATTGCATGAGAGAGTAAGCAGTAGTGCAAAATACAGCAGTGGAAGTGCAGCAATTAACAAGTAAGAACGCCATGACACTCTCAGCCAAGAGAGTGCACAGCAAGTGTCAGAGACAGGAGAGTATAAAGCCTTTATACCAATGCTGACTGGCCTACATCTGAGGGGAAACTGCCTCAGAAACATCTATTGACTGGGTGAGATAAATCCATATTTATACTGAAACCTACTCCACTGCAAAGGACATTATCCTATATTTACTATACCTATGCAGCGATTTACATGGGAAGCAGCTCCAGTTTGTTTTAAACAATCATCTTTACTACACAGAGCTACAATATTTTGTTCACAGCTAAAGGAGACAATAGCTGCATATAACTATGTAACAACATAACCGGGCCCCAACGTGCACATAGAGACTCCCTGCAGTGACACCAATGTTATCTGGGACTTAAATATTGTCTGCATAAGTTGATTTCTATTACTAAGCAACATAGTATTAATCTCAGATTTAGTTATATTACCATTTGTGTAATGACTTAAAGTGTATATGGTGTCTGTGTTTAAGTTGCTTGAATCAAATCTTTCCCTTCCCTACTGTAATCAGTTCCTTTTCTGAGTTATGTGGTAAACCATTTATTCTTTCATACAAAGCCCTGCCTGCCTTTCTTTGTGTCTGGGGAAACCTTGCCTCTCTGCCAGGAATAGAGAAGAGCTGCTGCTGAAGGAGGAATAGTCCATCAAGGTATCCCTGACCTGTTCCACATAGTTTACACACTTGTTATACCGGGGTGTTACATTGTGTGTGACTGACCTTAGGAAGAAACCGGAGCCTCCGCTGCAGTGACCCAGCAACCAGGGCACGGGAGTATACAGTGCCGCTGGGAGTGATGAAGCTGCAGTAAAGATGTCTATTAGACCTAGCCTGCTGCAGCCCTTGTAGATTCTCATAAAAAAAGTTCTTCTTTTCTTGTCAAAATTAATAGCTAAGAATAGGCTGCTTGAGGCAGGCCCCTGTTAAGTGGCCTGCTACTGAAGGCAACAACTACAAACTGAGCTCCCTGTTCATGGAAGCGGGGTTATAGAGGAGAATGCGCTGAGCATCTTGGGAACAGTCAAAAGCTTTGAGCCGGTTGGTGCCTCAGATCAAGATCCTACTCTACACCCCAATGTGAATCCTTGTGGAGTCCAGTGTACCCCACAGAAGAAATTAATGTGTCACACCCATTGGCAGCAACCTTAGAATAGCTGCTGACGGGCACAATTGAGAAAGGAAGGGGGGGGGGACATTTGAATCCAGCACATAGATCAATTCAAATATGTAATTTGAACCTTCCTATTTTAAAATATAATGGATGAACCTCACCCTGTGAGAACAATCTTCATGATATAGAGATCTCATATGCAAAATAAGTATGAGTTGGGATAGGGCTGGGGAGGGTGGCTGCTCGGGCAGCCCCTCCCCCGTCAAGTTAAGGAGATTCAACTGAGGAAGCACAAGGGAACTCTCGTCTGGGGACAACAACTGCAGGGAGACCACATCTTTTCAGATGAACATGGGAGGGCGGAAGGCTGCCTAATACTGAAGCACCATCAAATATCAAACCATATGCAATAACTAGTACAAGCATTCCTGGGGGAAGGTCTGCAGGAGACGAATTTGCATACGGTGATGTCATCCAAGCAGTGGGCCAAAGTTGGCTGGAACCCTCATCTGCATATGAAAAGAGAAAAGGGTTATGCAGGGCATGGCGGCCTTTTGCGGCGCTTGGATGACCCCTAGTTCGCATTAAACACCTCCACCCTCCTTCGGTGTGGGGCTCATGTTGACTATGCCCCAGCCCCTGAAGCATTCAAGCTGATTTCTTGCAGCAGCTGGGCACTGTAACAGCTCCAGAGCTGCTCTGTAAGGCAAATAAAAGGGTGTGGGCCCTGCAGCACTACCTGTAGTTCGCATTGTGCGTTGGAAGGCACAAAGTAATCAGACGGGAGAAGTCAGGATAGTGCGCAAGGGCATAGAAGGGAGCGGCTCAAGAAAAGAGAAGTGGAAACAGACAGCAAACTAGGCTGGAGAGAGACCTGAGACAAAGAGATCTGAATTATACGAGAGCCGACCAGGGGAAACACAAATTATGCAGTCAAGTTTCCCACATTTGGGGAAATCGCAGGGGCAGCACAGCCAGAGTGCAATGGGTGAGCCTTGCCCTGGGAGAAGCACCTTCAAGATCATAGTATCTCACCTGGCAGGTAAGTAGGAGTTGGGCTAGAGCTGGGGAGGGTCGCTGCTCGGGCACCCCCCTGTCAAGTGAAGGAGATCCAACTGAGGCAGCACAATGGAACTCTCGAAAGAAGAACAAGGCTAGAGGAAGATCTGAGACAAAGAAATCTGACTTTTACCAGAGCTGACCAGCGGAAAACACAAACACAGTCCCCCACTACCACAAATAATGCAGGCGAGTTTCCCACATTTGGGGAAATCACAGGGGTCAGCATACCCAGAATGCAATGAATGAACCTCACCCTGGGTGAACAATCTTCATGACCATGGTGTCTCCTATGCAAAATAAGTATGATTTGGGATAGGGCTGGGGAGGGCCGCTGCTCAGGCACATCTCTGTCAAGTAAAGTTAATTCAACTGAGGCAGCACAAGGGAACTCTCATCTGGGGACAACAACTGCAGGGAGAACACATATTTTCAGATGAACATGGGAGGGCAGAAGGCTGCCTAATACTGAAGCACCCCCAAACAACAAACCAAATGCAACAACTAGTGCAAGCATTCCTGGGGGAAGGCCTGCAGCAGATGGATTTGCATATGGTGATGTTATCCAAGCAGTGGGTCAAAGTTGGCTTCAACCCTCATCTGCATATGAAAAGAGAAAAGGGGCGTGCAGGGCATGGCGGCCTTTTGCGCTGCTTGGATGACCCCTAGATCGCATTAAACACCCCCACCCTCCTTTGGTGTGGGGCTCATGTTGGCCATGCCCCATCCCATGAAGCATTCAAGCTGATTTCTTGCAGCAGCTGGGCACTGTAACAGCTCCAGAGCTGCTCTGTAAGGCAAGTAAAAGGGTGTGGGCCCTGCAGCACTACCTGTAGTTTGCATTGTGCATTGGAAGGCACAAAGTAAGCAGACGGGAGGAGAAGTCAGGATAGTGCACAAGGGTATAGAAGGGAGGGGCTCAAGAAAAGAGAAGTGGAAACAGACAGCAAACTAGGCTGGAGAGAGACCTGAGACAAAGAGATCTGAATTATACGAGAGCCGACCAGGGGAAACACAAATTATGCAGTCAAGTTTCCCACATTTGGGGAAATTGCAGGGGCAGCACACCCAGAGTGCAATGGGTGAGCCTTGCCCTGGGAGAAGCACCTTCATGATCATAGTATCTCACCTGGCAGGTAAGTAGGAGTTGGGCTAGAGCTGGGGAGGGTCGCTGCTCGGACACCCCCCTGTCAAGTGAAGGAGATCCAACTGAGGCAGCACAAAGGAACTCTCGAAAGAAGAACAAGGCTAGAGGAAGATCTGAGACAAAGAAATTTGACTTTTACCAGAGCTGACCAGAGGAAAGCACAAACACAGTCCACCACTACCACAAATAATGCAGTCGAGTTTCCCACATTTGGGGAAATCACAGGGGTCAGCATACCCAGAGTGCAATGAATGAACCGCACCCTGGGAGAACAATCTTCATAACAATGGTATCTCCTATGCAAAATAAGTATGATTTGGGATATGGCTGCGGAGGGCCGCTGCTCAGGCACATCTCTGTCAAGTAAAGGAGATTCAACTGAGGCAGCACAAGGGAACTCTCATCTGGGGACAACAACTGCAGGGAGAACACATATTTTCAGATGAACATGGGAGGGCAGAAGGCTGCCTAATACTGAAGCACCCCCAAACAACAAACCAAATGCAACAACTAGTGCAAGCATTCCTGGGGGAAGGCCTGCAGCAGATAGATTTGCATATGGTGATGTCATCCAAGCAGTGGGTCAAAGTTGGCTTCAACCCTCGTCTGCATATGAAAAGAGAAAAGGGGCGTGCAGGGCATGGTGGCCTTTTGTGGCACTTGGCTGACCCCTAGTTTGCATTAAACACCTCCACCCTCCTTCGGTGTGGGGCTCATGTTGGCTATGCCCCAGCCCCTGAAGCATTCAAGCTGATTTCTTGCAGCAGCTGGGCACTGTAACAGCTCCAGAGCTGCTCTGTAAGGCAAGTAAAAGGTTGTGGGCCCTGCAGCACTACCTGTAGTTCGCATTGTGCGTTGGAAGGCACAAAGTAAGCAGAAAGGAGGAGAAGTCAGGATAGTGCGCAAGGGCATAGAAGGGAGCTGCTGAAGAAAAGAGAAGTGGAAACAGACAGCAAACTAGGCTGGAGAGAGACCTGAGACAAAGAGATCTGAATTATACGAGACCTGACCAGGGGAAACACAAATTATGCAGTCAAGTTTCCCACATTTGGGGAAATCGCAGGAGCAGCACACCCAGAGTGCAATGGGTGAGCCTTGCCCTGGGAGAAGCACCTTCATGATCATAGTATCTCACCTGGCAGGTAAGTAGGAGTTGGGCTAGAGCTGGGGAGGGTCGCTGCTCGGGCACCCCCCTGTCAAGTGAAGGAGATCCAACTGAGGCAGCACAAAGGAACTCTCGAAAGAAGAACAAGGCTAGAGGAAGATCTGAGACAAAGAAATCTGACTTTTACCAGAGCTGACCAGAGGAAAGCACAAACACAGTCCACCACTACCACAAATAATGCAGTCGAGTTTCCCACATTTGGGGAAATCACAGGGGTCAGCATACCCAGAGTGCAATGAATGAACCGCACCCTGGGAGAACAATCTTCATAACAATGGTATCTCCTATGCAAAATAAGTATGATTTGGGATATGGCTGGGGAGGGCCGCTGCTCAGGCACATCTCTGTCAAGTAAAGGAGATTCAACTGAGGCAGCACAAGGGAACTCTCATCTGGGGACAACAACTGCAGGGAGAACACATATTTTCAGATGAACATGGGAGGGCAGAAGGCTGCCTAATACTGAAGCACCCCCAAACAACAAACCAAATGCAACAACTAGTGCAAGCATTCCTGGGGGAAGGCCTGCAGCAGATAGATTTGCATATGGTGATGTCATCCAAGCAGTGGGTCAAAGTTGGCTTCAACCCTCGTCTGCATATGAAAAGAGAAAAGGGGCGTGCAGGGCATGGTGGCCTTTTGCGGCACTTGGCTGACCCCTAGTTTGCATTAAACACCTCCACCCTCCTTCGGTGTAGGGCTCATGTTGGCTATGCCCCAGCCCCTGAAGCATTCAAGCTGATTTCTTGCAGCAGCTGGGCACTGTAACAGCTCCAGAGCTGCTCTGTAAGGCAAGTAAAAGGGTGTGGGCCCTGCAGCACTACCTGTAGTTCGCATTGTGCGTTGGAAGGCACAAAGTAAGCAGAAAGGAGGAGAAGTCAGGATAGTGCGCAAGGGCATAGAAGGGAGCGGCTCAAGAAAAGAGAAGTGGAAACAGACAGCAAACTAGGCTGGAGAGAGACCTGAGACAAAGAGATCTGAATTATACGAGACCTGACCAGGGGAAACACAAATTATGCAGTCAAGTTTCCCACATTTGGGGAAATCGCAGGGGCAGCACACCCAGAGTGCAATGGGTGAGCCTTGCCCTGGGAGAAGCACCTTCATGATCATAGTATCTCACCTGGCAGGTAAGTAGGAGTTGGGCTAGAGCTGGGGAGGGTCGCTGCTCGGGCACCCCCCTGTCAAGTGAAGGAGATCCAACTGAGGCAGCACAAGGAAACTCTCGAAAGAAGAACAAGGCTAGAGGAAGATCTGAAACAAAGAAATCTGACTTTTACCAGAGATCAGAGGAAAACACAAACACAGTCCCCCACTACCAACAAATAAAGCAGTCGCGTTTCCCACATTTGGGGAAATCACAGGGGTCAGCATACCCAGAATGCAATGAATGAACCTCACCCTGGGAGAGTAATCTTCATGACCATGGTATCTCCTATGCAAAATAAGTATGATTTGGGATAGGGCTGGGGAGGGCCGCTGCTCATGCACATCTCTGTCAAGTAAAGGAGATTCAACTGAGGCAGCACAAGGGAACTCTCATCTGGGGACAACAACTGCAGGGAGAACACATATTTTCAGATGAACATGGGAGGGCAGAAGGCTGCCTAATACTGAAGCACCCCCAAACAACAAACCAAATGCAACAACTAGTGCAAGCATTCCTGGGGGAAGTTCTGCAGAAGACGGATTTGCATACGGTGATGTCATCCAAGCAGTGGGTCAAAGTTGGCTTCAACCCTCATCTGCATATGAAAAGAGAAATTGGGCGTGCAGGGCATGGCGGCCTTTTGCGGTGCTTGGATGACCCCTAGTTCGCATTAAACACCCCACCCTCCTTTGGTGTGGGGCTCATGTTGGCCATGCCCCATCCCCTGAAGCATTCAAGCTGATTTATTGCAGCAGCTGGGCACTGTAACAGCTCCAGAGCTGCTCTGAACGGCAAGTAAAAGGGTGTGGGCCCTGCAGCACTACCTGTAGTTTGCATTGTGCATTGGAAGGCACAAAGTAAGCAGACGGGAGAAGTCAGGATAGTGCGCAAGGGCATAGAAGGGAGCGGCTCAAGAAAAGAGAAGTTGAAACAGACAGCAAACTAGGCTGGAGAGAGACCTGAGACAAAGAGATCTGAATTATACGAGAGCCGACCAGGGGAAACACAAATTATGCAGTCAAGTTTCCCACATTTGGGGAAATCGCAGGAGCAGCACACCCAGAGTGCAATGGGTGAGCCTTGCCCTGGGAGAAGCACCTACATGATCATAGTATCTCACCTGCCAGGTAAGTAGAAGTTGGGCTAGAGCTGGGGAGGGTCGCTGCTCGGGTACCCCCCTGTCAAGTGAAGGAGATCCAACTGAGGCAGCACAAGGGAACTCTCGAAAGAAGAACAAGGCTAAAGGAAGATCTGAGACAAAGAAATCTGACTTTTACCAGAGCTGACCAGAGGAAAGCACAAACACAGTCCCCCACTACCACAAATAAAGCAGTCGAGTTTCCCACATTTGGGGAAATCACAGGGGTCAGCATACCCAGAATGCAATGAATGAACCTCACCGTGGGAGAACAATCTTCATGACCATGGTATCTCCTATGCAAAATAAGTATGATTTGGGATAGGGCTGGGGAGGGCCGCTGCTCAGGCACATCTCTGTCAAGTAAAGGAGATTCAACTGAGGCAGCACAAGGGAACTCTCATCTGGGGACAACAACTGCAGGGAGAACACATATTTTCAGATGAACATGGGAGGGCAGAAGGCTGCCTAATACTGAAGCACCCCCAAACAACAAACCAAATGCAACAACTAGTGCAAGCATTCCTGGGGGAAGGCCTGCAGCAGATGGATTTGCATACGGTGATGTCATCCAAGCAGTGGGTCAAAGTTGGCTTCAACCCTCGTCTGCATATGAAAAGAGAAAAGGGGCGTGCAGGGCATGGCGGCCTTTTGCGGCGCTTGGATGACCCCTAGTTCGCATTAAACACCTCCACCCTCCTTCGGTGTGGGGCTCATGTTGGCTATGCCCCAGCCCCTGAAGCATTCAAGCTGATTTCTTGCAGCAGCTGGGCACTGTAACAGCTCCAGAGCTGCTCTGTACGGCAAGTAAAAGGGTGTGGGCCCTGCAGCACTACCTGTAGTTTGCATTGTGCATTGGAAGGCACAAAGTAAGCAGACAGGAGGAGAAGTCAGGATAGTGCACAAGGGTATAAAAGGGAGGGGCTCATGAAAAAAGAAGTGGAAACAGACAGCAAACTAGGCTGGAGAGAGACCTGAGACAAAGAGATCTGAATTATACGAGAGCCGACCAGGGGAAACACAAATTATGCAGTCAAGCTTCCCACATTTGGGGAAATCAGAGTGCAATGGGTGAGCCTTGCCCTGGGAGAAGCACCTTCATGATCATAGTATCTCACCTGGCAGGTAAGTAGGAGTTGGGCTAGAGCTGGGGAGGGTCGCTGCTCGGGCACCCCTCTGTCAAGTGAAAGAGATCCAACTGAGGCAGCACAAGGAAACTCTCGAAAGAAGAACAAGGCTAGAGGAAGATCTGAGACAAATAAATCTGACTTTTACCAGAGCTGACCAGAGGAAAGCACAAACACAGTCCCCCACTACCACAAATAATGCAGTCGAGTTTCCCACATTTTGGAAATCACAGGGGTCAGCATACCCAGAATGCAATGAATGAACCTCACCCTGGGAGAACAATCTTCATGACCATGGTATCTCCTATGCAAAATAAGTATGATTTGGGATAGGGCTGGGGAGGGCCGCTGCTCAGGCACATCTCTGTCAAGTAAAGGAGATTCAACTGAGGCAGCACAAGGGAACTCTCATCTGGGGACAACAACTGCAGGGAGAACACATATTTTCAGATGAACATGGGAGGGCAGAAGGCTGCCTAATACTGAAGCACCCCCAAACAACAAACCAAATGCAACAACTAGTGCAAGCATTCCTGGGGGAAGGCCTGCAGCAGATGGATTTGCATACGGTGATGTCATCCAAGCAGTGGGTCAAAGTTGGCTTCAACCCTCGTCTGCATATGAAAAGAGAAAAGGGGCGTGCAGGGCATGGCGGCCTTTTGCGGCGCTTGGATGACCCCTAGTTCACATTAAACACCTCCACCCTCCTTCGGTGTGGGGCTCATGTTGGCTGTGCCCCAGCCCCTGAAGCATTCAAGCTGATTTCTTGCAGTAGCTGGGCACTGTAACAGCTCCAGAGCTGCTCTGTACGGCAAGTAAAAGGGTGTGGGCCCTACAGCACTACCTGTAGTTTGCATTGTGCATTGGAAGGCACAAAGTAAGCAGACAGGAGGAGAAGTCAGGATAGTGCACAAGGGTATAAAAGGGAGGGGCTCATGAAAAAAGAAGTGGAAACAGACAGCAAACTAGGCTGGAGAGAGACCTGAGACAAAGAGATCTGAATTATACGAGAGCCGACCAGGGGAAACACAAATTATGCAGTCAAGCTTCCCACATTTGGGGAAATCGCAGGGGCACCACACCCAGAGTGCAATGGGTGAGCCTTGCCCTGGGAGAAGCACCTTCATGATCATAGTATCTCACCTGGCAAGTAAGTAGGAGTTGGGCTAGAGCTGGGGAGGGTCGCTGCTCGGGCACCCCCCTGTCAAGTGAAAGAGATCCAACTGAGGCAGCACAAGGGAACTCTCGAAAGAAGAACAAGGCTAGAGGAAGATCTGAGACAAATAAATCTGACTTTTACCAGAGCTGTCCAGAGGAAAGCACAAACACAGTCCCCCACTACCACAAATAATGCAGTTGAGTTTCCCACATTTGGGGAAATCACAGGGGTCAGCATACCCAGAATGCAATGAATGAACCTCACCCTGGGAGAACAATCTTCATGACCATGGTATCGCCTATGCAAAATAAGTATGATTTGGGATAGGGCTGGGGAGGGCCGCTGCTCAGGCACATCTCTGTCAAGTAAAGGAGATTCAACTGAGGCAGCACAAGGGAACTCTCATCTGGGGACAACAACTGCAGGGAGAACACATATTTTCAGATAAACATGGGAGGGCAGAAGGCAGCCTAATACTGAAGCACCCCCAAACAACAAACCAAATGCAACAACTAGTACAAGCATTCCTGGGGGAAGGCCTGCAGCAGATGGATTTGCATATGGTGATGTCATCCAAGCAGTGGGTCAAAGTTGGCTTCAACCCTCGTCTGCATATGAAAAGAGAAAAGGGGCGTGCAGGGCATGGCGGCCTTTTGCGGCGCTTGGATGACCCCTAGTTCGCATTAAACACCTCCACCCTCCTTCGGTGTGGGGCTCATGTTGGCTATGCCCCAGCCCCTGAAGCATTCAAGCTGATTTCTTGCAGCAGCTGGGCACTGTAACAGCTCCAGAGCTGCTCTGAACGGCAAGTAAAAGGGTGTGGGCCCTGCAGCACTACCTGTAGTTTGCATTGTGCATTGGAAGGCACAAAGTAAGCAGACGGGAGAAGTCAGGATAGTGCGCAAGGGCATAGAAGGGAGCGGCTCAAGAAAAGAGAAGTTGAAACAGACAGCAAACTAGGCTGGAGAGAGACCTGAGACAAAGAGATCTGAATTATACGAGAGCCGACCAGGGGAAACACAAATTATGCAGTCAAGTTTCCCACATTTGGGGAAATCGCAGGAGCAGCACACCCAGAGTGCAATGGGTGAGCCTTGCCCTGGGAAAAGCACCTACATGATCATAGTATCTCACCTGCCAGGTAAGTAGAAGTTGGGCTAGAGCTGGGGAGGGTCGCTGCTCGGGTACCCCCCTGTCAAGTGAAGGAGATTCAACTGAGGCAGCACAAGGGAACTCTCGAAAGAAGAACAAGGCTAGAGGAAGATCTGAGACAAATAAATCTGACTTTTACCAGAGCTGACCAGAGGAAAGCACAAACACAGTCCCCCACTACCACAAATAATACAGTCGAGTTTCCCACATTTGGGGAAATCACAGGGGTCAGCATACCCAGAATGCAATGAATGAACCTCACCCTGGGAGAACAATCTTCATGACCATGGTATCTCCTATGCAAAATAAGTATGATTTGGGATAGGGCTGGGGAGGGCCGCTGCTCAGGCACATCTCTGTCAAGTAAAGGAGATTCAACTGAGGCAGCACAAGGGAACTCTCATCTGGGGACAACAACTGCAGGGAGAACACATATTTTCAGATGAACATGGGAGGGCAGAAGGCTGCCTAATAATGAAGCACCCCCAAACAACAAACCAAATGCAACAACTAGTGCAAGCATTCCTGGGGGAAGGCCTGCAGCAGATGGATTTGCATACGGTGATGTCATCCAAGCAGTGGGTCAAAGTTGGCTTCAACCCTCGTCTGCATATGAAAAGAGAAAAGGGGCATGCAGGGCATAGCGGCCTTTTGCGGCGCTTGGATGACCCCTAGTTCGCATTAAACACCTCCACCCTCCTTCGGTGTGGGGCTCATGTTGGCTATGCCCCAGCCCCTGAAGCATTCAAGCTGATTTCTTGCAGCAGCTGGGCACTGTAACAGCTCCAGAGCTGCTCTGTACGGCAAGTAAAAGGGTGTGGGCCCTGCAGCACTACCAGTAGTTTGCATTGTGCATTGGAAGGCACAAAGTAAGCAGACAAGAGGAGAAGTCAGGATAGTGCACAAGGGTATAAAAGGGAGGGGCTCATGAAAAAAGAAGTGGAAACAGACAGCAAACTAGGCTGGAGAGAGACCTGAGACAAAGAGATCTGAATTATACGAGAGCCGACCAGGGGAAACACAAATTATGCAGTCAAGCTTCCCACATTTGGGGAAATCGCAGGGGCACCACACCCAGAGTGCAATGGGTGAGCCTTGCCCTGGGAGAAGCACCTTCATGATCATAGTATCTCACCTGGCAGGTAAGTAGGAGTTGGGCTAGAGCTGGGGAGGGTCGCTACTCGGGCACCCCCCTGTCAAGTGAAAGAGATCCAACTGAGGCAGCACAAGGGAACTCTCGAAAGAAGAACAAGGCTAGAGGAAGATCTGAGACAAATAAATCTGACTTTTACCAGAGCTGACCAGAGGAAAGCACAAACACAGTCCCCCACTACCACAAATAATGCAGTCGAGTTTCCCACATTTGGGGAAATCACAGGGGTCAGCATACCCAGAATGCAATGAATGAACCTCACCCTGGGAGAACAATCTTCATGACCATGGTATCGCCTATGCAAAATAAGTATGATTTGGGATAGGGCTGGGGAGGGCCGCTGCTCAGGCACATCTCTGTCAAGTAAAGGAGATTCAGCTGAGGCAGCACAAGGGAACTCTCATCTGGGGACAACAACTGCAGGGAGAACACATATTTTCATATAAAAATCTTGGTCATGCTCTGGTTTCTCTTCAGAACGAACAAATCTTTCGCCTCTTACTAAAGATTTCCGTGGAGAGGAGCAAAACCGAGTTTTATCTCAATTTTTGCATGCCCCATCTTTTTGGGGTTTCTTTTACCGGTTTAAAGATAGAATGAGTGTGCTTTAATGTAAGCTCATTTGCATAGAAATGACAGTAAATGTTTATTTATGTTCAAACAGAACTTTCTTGACCATGCTACTTGCTTTAAAGATCTGGGAGCACATGGAATACAGTACAAACCATGCTTATAGCAAGGAGAAGCCAGGTGAGAAATCTGCTTTCTTTCAAATTGGGCACTCACTTTGATCTGAATGAGGACTGCTGGCACAGCACTCAGGCGACAGGTGGAATCTTGGTCATGCTCTGGTTTCTCTTCAGAACGAACAAATCTTTCGCCTTTTATTAAAGATTATCCGTGGAGAGGAGCAAAACTGAATTTTATCTCAATTTTTGCATGCCCCATATTATTGGGGTTTCTTTTATCAGTTTAAAGACAGAACGAGTGTGCTTTCTTGTTAGCTTTAATGTAAGTTTATTTGCATAACAATGACAATAAATGTCTGTTTCTTTTCAAGCAGAACTTTCTTGACCATACTAATTGCTTGAAAGATCTGGGAGCACATGGAAAAGAGTACAAACCATGTTTATAGCAAGGGGAAGCCTGGTGAGAAATCTGCTTTCTTTCTTTCAAATTGGGTGCTCACTTTGAGCTGAATGAGGACTGCTGGCATGGCACTCAGGCGACAGGTGGAATCTTGGTCATGCTCTGGTTTCTCTTCAGAACGAACAAATCTTTCGCCTTTTACTAAAGATTTCCGTGGAGAGGAGCAAAACTGAGTTTTATCTCAATTTTTGCATGCCCCATATCATACCTCCCAACTGTCCCGATTTTCGCGGGACAGTCCCGTTTTTTTGGGGACTGTCCCGCTGTCCCACCTGCGGGCCGCAGTGTCCCGCGGTGGGGAGGACAATTGGGAGGCTCTGTCTGTCGCTGCCCTGCTTAGCAGAGCAGCGGTGAATAGACGCTGTGCGCATGCGCACAGCGTCTATTCACTGAAGTCAGAGGGAGAGGTGGCATGCCAGCGGCTCACAGAGCGCTGGGCATGCCCGCTCAGTGCCGAAAACGGGGGCGTGACTCGCGATCGCGGGTCCTCCCGCGAAGCCACGCCCCCTTTTACTTAGGCCACACCCTTTTTGGGAGCGCGCGCGACTTCGCCGCGCGTGTGTCCCTTTTTGCGAGCCGACAAAGTTGGGAGGTATGCCCATATTATTGGGGTTTCTTTTATCAGTTTAAAGACAGAACGAGTTTGCTTTCTTGTTAGCTTTAATGTAAGTTTATTTGCATAACAATGACAGTAAATGTTTGTTTCTTTTCAAACAGAACTTTCTTGACCATGCTACTTGCTTGAAAGATCTGGGAGCACATGGAAAACAGTACAAACCATGCAGTATCACAAGAGCCTTTATTTGATCTTTCATGAAGATAGAGCAGAATTGAGGACACGTCAACAATTTCTGCCGAAGGTGGTTCATCTTTCCACATGGTGCCTTTGGCCACTGACACCTTCGTTGAGTCAAAGTCTCTGGCTGTGGTCAGAACTTTGAAAATTTATGTCACCAGAACGGTTCAGATTAGGAAAACAGAGGCTCTGTTTGTCCTGTATGCTCCCAAAAGGATTGGGTGTCCTGCTTCCATGTAGACCATTATGCGCTGGATCTGTGGTAAGATTCAGCATGCTCATTCCATGGCAGGATTGCCGTTACTGAATTAGGTGAAGACCCATTCTACTAGAAAGGTGGGTTCATCCTGGGCAGCTGGTCGGGGAGTCTCGGCATTGCAACTTTGCCGAGCAGCTATTTAGTAAACACTTTTGCTAAGTTTTACAAGTTTGATACCTTGGCCGATGATAACTTCAAGTTGGGTCATTCGGTGCTGCAGAGTCGTACGCACTCTTCCACCCGTTCAAGAGCTTTGGTATAACCCCATGGTTCTTAATGTGACCCCAGCATCCTCTAGGTCGTATGAGAAAATAGGATTTTAATACCTACCGGTAAATCCTTTTCTCTTAGTCTGTAGAGGATGCTGGGCACCCGTCCCAGTCCATACTGTGTCTGCAGTTATTACTTGTGGTTATACACATGTTGTGTTATGGTTCTGGTCAGCTTTTTGCTGCAATTGTTCATGCCGTTGGCTTGTGTTCTGTTGAATGCCACGTTCTGCGGCATGCTTAAGGTGTGAGCTGGTAAGATGCTCACCTTAGTTTAACAATAAATCCTTTCCTCGAAATGTCCGTCTCCATGGGCACAGTTCCTATAACTGGAGTCTGGAGGAGGGGCATAGAGGGAGGAGCCAGTTCACACCCTTTGATAGTCTTAAAGTGCCCATGTCTCTTGCGGATCCCGTCTATACCCCATGGTTCTTAATGTGACCCCAGCATCCTCTACGGACTAAGAGAAAAGGATGCCCTTGCGCACTATCCTGACTTCTCCTCCCGTCTGCTTACTTTGTGCCTTCCAACGCACAATGCAAACTACAGGTGGTGCTGCAGGGCCCACACCCTTTTACTTGCCTTACAGAACAGCTCTGGAGCTGTTACAGTGCCCAGCTGCTGCAAGAAATCAGCTTGAATGCTTCAGGGGATGGGGCATGGCCAACATGAGCCCCACACCAAAGGAGGGTGGGGGTGTTTAATGAGAACTAGGGGTCATCCAAGCACTGCAAAAGGCCGCCATGCCCTGCACGCCCCTTTTCTCTTTTCATATGCAGATGAGGGTTCCAGCCAACTTTGGCCCACTGCTTGAATAACATCACTGTATGCAAATCCGTCTGCTGCAGACCTTCCCCCAGGAAGGCTTGTACTAGATGTTGCATATGGTTTGATATTTGATGGTGCTTCAGTATTAGGCAGCCTTCCGCCCTCCCATGTTCATCTGAAAAGATGTGGTCTCCCTGCAGTTGTTGTCCCCAGACGAGAGTTCCCTTGTGCTTCCTCAGTTGAATCTCCTTAACTTGACGGGGGAGGGGCTGCCCGAGCAGCCACCCTCCCCAGCCCTATCCCAACTCATACTTATTTTGCATATGAGATCTCTTGATCATGAAGATTGTTATCACAGGGTGAGGTTCATCCATTATATTTTAAAATAGGAAGGTACAAATTACATATTTGAATTGCATTTATGTGCTGGATTCAAATGTCCCCCCCCCCTTCCTTTCTCAATTGTGCCCGTCAGCAGCTATTCTAAGGTTGCTGCCAATGGGTGTGACACGTTAATTTCTTCTGTGGGGTACACTGGACTCCACAAGGATTCACATTGGGGTGTAGAGTAGGATCTTGATCTGAGGCACCAACCGGCTCAAAGCTTTTGACTGTTCCCAAGATGCTCAGTGCATTCTCCTCTATAACCCCGCTTCCATGAACAGGGAGCTCAGTTTGTAGTTGGTGCCTTCAGTAGCAGGCCACTTAACAGGGGCCTGCCTCAGGCAGCCTATTCTTAGCTATAAATTTTGACAAGAAAAGAAGAACTTGTTTTATGAGAATCTACAAGGGCTGCAGCAGGCTAGGTCTAATAGACATCTTTACTGCAGCTTCATCACTCCCAGCGGCGCTGTATACTCCCGTGCCCTGGTTGCTGGGTCACTGCAGCGGAGGGTCCGGTTTCATCCTAAGGTCAGTCACACACACACCACCCTTCCGGATCACGAGGCCGCTGATGAAGGGGAGCGTGGCCGTAGGGGGTGGACCGTGTGCGCACTGGCGTGGACACTGATTACTGGGCAGCCGCTCCACTAGCCACCAGGTACAGTTAAGGAGCACAGGTCTGGGGGTTTTTCTCCTATATTAACCCAATTTTGTACTGCCCGCAGCGCATTGTGATAGGTAATAGGGCCTGATTCAGGTTGGATTGCAATCACAATAAGCGATCCAACTGCAAAAATTGCTAAGAGCATACGCATGTGCCTGCATTTTCTGCGGCACCCCGCAGAGAATGCGATCGCCTCTGCCTGTCAATCGGGGCGGGGGGGGGATAGGTGGGTCAGCAACACTCCATTTCCAAGTCAGGGATGGAGCGGTGCGGGGGCAAGGCTTCAAAATGGGGTCTGCAACGGAGGAGACACAGGGGGCGTGGTCACAGCGGCTGTATGACATCACATTCAGCCGCTGTGATCACAAAAATGGTGGCGGCTTCCTGCGCGCACATACAGTCTGCACCAGCAGGAGGCTACACCATTTTTTATGATCACGCTGAACTGCAGTGCGACTGCAATTACAGCATGGTCAAGAAGGGAGGCGTCATGCTGGGTGGCCATGCCCTTTCACTGTGCAGGAGCCAGCACTGCTCACACACTAGTCCCCGGGTGCAGCCCCCAACCCCCGGGACACCCGGAGCAACAAAATGTAGATTCAGGCCACCAGGCCACGCCCCTACCTATGAAACCATGCCTCCTTTTTACCATTGCGCTGCTTATCTGCGCGCACTGCATTACAATCTCCCTCGCCACCTCTCTGGGTGTCACCAGTGATAGTGACACCTCTGCCATGCTTGTAGCAGCTGGTCCTAAGATCTACGCCTCAAGCCCTGAGTGTTTGCCCTTGTGACTTGTTGATCATCATAGCGAAGCAGATGCTTACAGAAAACTGCAGGGGCTTAGATTGAAAATAAAAAAATTGATGGGTATAAGGTAGAGAGGAGCGGGTTCGGTTCTCCGAGAACCGAATTCCCCACGAACTCCACGTTGTTTACACTGGTCCGAGGCAGGCTCGGTTGTTCCCGCCTGACTCGGAAAACCTGAACAAGGGAAAATGTCATCATCCCGCTGTCGGATTCTCGCGAGATTCGGATTCCATATAAAGAGCTGCTTGTTGCCGCCATTTTTACTCGTGCTTTGAAGAGAGAGCGGAATGGACGTGGCTATGTTCTCTCAGTGGAAATCTCAATATCAGTGCTCAGTATCAGTGGTTACTTATTGCTGCTCAGTAATACTAGTAGTGTGTCTCTCCTGCTCAGTGTCAGTTCTCAGTAGTATCCTCATCAGTGCTCAGTATCACTGCTCATTGTCTTGTGCTGCATTGTGGTGCTCAGCATACTACAGTACATTACTAATAGTCCAGTGCTGCATCTTGCTGCTCAGTGTCAGTTCTAGTATCCTCATCAGTGCTCACTATCACTGTTCATTGCATTTTGGTTTTCTGTATACTACAGTAACATAGTAATATAGTAACATATAGTAACATAGTTTTTGAGGTTGAATAGAGGCAAATTGCCCATCGTGTTCAACCTGTTTTAAGTTGTGATGATTCTACATACTTGCTGAATAATGTTTTATGACTAGTTAGCTACTATAACTCATGTTACCCCCGGATTAACCATGTTGATATTTTAAGTATTATAACCTTAGATAGCTTTTTCATTCAGAAATGTATCCATTCCTTTTTTAAATCCAATTACAGAGTCCGCCATTACCACCTTCCCTGGCAGGGAATTCCACATCCTGATTGCCCTAACAGTGAAGATCATAGTATCTCACCTGGCAGGTAAGTAGGAGTTGGGCTAGAGCTGTGGAGGATTGCTGCTCGGGCACCCCCTGTCAAGTGAAGGAGATCCAACTGAGGCAGCACAAGGGAACTCTCGAAAGAAGAACAAGGCTAGAGGAAGATCTGAGACAAAGAAATCTGACTTTTACCAGAGCTGACCAGAGGAAAGCACAAACACAGTCCCCCACTACCACAAATAATGCAGTCGAGTTTCCCACATTTGGGGAAATCACAGGGGTCAGCATACCCAGAATGCAATGAATGAACCTCACCCTGGGAGAACAATCTTCATGACCATGGTATCTCCTATGCAAAATAAGTATGATTTGGGATAGGGCTGGGGAGGGCCGCTGCTCAGGCACATCTCTGTCAAGTAAAGGAGATTCAACTGAGGCAGCACAAGGGAACTCTCATCTGGGGACAACAACTGCAGGGAGAACACATATTTTCAGATGAAAATCTTGGTCATGCTCTGGTTTCTCTTCAGAACGAACAAATCTTTCGCCTTTTACTAAAGATTTCCGTGGAGAGGAGCAAAACTGAGTTTTACCTCAATTTTTGCATGCCCCATCTTTTTGGATTTTCTTTTATCGGTTTAAAGATAGAATGAGTGTGCTTTAATGAAAGCTCATTTGCATAGAAATTACAGTAAATGTTTGTTTCTTTTCAAACAGAACTTTCTTGACCATGCTACTTGCTTGAAAGATCTGGGAGCACATGGAATACAGTACAAACCATGCTTATAGCAAGGAGAAGCCAGGTGAGAAATCTGCTTTCTTTCAAATTGGGCGCTCACTTTGATCTGAATGAGGACTGCTGGCATGGCACTCAGGCGACAGGTGGAATCTTGGTCATGCTCTGGTTTCTCTTCAGAATGAACAAATCTTTCGCCTTTTATTAAAGATTTCCGTGGAGAGGAGCAAAACTGAGTTTTATCTCAATTTTTGCATGCCCCATATTATTGGGGTTTCTTTTATCAGTTTAAAGACAGAACGAGTGTGCTTTCTTGTTGGCTTTAATGTAAGTTTATTTGTATAACAATGATAGTAAATGTCTGTTTCTTTTCAAACAGAACTTTCTTGACCATGCTACTTGCTTGAAAGATCTGGGAGCACATGGAAAAGAGTACAAACCATGCTTATAGCAAGGGGAAGCCTGGTGAGAAATCTGCTTTCTTTCTTTCAAATTGGGTGCTCACTTTGAGCTGAATGAGGACTGCTGGCATGGCACTCAGGCGACAGGTGGAATCTTGGTCATGCTCTGGTTTCTCTTCAGAACGAACAAATCTTTCGCCTTTTACTAAAGATTTCCGTGGAGAGGAGCAAAACTGAGTTTTATCTCAAATTTTGCATGCCCCATCTTATTGGGGTTTTATTTTATCTGTTTAAAGATAGAACGAGTGTGCTTTAATGTAAGCTCATTTGCATAGAAATGACAGTAAATGTTTGTTTCTTTTCAAACAGAACTTTCTTGACTATACTAATTGCTTGAAAGATCTGGGAACACATGGAAAAGAGTACAAACCATGTTTATAGCTAAGGGAAGCCTGGTGAGAAATCTGCTTTCTTTCTTTCAAATTGGGTGCTCACTTTGAGCTCAATGAGAACTGCTGGCATGGCACTCAGGCGACAGGTGGAATCTTGGTCATGCTCTGGTTTCTCTTCAGAACTAACAAATATTTCGCCTTTTATTAAAGATTTCCGTGGAGAGGAGCAAAACTGAGTTTTATCTCAATTTTTGCATGCCCCATATTATTGGGGTTTCTTTTATCAGTTTAAAGACAGAACGAGTGTGCTTTCTTGTTAGCTTTAATGTAAGTTGCCATAGATGCAGTGAAACACATGTGTAGGGCACGGCGTGTCCGCGTGTATTTGACTCATGTGAAATGTTATAAAACAAAAATATATGATTATGATGTTAGCTGTTAGTCTCCACTAATAGGGAATAGAAGCTGAGCTATAAGAAAGGAATACACTAGATATGATGTCACTTAGCAATTACAATGTCTAAAGTGCATACAGATAGCTACTAATAACTCTTGATAAGAAAGTATATCAGTGTGGGTATATTTATATGATGGGATATTGGGACTAGTGAATATATATCACTCCTGCTGTCCAGATTGGCAATAACCAGACAATTATGATAAGAGTAGAGATGTCACATGGGCTGCTATAGATATTAATTTAATGCTGTATGTGTCATTTGTTACAAATGGATACATTTTCTATGAGTCAGCCTAGCAGCTGCATGTTCTAACAGAACACTATCCTCACACAGAATCTGCTAACCTTGAGATAACTAAATGACAGTGTGTAACAGTCTCTTTACTATAAGACTGTTACAAAGTAATATATATATTTGAAGTCAGTCTAGCAGCTGTGTGTTCCAGCAGTTTATAAGACAAAGAAAATCTCCTATTGTGGAATCTAGACACATGGGACTGCTGGCCTGTGTCATACTATTTCTATGTAATACCAGTAACATGTATATAACTGTTACATAATTGTTACAAATGGATAAATCTTTGAGTCAGCCTAGCAGCTGCATGTCCTAACAGGACACCATAAATCCTTTACAGTGTAACAAATTGATTGGTAACACTTAAAGGCTGGAGAGCAGTTATATGCCTTACTAGCATACTCAATATACCACATTATTACACCAGTTACCACGATTATTGACAGCGCATTTGATATATTATATTACCCTCACACTGAGTCTGTTTACCTTTAGATAACTAAGTGACCGAATATGTAACAGTTTCTCTATCATAAGACTGTTACAAAGTGAGATAGATATATTTGGAAGTCAGTCAAACAGCTGTGTGTTTCAGCGGTTTATAAGAAAATTCCTCATTGTGGAATCTGGACCACTAAGGGTTATTATATATATAGCACATGGAATTGCCACATCTCCCTATATGATAATTTCATTACACTGTAACATAATAAGAATTAACTCTTTAACAGTGTAAATAGAGAGTAATGAATCTCTGACACATGGAATATATTATTTCTTAGATGAATTGGATAAACCATTATGACAGACACTTTGCTTCTTAATAAGAATTGAGGTGGCTATACCTCTAAGGAAAGCATTATTGCCTACGCCTAGATCAGATTAAATAAGATCTGGCTGAATATATGAAGGAAGGTTGCTATTTATATGAGAATTGGAATTGCTATATTCCTTAAGGCAACCCCACCGATTGATATATGTTGTCAATTAAGTATATCTGAACGGCTATATCTGGACCAGATTTAATAAGATCTGGCTGATTATATGAAGGAGGGCTGCTATTTATATTGGAATTGCCATATTCCTTAAGGCAACCGCACCTGTTGGTATATCTCGCCAATTAACTATATCTAAACAGCTAAATTAAAGCTATTCATCATTTTTTTAGTTTGGATATTAATAAATATGATCTTTCCATGATCCATAGAGATTTCCCTATCAAGTGATTCCTTATCCGATATAGAAAGCTATCCCCCTGTGGTATTGAATTTAGGAATATAGTCTTAGGGGACACAGAGAAATAAGTGATCCCCATCTACCTAAGCACCCCACAAATTGGAGGTTAGCTTACCGGTTATACTCAATCACCCCCACAAATTCGCCAATGGGGATGGCTTCCCGGGAGGTAACCCCTATTGAGTGAAGGGAGTATATAGGATACGACCCAGTGGTACCTGACGACATAGATACTAACAGCTATTTAATAACATTACGCTAGAAAGTGATTATTAGCAACATATATATCTATATAAACAACCCCGCCAGGGTTGTGCCTTCAAAAATAATCACACACGGACACGCTTTTTAAACCTTTTTTTCACATCTCTTTATTCTTCTTATGCACATGTATGTTAGTTCTGTGATTTTAACATTTATGTTTCACTGCAGTTTGGGATAATAATATTAATATTTATCCAATTTTAATACATACTTAATAAAGGTTATATTTTATGATTCATTCATTCTGTCCAGTGCGTCAACAGTGCAGATTTCTTCTTGTTTTTTCTCCCAAATTCTATAACAATGACAGTAAATGTTGTTTCTTTTCAAACAGAACTTTCTTGACCATGCTACTTGCTTGAAAGATCTGGGAGCACATGGAAAACAGTACAAACCATGCAGTATCACAAGAGCCTTTATTTGATCTTTCATGAAGATAGAGCAGAATTGAGGACACGTCAACAATTTCTGCCGAAGGTGGTTCATCTTTCCACATGGTGCCTTTGGCCACTGACACCTTCGTTGAGTCAAAGTCTCTGGCTGTGGTCAGAACTTTGAAAATTTATGTCACCAGAACGGTTCAGATTAGGAAAACAGAGGCTCTGTTTGTCCTGTATGCTCCCAACAGGATTGGGTGTCCTGCTTCCATGTAGACCATTATGCGCTGGATCTGTGGTAAGATTCAGCATGCTCATTCCATGGCAGGATTGCCATTACTGAATTAGGTGAAGACCCATTCTACTAGAAAGGTGGGTTCATCCTGGGCAGCTGGTCGGGGAGTCTCGGCATTGCAACTTTGCCGAGCAGCTATTTAGTAAACACTTTTGCTAAGTTTTACAAGTTTGATACCTTGGCTGATGATAACCTCAAGTTGGGTCATTCGGTGCTGCAGAGTCGTACGCACTCTCCCACCCGTTCAAGAGCTTTGGTATAACCCCATGGTTCTTAATGTGACCCCAGCATCCTCTAGGTCGTATGAGAAAATAGGATTTTAATACCTACTGGTAAATCCTTTTCTCTTAGTCCGTAGAGGATGCTGGGCACCCGTCCCAGTCCATACTGTGTCTGCAGTTATTACTTGTGGTTATACACATGTTATGTTATGGTTCTGGTCAGCTTTTTGCTGCAATTGTTCATGCCGTTGGCTTGTGTTCTGTTGAATGCCACGTTCTGCGGCATGCTTAAGGTGTGAGCTGGTAAGATGCTCACCTTAGTTTAACAATAAATCCTTTCCTCGAAATGTCCGTCTCCCTGGGCACAGTTCCTATAACTGGAGTCTGGAGGAGGGGCATAGAGGGAGGAGCCAGTTCACACCCTTTGAAAGTCTTAAAGTGCCCATGTCTCTTGCGGATCCCGTCTATACCCCATGGTTCTTAATGTGACCCCAGCATCCTCTACGGACTAAGAGAAAAGGATGCCCTTGCGCACTATCCTGACTTCTCCTCCCGTCTGCTTACTTTGTGCCTTCCAACGCACAATGCGAACTACAGGTGGTGCTGCAGGGCCCACACCCTTTTACTTGCCTTACAGAACAGCTCTGGAGCTGTTACAGTGCCCAGCTGCTGCAAGAAATCAGCTTGAATGCTTCAGGGGATGGGGCATGGCCAACATGAGCCCCACACCAAAGGAGGGTGGGGGTGTTTAATGCGAACTAGGGGTCATCCAAGCACCGCAAAAGGCCGCCATGCCCTGCATGCCCCTTTTCTCTTTTCATATGCAGATGAGGGTTCCAGCCAACTTTGGCCCACATCTTGGATGACATCACCGTATGCAAATCCGTCTTCTGCAGACCTTCCCCCAGGAATGCTTGTACTAGTTGTTGCATATGGTTTGATATTTGATGGTGCTTCAATATTAGGCAGCCTTCCACCCTCCCATGTTCATCTGAACAGATGTGGTCTCCCTGCAGTTGGTGTCCCCAGACGAGAGTTCCCTTGTGCGTCCTCAGTTGAATCTCCTTAACTTGACGGGGGAGGGGCTGCCCGAGCAGCCACCCTCCCCAGCCCTATCCCAACTCATACTTATTTTGCATATGAGATCTCTTGATCATGAAGATTGTTCTCACAGGGTGAGGTTCATCCATTATATTTTAAAATAGGAAGGTACAAATTACATATTTGAATTGCATCTATGTGCTGGATTCAAATGTACCCCCCCCCCCCTTCCTTTCTCAATTGTGCCCGTCAGCAGCTATTCTAAGGTTGCTGCCAATGGGTGTGACACATTAATTTCTTCTGTGGGGTACACTGGACTCCACAAGGATTCACATTGGGGTGTAGAGTAGGATCTTGATCTGAGGCACCAACCGGCTCAAAGCTTTTGACTGTTCCCAAGATGCTCAGCGCATCCTCCTCTATAACCCCGCTTCCATGAACAGGGAGCTCAGTTTGTAGTTGGTGCCTTCAGTAGCAGGCCACTTAACAGGGGCCTGCCTCAGGCAGCCTATTCTTAGCTATTAATTTTGACAAGAAAAGAAGAACTTGTTTTATGAGAATCTACAAGGGCTGCAGCAGGCTAGGTCTAATAGACATCTTTACTGCAGCTTCATCACTCCCAGCGGCGCTGTATACTCCCGTGCCCTGGTTGCTGGGTCACTGCAGCGGAGGCTCCAGTTTCTTCCTAAGGTCAGTCACACACACACCGCCCTTCCGGATCACGAGGCCGCTGATGAAGGGGAGCGTGGCCGTAGGGGGTGGACCGTGTGCGCACTGGCGTGGACACTGATTACTGGGCAGCCGCTCCACTAGCCACCAGGTACAGATAAGGAGCACAGGTCTGGGAGTTTTACTCCTATATTAACCCAATTTTGTACTGCCCGCAGCGCATTGTGATAGGTAATAGGGCCTGATTCAGGTTGGAATGCAATCACAATAAGCGATCCAACTGCAAAATTTGCTAACAGCATACGCATGTGCCTGCATTTTCTGCGGCACCCCGCAGAGAATGCGATCGCCTCTGCCTGTCAATCGGGGCGGGGGGGGGAGAGGGGGGTCAGCAACACTCCATTTCCAAGTCAGGGATGGAGCGGTGCGGGGGCAAGGCTTCAAAATGGGGTCTGCAACGGAGGAGACACAGGGGGCGTGGTCACAGCGGCTGTATGACATCACATTCAGCCGCTGTGATCACAAAAATGGTGGCGGCTTCCTGCGCGCACATACAGTCTGCACCAGCAGGAGGCTACACCATTTTTTATGATCACGCTGAACTGCAGTGCGACTGCAATTACAGCATGGTCAAGAATGGAGGCGTCATGCTGGGTGGCCATGCCCTGTCACTGTGCAGGAGCCAGCACCGCACACACACTAGTCCCCGGGTGCAGCCCCCAACCCCCGGGACACCCGGAGCAACAAAATGTAGATTCAGGCCACCAGGCCACGCCCCTACCTATGAAACCATGCCTCCTTTTTACCATTGCACTGCTTATCTGCGCGCACTGCATTACAATCTCCCTCGCCACCTCTCTGGGTGTCACCAGTGATAGTAACACCTCTGCCATGCTTGTAGCAGCTGGTCCTAAGATCTACGCCTCAAGCCCTGAGTGTTTGCCCTTGTGACTTGTTGATCATCATAGCGAAGCAGATGCTTACAGAAAACTGCAGGGGCTTAGATTGAAAATAAAAAAATTGATGGGTATAAGGTAGAGAGGAGCGGGTTCGGTTCTCCGAGAACCGAATTCCCGACGAACTCCACGTGGTTTACACTGGTCCGAGGCAGGCTCGGTTGTTCCCGCCTGACTCGGAAAACCTGAACAAGGGAAAATGTCATCATCCCGCTGTCGGATTCTCGCGAGATTCGGATTCCATATAAAGAGCAGCGCGTTGCCGCCATTTTTACTCGTGCATTGAAGAGAGAGCGGAGAGGACGTGGCTATGTTCTCTCAGTGGAAATCTCAATATCAGTGCTCAGTATCAGTGGTTACTTATTGCTGCTCAGTAATACTAGTAGTGTGTCTCTCCTGCTCAGTGTCAGTTCTCAGTAGTATCCTCATCAGTGCTCAGTATCACTGCTCATTGTCTTGTGCTGCATTGTGGTGCTCAGCATACTACAGTACATTACTAATAGTCCAGTGCTGCATCTTGCTGCTCAGTGTCAGTTCTAGTATCCTCATCAGTGCTCACTATCACTGCTCATTACATTGTGGTGTTCTGTATACTACAGTAACATAGTAATATAGTAACATATAGTAACATAGTTTTTGAGGTTGAATAGAGGCAAATTGCCCATCGTGTTCAACCTGTTTTAAGTTGTGATGATTCTACATACTTGCTGAATAATGTTTTATGACTAGTTAGCTACTATAACTCATGTTACCCCCGGATTAACCATGTTGATATTTTAAGTATTATAACCTTGGATAGCTTTTTCATTCAGAAATGTATCCATTCCTTTTTTAAATCCAATTACAGAGTCCGCCATTACCACCTTCCCTGGCAGGGAATTCCACATCCTGATTGCCCTAACAGTGAAGATCATAGTATCTCACCTGGCAGGTAAGTAGGAGTTGGGCTAGAGCTGTGGAGGATTGCTGCTCGGGCACCCCCTGTCAAGTGAAGGAGATCCAACTGAGGCAGCACAAGGGAACTCTCGAAAGAAGAACAAGGCTAGAGGAAGATCTGAGACAAAGAAATCTGACTTTTACCAGAGCTGACCAGAGGAAAGCACAAACGCAGTCCCCCACTACCACAAATAATGCAGTCGAGTTTCCCACATTTGGGGAAATCACAGGGGTCAGCATACCCAGAGTGCAATGAATGAACCTCACCCTGGGAGAACAATCTTCATGACCATGGTATCTCCTATGCAAAATAAGTATGATTTGGGATAGGGCTGGGGAGGGCCGCTGCTCAGGCACATCTCTGTCAAGTAAAGGAGATTCAACTGAGGCAACACAAGGGAACTCTCATCTGGGGACAACAACTGCAGGGAGAACACATATTTTCAGATGAACATGGGAGGGCAGAAGGCTGCCTAATACTGAAGCACCCCCAAACAACAAATCAAATGCAACTACTAGTGCAAGCATTCCTGGGGGAAGGCCTGCAGCAGATGGATTTGCATATGGTGATGTCATCCAAGCAGTGGGTCAAAGTTGGCTTCAACCCTCGTCTGCATATGAAAATAAAAAAGGGGTGTGCAGGGCATGGCGGCCTTTTGCGGCGCTTGGATGACCCCTAGTTCGCATTAAACACCTCCACCTTCCTTCGGTGTGGGGCTCATGTTGGCTATGCCCCAGCCCCTGAAGCATTCAAGCTGATTTCTTGCAGCAGCTGGGCACTGTAACAGCTCCAGAGCTGCTCTGTAAAGCAAGTAAAAGGGTGTGGGCCCTGCAGCACTACCTGTAGTTTGCATTGTGCGTTGGAAGGCACAAAGTAAGCAGACGGGAGAAGTCAGGATAGTGCACAAGGGCATAGAAGGGAGCGGCTCAAGAAAAGAGAAGTGGAAACAGACAGCAAACTAGGCTGGAGAGAGACCTGAGACAAAGAGATCTGAATTATACGAGAGCCGACCAGAGGAAACACAAATTATGTAATCAAGTGTCCCACATTTGGGGAAATTGTAGGAGCAGCACACCCAGAGTGCATTGGGTGAG
This sequence comes from Pseudophryne corroboree, assembly GCF_028390025.1. Lineage (NCBI taxonomy): Eukaryota > Metazoa > Chordata > Amphibia > Anura > Myobatrachidae > Pseudophryne > Pseudophryne corroboree. The sequence continues at coordinate 119,209 of NW_026968046.1, read as the reverse complement.
CCTTGCCCTGGGAGAAGCACCTTCCTGATCATAGTATCTCACCTGGCAGGTAAGTAGGAGTTGGGCTAGAGCTGGGGAGGGTCGCTGTTCGGGCACCCCCCTGTCAAGTGAAGGAGATCCAACTGAGGCAGCACAAGGAAACTCTCGAAAAAAGAACAAGGCTAGAGGAAGATCTGAGACAAAGAAATCTGACTTTTACCAGAGCTGACCAGAGGAAAGCACAAACACAGTCCCCCACTACCACAAATAATGCAGTCGAGTTTCCCACATTTGGGGAAATCACAGGGGTCAGCATACCCAGAATGCAATGAATGAACTTCACCCTGGGAGAACAATCTTCATGACAATTGTATCTCCTATGCAAAATAAGTATGATTTGGGATAGGGCTGGGGAGGGCCGCTGCTCAGGCACATCTCTGTCAAGTAAAGGAGATTCAACTGAGGCAGCACAAGGGAACTCTCATCTGGGGACAACAACTGCAGGGAGAACACATATTTTCAGATGAACATGGGAGAGCAGAAGGCTGCCTAATACTGAAGCACCCCCAAACAACAAACCAAATGCAACAACTAGTACAAGCATTCCTGGGAAAAGGTCTGCAGAAGACGGATTTGCATACGGTGATGTCATCCAAGCAGTGGGCCAAAGTTGGCTGGAACCCTCATCTGCATATGAAAAGAGAAAAGGGGTATGCAGGGCATGGCGGCCTTTTGCGGCGCTTGGATGACCCTTAGTTAGCATTAAACACCTCCACCCTCCGTCGGTGTGGGGCTCATGTTGGCTATGCCCCAGCCCCTGAAGCATTCAAGCTGATTTCTTGCAGCAGCTGGGCACTGTAACAGCTCCAGAGCTGCTCTGTAAGGCAAGTAAAAGGGTGTTGGCCCTGCAGCACTACCTGTAGTTTGCATTGTGCGTTGGAAGGCACAAAGTAAGCAGACAGGTGAAGTCAGGAGAGTGCACAAGGGCATAGAAGGCAGCGGCTCAAGAAAAGAGAAGTGGAAACAGACAGCAAACTAGGCTGGAGAGAGACCTGAGACAAAGAGATCTGAATTATACGAGAGCCGACCAGGGGAAACACAAATTATGCAGTCAAGTTTCCCACATTTGGGGAAATCACAGGAGCAGCACACCCAGAGTGCAATGGGTGAGCCTTGCCCTGGGAGAAGCACCTTCATGATCATAGTATCTCACCTGGCAGGTATGTAGGAGTTGGGCTAGAGCTGGGGAGGGTCGCTGCTCGGGTACCCCCCTGTCAAGTGAAGGAGATCAAACTGAGGCAGCACAATGGAACTCTCGAAAGAAGAACAAGGCTAGAGGAAGATCTGAGACAAAGAAATCTGACTTTTACCAGAGCTGACCAGAGGAAAACACAAACACAGTCCCCCACTACCACAAATAATGCAGTTGAGTTTCCCACATTTGGGGAAATCACAGGGGTCAGCATACCCAGAATGCAATGAATGAACCTCACCCTGGGAGAACAATCTTTATGACCATGGTATCTCCTATGCAAAATAAGTATGATTTGGGATAGGGCTGGGGAGGGCCGCTGCTCAGGCACATCTCTGTCAAGTAAAGGAGATTCAACTGAGGCAGCACAAGGGAACTCTCATCTGGGGACAACAACTGCAGGGAGAACACATATTTTCAGATGAACATGGGAGAGCAGAAGGCTGCCTAATACTGAAGCACCCCCAAACAACAAACCAAATGCAACAACTAGTGCAAGCATTCCTGGGGGAAGGCCTGCAGCAGATAGATTTGCATATGGTGATGTCATCCAAGCAGTGGGTCAAAGTTGGCTTCAACCCTCGTCTGCATATGAAAAGAGAAAAGGGGCGTGCAGGGCATGGTGGCCTTTTGCGGCACTTGGCTGACCCCTAGTTTGCATTAAACACCTCCACCCTCCTTCGGTGTGGGGCTCATGTTGGCTATGCCCCAGCCCCTGAAGCATTCAAGCTGATTTCTTGCAGCAGCTGGGCACTGTAACAGCTCCAGAGCTGCTCTGTAAGGCAAGTAAAAGGGTGTGGGCCCTGCAGCACTACCTGTAGTTCGCATTGTGCGTTGGAAGGCACAAAGTAAGCAGAAAGGAGGAGAAGTCAGGATAGTGCGCAAGGGCATAGAAGGGAGCGGCTCAAGAAAAGAGAAGTGGAAACAGACAGCAAACTAGGCTGGAGAGAGACCTGAGACAAAGATATCTGAATTATACGAGACCTGACCAGGGGAAACACAAATTATGCAGTCAAGTTTCCCACATTTGGGGAAATCGCAGGAGCAGCACACCCAGAGTGCAATGGGTGAGCCTTGCCCTTGGAGAAGCACCTTCATGATCATAGTATCTCACCTGGCAGGTAAGTAGGAGTTGGGCTAGAGCTGGGGAGGGTCGCTGCTCGGGCACCCCCCTGTCAAGTGAAGGAGATCCAACTGAGGCAGCACAAAGGAACTCTCGAAAGAAGAACAAGGCTAGAGGAAGATCTGAGACAAAGAAATCTGACTTTAACCAGAGCTGACCAGAGGAAAGCACAAACACAGTCCACCACTACCACAAATAATGCAGTCGAGTTTCCCACATTTGGGGAAATCACAGGGTTCAGCATACCCAGAGTGCAATGAATGAACCGCACCCTGGGAGAACAATCTTCATAACAATGGTATCTCCTATGCAAAATAAGTATGATTTGGGATATGGCTGCGGAGGGCCGCTGCTCAGGCACATCTCTGTCAAGTAAAGGAGATTCAACTGAGGCAGCACAAGGGAACTCTCATCTGGGGACAACAACTGCAGGGAGAACACATATTTTCAGATGAACATGGGAGGGCAGAAGGCTGCCTAATACTGAAGCACCCCCAAACAACAAACCAAATGCAACAACTAGTGCAAGCATTCCTGGGGGAAGGCCTGCAGCAGATAGATTTGCATATGGTGATGTCATCCAAGCAGTGGGTCAAAGTTGGCTTCAACCCTCGTCTGCATATGAAAAGAGAAAAGGGGCGTGCAGGGCATGGTGGCCTTTTGCAGCACTTGGCTGACCCCTAGTTTGCATTAAACACCTCCACCCTCCTTCGGTGTGGGGCTCATGTTGGCTATGCCCCAGCCCCTGAAGCATTCAAGCTGATTTCTTGCAGCAGCTGGGCACTGTAACAGCTCCAGAGCTGCTCTGTAAGGCAAGTAAAAGGGTGTGGGCCCTGCAGCACTACCTGTAGTTCGCATTGTGCGTTGGAAGGCACAAAGTAAGCAGAAAGGAGGAGAAGTCAGGATAGTGCGCAAGGGCATAGAAGGGAGCGGCTCAAGAAAAGAGAAGTGGAAACAGACAGCAAACTAGGCAGGAGAGAGACCTGAGACAAAGAGATCTGAATTATACGAGACCTGACCAGGGGAAACACAAATTATGCAGTCAAGTTTCCCACATTTGGGGAAATCGCAGGGGCAGCACACCCAGAGTGCAATGGGTGAGCCTTGCCCTGGGAGAAGCACCTTCATGATCATAGTATCTCACCTGGCAGGTAAGTAGGAGTTGGGCTAGAGCTGGGGAGGGTCGCTGCTCGGGCACCCCCCTGTCAAGTGAAGGAGATCCAACTGAGGCAGCACAAGGAAACTCTCGAAAGAAGAACAAGGCTAGAGGAAGATCTGAAACAAAGAAATCTGACTTTTACCAGAGATCAGAGGAAAACACAAACACAGTCCCCCACTGCCAACAAATAAAGCAGTCACGTTTCCCACATTTGGGGAAATCACAGGGGTCAGCATACCCAGAATGCAATGAATGAACCTCACCCTGGGAGAGTAATCTTCATGACCATGGTATCTCCTATGCAAAATAAGTATGATTTGGGATAGGGCTGGGGAGGGCCGCTGCTCATGCACATCTCTGTCAAGTAAAGGAGATTCAACTGAGGCAGCACAAGGGAACTCTCATCTGGGGACAACAACTGCAGGGAGAACACATATTTTCAGATGAACATGGGAGGGCAGAAGGCTGCCTAATACTGAAGCACCCCCAAACAACAAACCAAATGCAACAACTAGTGCAAGCATTCCTGGGGGAAGTTCTGCAGAAGACGGATTTGCATACGGTGATGTCATCCAAGCAGTTGGTCAAAGTTGGCTTCAACCCTCATCTGCATATGAAAAGAGAAAAGGGGCGTGCAGGGCATGGCGGCCTTTTGCGGTGCTTGGATGACCCCTAGTTCGCATTAAACACCCCACCCTCCTTTGGTGTGGGGCTCATGTTGGCCATGCCCCATCCCCTGAAGCATTCAAGCTGATTTATTGCAGCAGCTGGGCACTGTAACAGCTCCAGAGCAGCTCTGAACGGCAAGTAAAAGGGTGTGGGCCCTGCAGCACTACCTGTAGTTTGCATTGTGCATTGGAAGGCACAAAGTAAGCAGACGGGAGAAGTCAGGATAGTGCGCAAGGGCATAGAAGGGAGCGGCTCAAGAAAAGAGAAGTTGAAACAGACAGCAAACTAGGCTGGAGAGAGACCTGAGACAAAGAGATCTGAATTATACGAGAGCCGACCAGGGGAAACACAAATTATGCAGTCAAGTTTCCCACATTTGGGGAAATCGCAGGAGCAGCACACCCAGAGTGCAATGGGTGAGCCTTGCCCTGGGAGAAGCACCTACATGATCATAGTATCTCACCTGCCAGGTAAGTAGAAGTTGGGCTAGAGCTGGGGAGGGTCGCTGCTCGGGTACCCCCCTGTCAAGTGAAGGAGATCCAACTGAGGCAGCACAAGGGAACTCTCGAAAGAAGAACAAGGCTAAAGGAAGATCTGAGACAAAGAAATCTGACTTTTACCAGAGCTGACCAGAGGAAAGCACAAACACAGTCCCCCACTACCACAAATAAAGCAGTCGAGTTTCCCACATTTGGGGAAATCACAGGGGTCAGCATACCCAGAATGCAATGAATGAACCTCACCGTGGGAGAACAATCTTCATGACCATGGTATCTCCTATGCAAAATAAGTATGATTTGGGATAGGGCTGGGGAGGGCCGCTGCTCAGGCACATCTCTGTCAAGTAAAGGAGATTCAACTGAGGCAGCACAAGGGAACTCTCATCTGGGGACAACAACTGCAGGGAGAACACATATTTTCAGATGAACATGGGAGGGCAGAAGGCTGCCTAATACTGAAGCACCCCCAAACAACAAACCAAATGCATCAACTAGTGCAAGCATTCCTGGGGGAAGGCCTGCAGCAGATGGATTTGCATACGGTGATGTCATCCAAGCAGTGGGTCAAAGTTGGCTTCAACCCTCGTCTGCATATGAAAAGAGAAAAGGGGCATGCAGGGCATGGCGGCCTTTTGCGGCGCTTGGATGACCCCTAGTTCGCATTAAACACCTCCACCCTCCTTCGGTGTGGGGCTCATGTTGGCTATGCCCCAGCCCCTGAAGCATTCAAGCTGATTTCTTGCAGCAGCTGGGCACTGTAACAGCTCCAGAGCTGCTCTGTACGGCAAGTAAAAGGGTGTGGGACCTGCAGCACTACCTGTAGTTTGCATTGTGCATTGGAAGGCACAAAGTAAGCAGACAGGAGGAGAAGTCAGGATAGTGCACAAGGGTATAAAAGGGAGGGGCTCATGAAAAAAGAAGTGGAAACAGACAGCAAACTAGGCTGGAGAGAGACCTGAGACAAAGAGATCTGAATTATACGAGAGCCGACCAGGGGAAACACAAATTATGCAGTCAAGCTTCCCACATTTGGGGAAATCAGAGTGCAATGGGTGAGCCTTGCCCTGGGAGAAGCACCTTCATGATAATAGTATCTCACCTGGCAGGTAAGTAGGAGTTGGGCTAGAGCTGGGGAGGGTCGCTGCTCGGGCACCCCCCTGTCAAGTGAAAGAGATCCAACTGAGGCAGCACAAGGAAACTCTCGAAAGAAGAACAAGGCTAGAGGAAGATCTGAGACAAATAAATCTGACTTTTACCAGAGCTGACCAGAGGAAAGCACAAACACAGTCCCCCACTACCACAAATAATGCAGTCGAGTTTCCCACATTTGGGGAAATCACAGGGGTCAGCATACCCAGAATGCAATGAATGAACCTCACCCTGGGAGAACAATCTTCATGACCATGGTATCTCCTATGCAAAATAAGTATGATTTGGGATAGGGCTGGGGAGGGCCGCTGCTCAGGCACATCTCTGTCAAGTAAAGGAGATTCAACTGAGGCAGCACAAGGGAACTCTCATCTGGGGACAACAACTGCAGGGAGAACACATATTTTCAGATGAACATGGGAGGGCAGAAGGCTGCCTAATACTGAAGCACCCCCAAACAACAAACCAAATGCAACAACTAGTGCAAGCATTCCTGGGGGAAGGCCTGCAGCAGATGGATTTGCATACGGTGATGTCATCCAAGCAGTGGGTCAAAGTTGGCTTCAACCCTCGTCTGCATATGAAAAGAGAAAAGGGGCGTGCAGGGCATGGCGGCCTTTTGCGGTGCTTGGATGACCCCTAGTTCACATTAAACACCTCCACCCTCCTTCGGTGTGGGGCTCATGTTGGCTGTGCCCCAGCCCCTGAAGCATTCAAGCTGATTTCTTGCAGTAGCTGGGCACTGTAACAGCTCCAGAGCTGCTCTGTACGGCAAGTAAAAGGGTGTGGGCCCTACAGCACTACCTGTAGTTTGTATTGTGCATTGGAAGGCACAAAGTAAGCAGACAGGAGGAGAAGTCAGGATAGTGCACAAGGGTATAAAAGGGAGGGGCTCATGAAAAAAGAAGTGGAAACAGACAGCAAACTAGGCTGGAGAGAGACCTGAGACAAAGAGATCTGAATTATACGAGAGCCGACCAGGGGAAACACAAATTATGCAGTCAAGCTTCCCACATTTGGGGAAATCGCAGGGGCACCACACCCAGAGTGCAATGGGTGAGCCTTGCCCTGGGAGAAGATCCTTCATGATCATAGTATCTCACCTGGCAAGTAAGTAGGAGTTGGGCTAGAGCTGGGGAGGGTCGCTGCTCGGGCACCCCCCTGTCAAGTTAAAGAGATCCAACTGAGGCAGCACAAGGGAACTCTCGAAAGAAGAACAAGGCTAGAGGAAGATCTGAGACAAAGAAATCTGACTTTTACCAGAGCTGTCCAGAGGAAAGCACAAACACAGTCCCCCACTACCACAAATAATGCAGTCGAGTTTCCCACATTTGGGGAAATCACAGGGGTCAGCATACCCAGAATGCAATGAATGAACCTCACCCTGGGAGAACAATCTTCATGACCATGGTATCGCCTATGCAAAATAAGTATGATTTGGGATAGGGTTGGGGAGGGCCGCTGCTCAGGCACATCTCTGTCAAGTAAAGGAGATTCAACTGAGGCAGCACAAGGGAACTCTCATCTGGGGACAACAACTGCAGGGAGAACACATATTTTCAGATAAACATGGGAGGGCAGAAGGCTGCCTAATACTGAAGCACCCCCAAACAACAAACCAAATGCAACAACTAGTACAAGCATTCCTGGGGGAAGGCCTGCAGCAGATGGATTTGCATATAGTGATGTCATCCAAGCAGTGGGTCAAAGTTGGCTTCAACCCTCGTCTGCATATGAAAAGAGAAAAGGGGCGTGCAGGGCATGGCGGCCTTTTGCGGCGCTTGGATGACCCCTAGTTCGCATTAAACACCTCCACCCTCCTTCGGTGTGGGGCTCATGTTGGCTATGCCCCAGCCCCTGAAGCATTCAAGCTGATTTCTTGCAGCAGCTGGGCACTGTAACAGCTCCAGAGCTGCTCTGAACGGCAAGTAAAAGGGTGTGGGCCCTGCAGCACTACCTGTAGTTTGCATTGTGCATTGGAAGGCACAAAGTAAGCAGACGGGAGAAGTCAGGATAGTGCGCAAGGGCATAGAAGGGAGCGGCTCAAGAAAAGAGAAGTTGAAACAGACAGCAAACTAGGCTGGAGAGAGACCTGAGACAAAGAGATCTGAATTATACGAGAGCCGACCAGGGGAAACACAAATTATGCAGTCAAGTTTCCCACATTTGGGGAAATCGCAGGAGCAGCACACCCAGAGTGCAATGGGTGAGCCTTGCCCTGGGAGAAGCACCTACATGATCATAGTATCTCACCTGCCAGGTAAGTAGAAGTTGGGCTAGAGCTGGGGAGGGTCGCTGCTCGGGTACCCCCCTGTCAAGTGAAGGAGATTCAACTGAGGCAGCACAAGGGAACTCTCGAAAGAAGAACAAGGCTAGAGGAAGATCTGAGACAAATAAATCTGACTTTTACCAGAGCTGACCAGAGGAAAGCACAAACACAGTCCCCCACTACCACAAATAATGCAGTCGAGTTTCCCACATTTGGGGAAATCACAGGGGTCAGCATACCCAGAATGCAATGAATGAACCTCACCCTGGGAGAACAATCTTCATGACCATGGTATCTCCTATGCAAAATAAGTATGATTTGGGATAGGGCTGGGGAGGGCCACTGCTCAGGCACATCTCTGTCAAGTAAAGGAGATTCAACTGAGGCAGCACAAGGGAACTCTCATCTGGGGACAACAACTGCAGGGAGAACACATATTTTCAGATGAACATGGGAGGGCAGAAGGCTGCCTAATAATGAAGCACCCCCAAACAACAAACCAAATGCAACAACTAGTGCAAGCATTCCTGGGGGAAGGCCTGCAGCAGATGGATTTGCATACGGTGATGTCATCCAAGCAGTGGGTCAAAGTTGGCTTCAACCCTCGTCTGCATATGAAAAGAGAAAAGGGGCGTGCAGGGCATAGCGGCCTTTTGCGGCGCTTGGATGACCCCTAGTTCGCATTAAACACCTCCACCCTCCTTCGGTGTGGGGCTCATGTTGGCTATGCCCCAGCCCCTGAAGCATTCAAGCTGATTTCTTGCAGCAGCTGGGCACTGTAACAGCTCCAGAGCTGCTCTGTACGGCAAGTAAAAGGGTGTGGGCCCTGCAGCACTACCTGTAGTTTGCATTGTGCATTGGAAGGCACAAAATAAGCAGACAAGAGGAGAAGTCAGGATAGTGCACAAGGGTATAAAAGGGAGGGGCTCATGAAAAAAGAAGTGGAAACAGACAGCAAACTAGGCTGGAGAGAGACCTGAGACAAAGAGATCTGAATTATACGAGAGCCGACCAGGGGAAACACAAATTATGCAGTCAAGCTTCCCACATTTGGGGAAATCGCAGGGGCACCACACCCAGAGTGCAATGGGTGAGCCTTGCCCTGGGAGAAGCACCTTCATGATCATAGTATCTCACCTGGCAGGTAAGTAGGAGTTGGGTTAGAGCTGGGGAGGGTCGCTACTCGGGCACCCCCCTGTCAAGTGAAAGAGATCCAACTTAGGCAGCACAAGGGAACTCTCGAAAGAAGAACAAGGCTAGAGGAAGATCTGAGACAAATAAATCTGACTTTTACCAGAGCTGACTAGAGGAAAGCACAAACACAGTCCCCCACTACCACAAATAATGCAGTCGAGTTTCCCACATTTGGGGAAATCACAGGGGTCAGCATACCCAGAATGCAATGAATGAACCTCACCCTGGGAGAACAATCTTCATGACCATGGTATCGCCTATGCAAAATAAGTATGATTTGGGATAGGGCTGGGAGGGCCGCTGCTCAGGCACATCTCTGTCAAGTAAAGGAGATTCAGCTGAGGCAGCACAAGGGAACTCTCATCTGGGGACAACAACTGCAGGGAGAACACATATTTTCAGATAAAAATCTTGGTCATGCTCTGGTTTCTCTTCAGAACGAACAAATCTTTCGCCTCTTACTAAAGATTTCCGTGGAGAGGAGCAAAACCGAGTTTTATCTCAATTTTTGCATGCCCCATCTTTTTGGGGTTTCTTTTACCGGTTTAAAGATAGAATGAGTGTGCTTTAATGTAAGCTCATTTGCATAGAAATGACAGTAAATGTTTATTTATGTTCAAACAGAACTTTCTTGACCATGCTACTTGCTTTAAAGATCTGGGAGCACATGGAATACAGTACAAACCATGCTTATAGCAAGGAGAAGCCAGGTGAGAAATCTGCTTTCTTTCAAATTGGGCGCTCACTTTGATCTGAATGAGGACTGCTGGCACAGCACTCAGGCGACAGGTGGAATCTTGGTCATGCTCTGGTTTCTCTTCAGAATGAACAAATCTTTCGCCTTTTATTAAAGATTATCCGTGGAGAGGAGCAAAACTGAGTTTTATCTCAATTTTTGCATGCCCCATATTATTGGGGTTTCTTTTATCAGTTTAAAGACAGAACGAGTGTGCTTTCTTGTTAGCTTTAATGTAAGTTTATTTGCATAACAATGACAATAAATGTCTGTTTCTTTTCAAGCAGAACTTTCTTGACCATACTAATTGCTTGAAAGATCTGGGAGCACATGGAAAAGAGTACAAACCATGTTTATAGCAAGGGGAAGCCTGGTGAGAAATCTGCTTTCTTTCTTTCAAATTGGGTGCTCACTTTGAGCTGAATGAGGACTGCTGGCATGGCACTCAGGCGACAGGTGGAATCTTGGTCATGCTCTGGTTTCTCTTCAGAACGAACAAATCTTTCGCCTTTTACTAAAGATTTCCGTGGAGAGGAGCAAAACTGAGTTTTATCTCAATTTTTGCATGCCCCATATCATACCTCCCAACTGTCCCGATTTTCGCGGGACAGTCCCGTTTTTTGGGGACTGTCCCGCTGTCCCACCTGCGGGCCGCAGTGTCCCGCGGTGGGGAGGACAGTTGGGAGGCTCTGTCTGTCGCTGCCCTGCTTAGCAGAGCAGCGGTGAATAGTCGCTGTGCGCACAGCGTCTATTCACTGAAGTCAGAGGGAGAGGTGGCATGCCAGCGGCTCACAGAGCGCTGGGCATGCCCCCTCAGTGCCGAAAACGGGGGCGTGACTCGCGATCGCGGGTCCTCCCGCGAAGCCATGCCCCTTTTTACTTAGGCCACGCCCTTTTTGGGAGCGCGTGCGACTTCGCCGCGCGTGTGTCCCTCTTTGCGAGCCGACAAAGTTGGGAGGCATGCCCATATTATTGGGGTTTCTTTTATCAGTTTAAAGACAGAACGAGTGTGCTTTCTGGTTAGCTTTAATGTAAGTTTATTTGCATAACAATGACAGTAAATGTTTGTTTCTTTTCAAACAGAACTTTCTTGACCATGCTACTTGCTTGAAAGATCTGGGAGCACATGGAAAACAGTACAAACCATGCAGTATCACAAGAGCCTTTATTTGATCTTTCATGAAGATAGAGCAGAATTGAGGACACGTCAACAATTTCTGCCGAAGGTGGTTCATCTTTCCACATGGTGCCTTTGGCCACTGACACCTTCGTTGAGTCAAAGTCTCTGGCTGTGGTCAGAACTTTGAAAATTTATGTCACCAGAACGGTTCAGATTAGGAAAACAGAGGCTCTGTTTGTCCTGTATGCTCCCAACAGGATTGGGTGTCCTGCTTCCATGTAGACCATTATGCGCTGGATCTGTGGTAAGATTCAGCATGCTCATTCCATGGCAGGATTGCCGTTACTGAATTAGGTGAAGACCCATTCTACTAGAAAGGTGGGTTCATCCTGGGCAGCTGGTCGGGGAGTCTCGGCATTGCAACTTTGCCGAGCAGCTATTTAGTAAACACTTTTGCTAAGTTTTACAAGTTTGATACCTTGGCCGATGATAACTTCAAGTTGGGTCATTCGGTGCTGCAGAGTCGTACGCACTCTTCCACCCGTTCAAGAGCTTTGGTATAACCCCATGGTTCTTAATGTGACCCCAGCATCCTCTAGGTCGTATGAGAAAATAGGATTTTAATACCTACCGGTAAATCCTTTTCTCTTAGTCTGTAGAGGATGCTGGGCACCCGTCCCAGTCCATACTGTGTCTGCAGTTATTACTTGTGGTTATACACATGTTGTGTTATGGTTCTGGTCAGCTTTTTGCTGCAATTATTCATGCCGTTGGCTTGTGTTCTGTTGAATGCCACGTTCTGCGGCATGCTTAAGGTGTGAGCTGGTAAGATGCTCACCTTAGTTTAACAATAAATCCTTTCCTCGAAATGTCCGTCTCCATGGGCACAGTTCCTATAACTGGAGTCTGGAGGAGGGGCATAGAGGGAGGAGCCAGTTCACACCCTTTGACAGTCTTAAAGTGCCCATGTCTCTTGCGGATCCCGTCTATACCCCATGGTTCTTAATGTGACCCCAGCATCCTCTACGGACTAAGAGAAAAGGATGCCCTTGCGCACTATCCTGACTTCTACTCCCGTCTGCTTACTTTGTGCCTTCCAACGCACAATGCAAACTACAGGAGGTGCTGCAGGGCCCACACCCTTTTACTTGCCTTACAGAACAGCTCTGGAGCTGTTACAGTGCCCAGCTGCTGCAAGAAATCAGCTTGAATGCTTCAGGGGATGGGGCATGGCCAACATGAGCCCCACACCAAAGGAGGGTGGGGGTGTTTAATGAGAACTAGGGGTCATCCAAGCACTGCAAAAGGCCGCCATGCCCTGCACGCCCCTTTTCTCTTTTCATATGCAGATGAGGGTTCCAGCCAACTTTGGCCCACTGCTTGAATAACATCACTGTATGCAAATCCGTCTGCTGCAGACCTTCCCCCAGGAAGGCTTGTACTAGATGTTGCATATGGTTTGATATTTGATGGTGCTTCAGTATTAGGCAGCCTTCCGCCCTCCCATGTTCATCTGAAAAGATGTGGTCTCCCTGCAGTTGTTGTCCCCAGACGAGAGTTCCCTTGTGCTTCCTCAGTTGAATCTCCTTAACTTGACGGGGGAGGGGCTGCCCGAGCAGCCACCCTCCCCAGCCCTATCCCAACTCATACTTATTTTGCATATGAGATCTCTTGATCATGAAGATTGTTCTCACAGGGTGAGGTTCATCCATTATATTTTAAAATAGGAAGGTACAAATTACATATTTGAATTGCATTTATGTGCTGGATTCAAATGTCCCCCCCCCCCTTCCTTTCTCAATTGTGCCCGTCAGCAGCTATTCTAAGGTTGCTGCCAATGGGTGTGACACATTAATTTCTTCTGTGGGGTACACTGGACTCCACAAGGATTCACATTGGGGTGTAGAGTAGGATCTTGATCTGAGGCACCAACCGGCTCAAAGCTTTTGACTGTTCCCAAGATGCTCAGTGCATTCTCCTCTATAACCCCGCTTCCATGAACAGGGAGCTTAGTTTGTAGTTGGTGCCTTCAGTAGCAGGCCACTTAACAGGGGCCTGCCTCAGGCAGCCTATTCTTAGCTATAAATTTTGACAAGAAAAGAAGAACTTGTTTTATGAGAATCTACAAGGGCTGCAGCAGGCTAGGTCTAATAGACATCTTTACTGCAGCTTCATCACTCCCAGCGGCGCTGTATACTCCCGTGCCCTGGTTGCTGGGTCACTGCAGCGGAGGGTCCGGTTTCATCCTAAGGTCAGTCACACACACACCACCCTTCCGGATCACGAGGCCGCTGATGAAGGGGAGCGTGGCCATAGGGGGTGGACCGTGTGCGCACTGGCGTGGACACTGATTACTGGGCAGCCGCTCCACTAGCCACCAGGTACAGTTAAGGAGCACAGGTCTGGGGGTTTTTCTCCTATATTAACCCAATTTTGTACTGCCCGCAGCGCATTGTGATAGGTAATAGGGCCTGATTCAGGTTGGATTGCAATCACAATAAGCGATCCAACTGCAAAAATTGCTAAGAGCATACGCATGTGCCTGCATTTTCTGCGGCACCCCGCAGAGAATGCGATCGCCTCTGCCTGTCAATCGGGGCGGGGGGGGATAGGTGGGTCAGCAACACTCCATTTCCAAGTCAGGGATGGAGCGGTGCGGGGGCAAGGCTTCAAAATGGGGTCTGCAACGGAGTAGACACAGGGGGCGTGGTCACAGCGGCTGTATGACATCACATTCAGCCGCTGTGATCACAAAAATGGTGGCGGCTTCCTGCGCGCACATACAGTCTGCACCAGCAGGAGGCTACACCATTTTTTATGATCACGCTGAACTGCAGTGCGACTGCAATTACAGCATGGTCAAGAAGGGAGGCGTCATGCTGGGTGGCCATGCCCTTTCACTGTGCAGGAGCCAGCACCGCTCACACACTAGTCCCCGGGTGCAGCCCCCAACCCCCGGGACACCCGGAGCAACAAAATGTAGATTCAGGCCACCAGGCCACGCCCCTACCTATGAAACCATGCCTCCTTTTTACCATTGCGCTGCTTATCTGCGCGCACTGCATTACAATCTCCCTCGCCACCTCTCTGGGTGTCACCAGTGATAGTGACACCTCTGCCATGCTTGTAGCAGCTGGTCCTAAGATCTACGCCTCAAGCCCTGAGTGTTTGCCCTTGTGACTTGTTGATCATCATAGCGAAGCAGATGCTTACAGAAAACTGCAGGGGCTTAGATTGAAAATAAAAAAATATATGGGTATAAGGTAGAGAGGAGCGGGTTCGGTTCTCCGAGAACCGAATTCCCCACGAACTCCACGTTGTTTACACTGGTCCGAGGCAGGCTCGGTTGTTCCCGCCTGACTCGCAAAACCTGAACAAGGGAAAATGTCATCATCCCGCTGTCGGATTCTCGCGAGATTCGGATTCCATATAAAGAGCTGCGCGTTGCCGCCATTTTTACTCGTGCATTGAAGAGAGAGCGGAATGGACGTGGCTATGTTCTCTCAGTGGAAATCTCAATATCAGTGCTCAGTATCAGTGGTTACTTATTGCTGCTCAGTAATACTAGTAGTGTGTCTCTCCTGCTCAGTGTCAGTTCTCAGTAGTATCCTCATCAGTGCTCAGTATCACTGCTCATTGTCTTGTGCTGCATTGTGGTGCTCAGCATACTACAGTACATTACTAATAGTCCAGTGCTGCATCTTGCTGCTCAGTGTCAGTTCTAGTATCCTCATCAGTGCTCACTATCACTGTTCATTGCATTTTGGTTTTCTGTATACTACAGTAACATAGTAATATAGTAACATATAGTAACATAGTTTTTGAGGTTGAATAGAGGCAAATTGCCCATCGTGTTCAACCTGTTTTAAGTTGTGATGATTCTACATACTTGCTGAATAATGTTTTATGACTAGTTAGCTACTATAACTCATGTTACCCCCGGATTAACCATGTTGATATTTTAAGTATTATAACCTTAGATAGCTTTTTCATTCAGAAATGTATCCATTCCTTTTTTAAATCCAATTACAGAGTCCGCCATTACCACCTTCCCTGGCAGGGAATTCCACATCCTGATTGCCCTAACAGTGAAGATCATAGTATCTCACCTGGCAGGTAAGTAGGAGTTGGGCTAGAGCTGTGGAGGATTGCTGCTCGGGCACCCCCTGTCAAGTGAAGGAGATCCAACTGAGGCAGCACAAGGGAACTCTCGAAAGAAGAACAAGGCTAGAGGAAGATCTGAGACAAAGAAATCTGACTTTTACCAGAGCTGACCAGAGGAAAGCACAAACACAGTCCCCCACTACCACAAATAATGCAGTCGAGTTTCCCACATTGGGGAAATCACAGGGGTCAGCATACCCAGAATGCAATGAATGAACCTCACCCTGGGAGAACAATCTTCATGACCATGGTATCTCCTATGCAAAATAAGTATGATTTGGGATAGGGCTGGGGAGGGCCGCTGCTCAGGCACATCTCTGTCAAGTAAAGGAGATTCAACTGAGGCAGCACAAGGGAACTCTCATCTGGGGACAACAACTGCAGGGAGAACACATATTTTCAGATGAAAATCTTGGTCATGCTCTGGCTTCTCTTCAGAACGAACAAATCTTTCGCCTTTTACTAAAGATTTCCGTGGAGAGGAGCAAAACTGAGTTTTACCTCAATTTTTGCATGCCCCATCTTTTTGGATTTTCTTTTATCGGTTTAAAGATAGAATGAGTGTGCTTTAATGAAAGCTCATTTGCATAGAAATTACAGTAAATGTTTGTTTCTTTTCAAACAGAACTTTCTTGACCATGCTACTTGCTTGAAAGATCTGGGAGCACATGGAATACAGTACAAACCATGCTTATAGCAAGGAGAAGCCAGGTGAGAAATCTGCTTTCTTTCAAATTGGGCGCTCACTTTGATCTGAATGAGGACTGCTGGCATGGCACTCAGGCGACAGGTGGAATCTTGGTCATGCTCTGGTTTCTCTTCAGAATGAACAAATCTTTCGCCATTTATTAAAGATTTCCGTGGAGAGGAGCAAAACTGAGTTTTATCTCAATTTTTGCATGCCCCATATTATTGGGGTTTCTTTTATCAGTTTAAGGACAGAATGAGTGTGCTTTCTTGTTGGCTTTAATGTAAGTTTATTTGTATAACAATGACAGTAAATGTCTGTTTCTTTTCAAACAGAACTTTCTTGACCATGCTACTTGCTTGAAAGATCTGGGAGCACATGGAAAAGAGTACAAACCATGCTTATAGCAAGGGGAAGCCTGGTGAGAAATCTGCTTTCTTTCTTTCAAATTGGGTGCTCACTTTGAGCTGAATGAGGACTGCTGGCATGGCACTCAGGCGACAGGTGGAATCTTGGTCATGCTCTGGTTTCTCTTCAGAACGAACAAATCTTTCGCCTTTTACTAAAGATTTCCGTGGAGAGGAGCAAAACTGAGTTTTATCTCAAATTTTGCATTCCCCATCTTATTGGGGTTTTATTTTATCTGTTTAAAGATAGAACGAGTGTGCTTTAATGTAAGCTCATTTGCATAGAAATGACAGTAAATGTTTGTTTCTTTTCAAACAGAACTTTCTTGACTATACAAATTGCTTGAAAGATCTGGGAACACATGGAAAAGAGTACAAACCATGTTTATAGCTAGGGGAAGCCTGGTGAGAAATCTGCTATCTTTCTTTCAAATTGGGTGCTCACTTTGAGCTCAATGAGAACTGCTGGCATGGCACTCAGGCGACAGGTGGAATCTTGGTCATGCTCTGGTTTCTCTTCAGAACTAACAAATATTTCGCCTTTTATTAAAGATTTCCGTGGAGAGGAGCAAAACTGAGTTTTATCTCAATTTTTGCATGCCCCATATTATTGGGGTTTCTTTTATCAGTTTAAAGACAGAACGAGTGTGCTTTCTTGTTAGCTTTAATGTAAGTTGCCATAGATGCAGTGAAACACACGTGTAGGGCACGGCGTGTCCGCGTGTATTTGACTCATGTGAAATGTTATAAAACAAAAATATATGATTATGATGTTAGCTGTTAGTCTCCACTAATAGGGAATAGAAGCTGAGCTATAAGAAAGGAATACACTAGATATGATGTCACTTAGCAGATACAATGTCTAAAGTGCATACAGATAGCTACTAATAACTCTTGATAAGAAAGTATATCAGTGTGGGTATATTTATATGATGGGATATTGGGACTAGTGAATATATATCACTCCTGCTGTCCAGATTGGCAATAACCAGACAATTATGATAAGAGTAGAGATGTCACATGGGCTGCTATAGATATTAATTTAATGCTGTATGTGTCATTTGTTACAAATGGATACATTTTCTATGAGTCAGCCTAGCAGCTGCATGTTCTAACAGAACACTATCCTCACACAGAATCTGCTAACCTTGAGATAACTAAATGACAGTGTGTAACAGTCTCTTTACTATAAGACTGTTACAAAGTAATATATATATTTGAAGTCAGTCTAGCAGCTGTGTGTTCCAGCAGTTTATAAGACAAAGAAAATCTCCTATTGTGGAATCTAGACACATGGGACTGCTGGCCTGTGTCATACTATTTCTATGTAATACCAGTAACATGTATATAACTGTTACATAATTGTTACAAATGGATAAATCTTTGAGTCAGCCTAGCAGCTGCATGTCCTAACAGGACACCATAAATCCTTTACAGTGTAACAAATTGATTGGTAACACTTAAAGGCTGGAGAGCAGTTATATGCCTTACTAGCATACTCAATATACCACATTATTACACCAGTTACCACGATTATTGACAGCGCATTTGATATATTATATTACCCTCACACTGAGTCTGTTTACCTTTAGATAACTAAGTGACCGAATATGTAACAGTTTCTCTATCATAAGACTGTTACAAAGTGAGATAGATATATTTGGAAGTCAGTCAAACAGCTGTGTGTTTCAGCGGTTTATAAGAAAATTCCTCATTGTGGAATCTGGACCACTAAGGGTTATTATATATATAGCACATGGAATTGCCACATCTCCCTATATGATAATTTCATTACACTGTAACATAATAAGAATTAACTCTTTAACAGTGTAAATAGAGAGTAATGAATCTCTGACACATGGAATATATTATTTCTTAGATGAATTGGATAAACCATTATGACAGACACTTTGCTTCCTAATAAGAATTGAGGTGGCTATACCTCTAAGGAAAGCATTATTGCCTACGCCTAGATCAGATTAAATAAGATCTGGCTGAATATATGAAGGAAGGTTGCTATTTATATGAGAATTGGAATTGCTATATTCCTTAAGGCAACCCCACCGATTGATATATGTTGTCAATTAAGTATATCTGAACGGCTATATCTGGACCAGATTTAATAAGATCTGGCTGATTATATGAAGGAGGGCTGCTATTTATATTGGAATTGCCATATTCCTTAAGGCAACCGCACCTGTTGGTATATCTCGCCAATTAACTATATCTAAACAGCTAAATTAAAGCTATTCATCATTTTTTTAGTTTGGATATTAATAAATATGATCTTTCCATGATGCATAGAGATTTCCCTATCAAGTGATTCCTTATCCGATATAGAAAGCTATCCCCCTGTGGTATTGAATTTAGGAATATAGTCTTAGGGGACACAGAGAAATAAGTGATCCCCATCTACCTAAGCACCCCACAAATTGGAGGTTAGCTTACCGGTTATACTCAATCACCCCCACAAATTCGCCAATGGGGATGGCTTCCCGGGAGGTAACCCCTATTGAGTGAAGGGAGTATATAGGATACGACCCAGTGGTACCTGACGACATAGATACTAACAGCTATTTAATAACATTACGCTAGAAAGTGATTATTAGCAACATATATATCTATATAAACAACCCCGCCAGGGTTGTGCCTTCAAAAATAATCACACACGGACACGCTTTTTAAACCTTTTTTTCACATCTCTTTATTCTTCTTATGCACATGTATGTTAGTTCTGTGATTTTAACCTTTATGTTTCACTGCAGTTTGGGATAATAATATTAATATTTATCCAATTTTAATACATACTTAATAAAGGTTATATTTTATGATTCATTCATTCTGTCCAGTGCGTCAACAGTGCAGATTTCTTCTTGTTTTTTCTCCCAAATTCTATAACAATGACAGTAAATGTTGTTTCTTTTCAAACAGAACTTTCTTGACCATGCTACTTGCTTGAAAGATCTGGGAGCACATGGAAAACAGTACAAACCATGCAGTATCACAAGAGCCTTTATTTGATCTTTCATGAAGATAGAGCAGAATTGAGGACACGTCAACAATTTCTGCCGAAGGTGGTTCATCTTTCCACATGGTGCCTTTGGCCACTGACACCTTCGTTGAGTCAAAGTCTCTGGCTGTGGTCAGAACTTTGAAAATTTATGTCACCAGAACGGTTCAGATTAGGAAAACAGAGGCTCTGTTTGTCCTGTATGCTCCCAACAGGATTGGGTGTCCTGCTTCCATGTAGACCATTATGCGCTGGATCTGTGGTAAGATTCAGCATGCTCATTCCATGGCAGGATTGCCGTTACTGAATTAGGTGAAGACCCATTCTACTAGAAAGGTGGGTTCATCCTGGGCAGCTGGTCGGGGAGTCTCGGCATTGCAACTTTGCCGAGCAGCTATTTAGTAAACACTTTTGCTAAGTTTTACAAGTTTGATACCTTGGCTGATGATAACCTCAAGTTGGGTCATTCGGTGCTGCAGAGTCGTACGCACTCTCCCACCCGTTCAAGAGCTTTGGTATAACCCCATGGTTCTTAATGTGACCCCAGCATCCTCTAGGTCGTATGAGAAAATAGGATTTTAATACCTACCGGTAAATCCTTTTCTCTTAGTCCGTAGAGGATGCTGGGCACCCGTCCCAGTCCATACTGTGTCTGCAGTTATTACTTGTGGTTATACACATGTTATGTTATGGTTCTGGTCAGCTTTTTGCTGCAATTGTTCATGCCGTTGGCTTGTGTTCTGTTGAATGCCACGTTCTGCGGCATGCTTAAGGTGTGAGCTGGTAAGATGCTCACCTTAGTTTAACAATAAATCCTTTCCTCGAAATGTCCGTCTCCCTGGGCACAGTTCCTATAACTGGAGTCTGGAGGAGGGGCATAGAGGGAGGAGCCAGTTCACACCCTTTGAAAGTCTTAAAGTGCCCATGTCTCTTGCGGATCCCGTCTATACCCCATGGTTCTTAATGTGACCCCAGCATCCTCTACGGACTAAGAGAAAAGGATGCCCTTGCGCACTATCCTGACTTCTCCTCCCGTCTGCTTACTTTGTGCCTTCCAACGCACAATGCGAACTACAGGTGGTGCTGCAGGGCCCACACCCTTTTACTTGCCTTACAGAACAGCTCTGGAGCTGTTACAGTGCCCAGCTGCTGCAAGAAATCAGCTTGAATGCTTCAGGGGATGGGGCATGGCCAACATGAGCCCCACACCAAAGGAGGGTGGGGGTGTTTAATGCGAACTAGGGGTCATCCAAGCACCGCAAAAGGCCGCCATGCCCTGCATGCCCCTTTTCTCTTTTCATATGCAGATGAGGGTTCCAGCCAACTTTGGCCCACATCTTGGATGACATCACCGTATGCAAATCCGTCTTCTGCAGACCTTCCCCCAGGAATGCTTGTACTAGTTGTTGCATATGGTTTGATATTTGATGGTGCTTCAATATTAGGCAGCCTTCCACCCTCCCATGTTCATCTGAACAGATGTGGTCTCCCTGCAGTTGTTGTCCCCAGACGAGAGTTCCCTTGTGCGTCCTCAGTTGAATCTCCTTAACTTGACGGGGGAGGGGCTGCCCGAGCAGCCACCCTCCCCAGCCCTATCCCAACTCATACTTATTTTGCATATGAGATCTCTTGATCACGAAGATTGTTCTCACAGGGTGAGGTTCATCCATTATATTTTAAAATAGGAAGGTACAAATTACATATTTGAATTGCATCTATGTGCTGGATTCAAATGTCCCCCCCCCCCCCCCTTCCTTTCTCAATTGTGCCCGTCAGCAGCTATTCTAAGGTTGCTGCCAATGGGTGTGACACATTAATTTCTTCTGTGGGGTACACTGGACTCCACAAGGATTCACATTGGGGTGTAGAGTAGGATCTTGATCTGAGGCACCAACCGGCTCAAAGCTTTTGACTGTTCCCAAGATGCTCAGCGCATCCTCCTCTATAACCCCGCTTCCATGAACAGGGAGCTCAGTTTGTAGTTGGTGCCTTCAGTAGCAGGCCACTTAACAGGGGCCTGCCTCAGGCAGCCTATTCTTAGCTATTAATTTTGACAAGAAAAGAAGAACTTGTTTTATGAGAATCTACAAGGGCTGCAGCAGGCTAGGTCTAATAGACATCTTTACTGCAGCTTCATCACTCCCAGCGGCGCTGTATACTCCCGTGCCCTGGTTGCTGGGTCACTGCAGCGGAGGCTCCAGTTTCTTCCTAAGGTCAGTCACACACACACCGCCCTTCCGGATCACGAGGCCGCTGATGAAGGGGAGCGTGGCCGTAGGGGGTGGACCGTGTGCGCACTGGCGTGGACACTGATTACTGGGCAGCCGCTCCACTAGCCACCAGGTACAGTTAAGGAGCACAGGTCTGGGAGTTTTACTCCTATATTAACCCAATTTTGTACTGCCCGCAGCGCATTGTGATAGGTAATAGGGCCTGATTCAGGTTGGAATGCAATCACAATAAGCGATCCAACTGCAAAAATTGCTAACAGCATACGCATGTGCCTGCATTTTCTGCGGCACCCCGCAGAGAATGCGATCGCCTCTGCCTGTCAATCGGGGCGGGGGGGGGAGAGGGGGGTCAGCAACACTCCATTTCCAAGTCAGGGATGGAGCAGTGCGGGGGCAAGGCTTCAAAATGGGGTCTGCAACGGAGGAGACACAGGGGGCGTGGTCACAGCGGCTGTATGACATCACATTCAGCCGCTGTGATCACAAAAATGGTGGCGGCTTCCTGCGCGCACATACAGTCTGCACCAGCAGGAGGCTACACCATTTTTTATGATCACGCTGAACTGCAGTGCGACTGCAATTACAGCATGGTCAAGAATGGAGGCGTCATGCTGGGTGGCCATGCCCTGTCACTGTGCAGGAGCCAGCACCGCACACACACTAGTCCCCGGGTGCAGCCCCCAACCCCCGGGACACCCGGAGCAACAAAATGTAGATTCAGGCCACCAGGCCACGCCCCTACCTATGAAACCATGCCTCCTTTTTACCATTGCGCTGCTTATCTGCGCGCACTGCATTACAATCTCCTTCGCCACCTCTCTGGGTGTCACCAGTGATAGTGACACCTCTGCCATGCTTGTAGCAGCTGGTCCTAAGATCTACGCCTCAAGCCCTGAGTGTTTGCCCTTGTGACTTGTTGATCATCATAGCGAAGCAGATGCTTACAGAAAACTGCAGGGGCTTAGATTGAAAATAAAAAAATTGATGGGTATAAGGTAGAGAGGAGCGGGTTCGGTTCTCCGAGAACCGAATTCCCGACGAACTCCACGTGGTTTACACTGGTCCGAGGCAGGCTCGGTTGTTCCCGCCTGACTCGGAAAACCTGAACAAGGGAAAATGTCATCATCCCGCTGTCGGATTCTCTCGAGATTCGGATTCCATATAAAGAGCTGCGCGTTGCCGCCATTTTTACTCGTGCATTGAAGAGAGAGCGGAGAGGACGTGGCTATGTTCTCTCAGTGGAAATCTCAATATCAGTGCTCAGTATCAGTGGTTACTTATTGCTGCTCAGTAATACTAGTAGTGTGTCTCTCCTGCTCAGTGTCAGTTCTCAGTAGTATCCTCATCAGTGCTCAGTATCACTGCTCATTGTCTTGTGCTGCATTGTGGTGCTCAGCATACTACAGTACATTACTAATAGTCCAGTGCTGCATCTTGCTGCTCAGTGTCAGTTCTAGTATCCTCATCAGTGCTCACTATCACTGCTCATTACATTGTGGTGTTCTGTATACTACAGTAACATAGTAATATAGTAACATATAGTAACATAGTTTTTGAGGTTGAATAGAGGCAAATTGCCCATCGTGTTCAACCTGTTTTAAGTTGTGATGATTCTACATACTTGCTGAATAATGTTTTATGACTAGTTAGCTACTATAACTCATGTTACCCCCGGATTAACCATGTTGATATTTTAAGTATTATAACCTTAGATAGCTTTTTCATTCAGAAATGTATCCATTCCTTTTTTAAATCCAATTACAGAGTCCGCCATTACCACCTTCCCTGGCAGGGAATTCCACATCCTGATTGCCCTAACAGTGAAGATCATAGTATCTCACCTGGCAGGTAAGTAGGAGTTGGGCTAGAGCTGTGGAGGATTGCTGCTCGGGCACCCCCTGTCAAGTGAAGGAGATCCAACTGAGGCAGCACAAGGGAACTCTCGAAAGAAGAACAAGGCTAGAGGAAGATCTGAGACAAAGAAATCTGACTTTTACCAGAGCTGACCAGAGGAAAGCACAAACACAGTCCCCCACTACCACAAATAATGCAGTCGAGTTTCCCACATTGGGGAAATCACAGGGGTCAGCATACCCAGAATGCAATGAATGAACCTCACCCTGGGAGAACAATCTTCATGACCATGGTATCTCCTATGCAAAATAAGTATGATTTGGGATAGGGCTGGGGAGGGCCGCTGCTCAGGCACATCTCTGTCAAGTAAAGGAGATTCAACTGAGGCAGCACAAGGGAACTCTCATCTGGGGACAACAACTGCAGGGAGAACACATATTTTCAGATGAAAATCTTGGTCATGCTCTGGCTTCTCTTCAGAACGAACAAATCTTTCGCCTTTTACTAAAGATTTCCGTGGAGAGGAGCAAAACTGAGTTTTACCTCAATTTTTGCATGCCCCATCTTTTTGGATTTTCTTTTATCGGTTTAAAGATAGAATGAGTGTGCTTTAATGAAAGCTCATTTGCATAGAAATTACAGTAAATGTTTGTTTCTTTTCAAACAGAACTTTCTTGACCATGCTACTTGCTTGAAAGATCTGGGAGCACATGGAATACAGTACAAACCATGCTTATAGCAAGGAGAAGCCAGGTGAGAAATCTGCTTTCTTTCAAATTGGGCGCTCACTTTGATCTGAATGAGGACTGCTGGCATGGCACTCAGGCGACAGGTGGAATCTTGGTCATGCTCTGGTTTCTCTTCAGAATGAACAAATCTTTCGCCATTTATTAAAGATTTCCGTGGAGAGGAGCAAAACTGAGTTTTATCTCAATTTTTGCATGCCCCATATTATTGGGGTTTCTTTTATCAGTTTAAGGACAGAATGAGTGTGCTTTCTTGTTGGCTTTAATGTAAGTTTATTTGTATAACAATGACAGTAAATGTCTGTTTCTTTTCAAACAGAACTTTCTTGACCATGCTACTTGCTTGAAAGATCTGGGAGCACATGGAAAAGAGTACAAACCATGCTTATAGCAAGGGGAAGCCTGGTGAGAAATCTGCTTTCTTTCTTTCAAATTGGGTGCTCACTTTGAGCTGAATGAGGACTGCTGGCATGGCACTCAGGCGACAGGTGGAATCTTGGTCATGCTCTGGTTTCTCTTCAGAACGAACAAATCTTTCGCCTTTTACTAAAGATTTCCGTGGAGAGGAGCAAAACTGAGTTTTATCTCAAATTTTGCATTCCCCATCTTATTGGGGTTTTATTTTATCTGTTTAAAGATAGAACGAGTGTGCTTTAATGTAAGCTCATTTGAATAGAAATGACAGTAAATGTTTGTTTCTTTTCAAACAGAACTTTCTTGACTATACTAATTGCTTGAAAGATCTGGGAACACATGGAAAAGAGTACAAACCATGTTTATAGCTAGGGGAAGCCTGGTGAGAAATCTGCTATCTTTCTTTCAAATTGGGTGCTCACTTTGAGCTCAATGAGAACTGCTGGCATGGCACTCAGGCGACAGGTGGAATCTTGGTCATGCTCTGGTTTCTCTTCAGAACTAACAAATATTTCGCCTTTTATTAAAGATTTCCGTGGAGAGGAGCAAAACTGAGTTTTATCTCAATTTTTGCATGCCCCATATTATTGGGGTTTCTTTTATCAGTTTAAAGACAGAACGAGTGTGCTTTCTTGTTAGCTTTAATGTAAGTTGCCATAGATGCAGTGAAACACACGTGTAGGGCACGGCGTGTCCGCGTGTATTTGACTCATGTGAAATGTTATAAAACAAAAATATATGATTATGATGTTAGCTGTTAGTCTCCACTAATAGGGAATAGAAGCTGAGCTATAAGAAAGGAATACACTAGATATGATGTCACTTAGCAGATACAATGTCTAAGTGCATACAGATAGCTACTAATAACTCTTGATAAGAAAGTATATCAGTGTGGGTATATTTATATGATGGGATATTGGGACTAGTGAATATATATCACTCCTGCTGTCCAGATTGGCAATAACCAGACAATTATGATAAGAGTAGAGATGTCACATGGGCTGCTATAGATATTAATTTAATGCTGTATGTGTCATTTGTTACAAATGGATACATTTTCTATGAGTCAGCCTAGCAGCTGCATGTTCTAACAGAACACTATCCTCACACAGAATCTGCTAACCTTGAGATAACTAAATGACAGTGTGTAACAGTCTCTTTACTATAAGACTGTTACAAAGTAATATATATATTTGAAGTCAGTCTAGCAGCTGTGTGTTCCAGCAGTTTATAAGACAAAGAAAATCTCCTATTGTGGAATCTAGACACATGGGACTGCTGGCCTGTGTCATACTATTTCTATGTAATACCAGTAACATGTATATAACTGTTACATAATTGTTACAAATGGATAAATCTTTGAGTCAGCCTAGCAGCTGCATGTCCTAACAGGACACCATAAATCCTTTACAGTGTAACAAATTGATTGGTAACACTTAAAGGCTGGAGAGCAGTTATATGCCTTACTAGCATACTCAATATACCACATTATTACACCAGTTACCACGATTATTGACAGCGCATTTGATATATTATATTACCCTCACACTGAGTCTGTTTACCTTTAGATAACTAAGTGACCGAATATGTAACAGTTTCTCTATCATAAGACTGTTACAAAGTGAGATAGATATATTTGGAAGTCAGTCAAACAGCTGTGTGTTTCAGCGGTTTATAAGAAAATTCCTCATTGTGGAATCTGGACCACTAAGGGTTATTATATATATAGCACATGGAATTGCCACATCTCCCTATATGATAATTTCATTACACTGTAACATAATAAGAATTAACTCTTTAACAGTGTAAATAGAGAGTAATGAATCTCTGACACATGGAATATATTATTTCTTAGATGAATTGGATAAACCATTATGACAGACACTTTGCTTCCTAATAAGAATTGAGGTGGCTATACCTCTAAGGAAAGCATTATTGCCTACGCCTAGATCAGATTAAATAAGATCTGGCTGAATATATGAAGGAAGGTTGCTATTTATATGAGAATTGGAATTGCTATATTCCTTAAGGCAACCCCACCGATTGATATATGTTGTCAATTAAGTATATCTGAACGGCTATATCTGGACCAGATTTAATAAGATCTGGCTGATTATATGAAGGAGGGCTGCTATTTATATTGGAATTGCCATATTCCTTAAGGCAACCGCACCTGTTGGTATATCTCGCCAATTAACTATATCTAAACAGCTAAATTAAAGCTATTCATCATTTTTTTAGTTTGGATATTAATAAATATGATCTTTCCATGATGCATAGAGATTTCCCTATCAAGTGATTCCTTATCCGATATAGAAAGCTATCCCCCTGTGGTATTGAATTTAGGAATATAGTCTTAGGGGACACAGAGAAATAAGTGATCCCCATCTACCTAAGCACCCCACAAATTGGAGGTTAGCTTACCGGTTATACTCAATCACCCCCACAAATTCGCCAATGGGGATGGCTTCCCGGGAGGTAACCCCTATTGAGTGAAGGGAGTATATAGGATACGACCCAGTGGTACCTGACGACATAGATACTAACAGCTATTTAATAACATTACGCTAGAAAGTGATTATTAGCAACATATATATCTATATAAACAACCCCGCCAGGGTTGTGCCTTCAAAAATAATCACACACGGACACGCTTTTTAAACCTTTTTTTCACATCTCTTTATTCTTCTTATGCACATGTATGTTAGTTCTGTGATTTTAACCTTTATGTTTCACTACAGTTTGGGATAATAATATTAATATTTATCCAATTTTAATACATACTTAATAAAGGTTATATTTTATGATTCATTCATTCTGTCCAGTGCGTCAACAGTGCAGATTTCTTCTTGTTTTTTCTCCCAAATTCTATAACAATGACAGTAAATGTTGTTTCTTTTCAAACAGAACTTTCTTGACCATGCTACTTGCTTGAAAGATCTGGGAGCACATGGAAAACAGTACAAACCATGCAGTATCACAAGAGCCTTTATTTGATCTTTCATGAAGATAGAGCAGAATTGAGGACACGTCAACAATTTCTGCCGAAGGTGGTTCATCTTTCCACATGGTGCCTTTGGCCACTGACACCTTCGTTGAGTCAAAGTCTCTGGCTGTGGTCAGAACTTTGAAAATTTATGTCACCAGAACGGTTCAGATTAGGAAAACAGAGGCTCTGTTTGTCCTGTATGCTCCCAACAGGATTGGGTGTCCTGCTTCCATGTAGACCATTATGCGCTGGATCTGTGGTAAGATTCAGCATGCTCATTCCATGGCAGGATTGCCGTTACTGAATTAGGTGAAGACCCATTCTACTAGAAAGGTGGGTTCATCCTGGGCAGCTGGTCGGGGAGTCTCGGCATTGCAACTTTGCCGAGCAGCTATTTAGTAAACACTTTTGCTAAGTTTTACAAGTTTGATACCTTGGCTGATGATAACCTCAAGTTGGGTCATTCGGTGCTGCAGAGTCGTACGCACTCTCCCACCCGTTCAAGAGCTTTGGTATAACCCCATGGTTCTTAATGTGACCCCAGCATCCTCTAGGTCGTATGAGAAAATAGGATTTTAATACCTACCGGTAAATCCTTTTCTCTTAGTCCGTAGAGGATGCTGGGCACCCGTCCCAGTCCATACTGTGTCTGCAGTTATTACTTGTGGTTATACACATGTTATGTTATGGTTCTGGTCAGCTTTTTGCTGCAATTGTTCATGCCGTTGGCTTGTGTTCTGTTGAATGCCACGTTCTGCGGCATGCTTAAGGTGTGAGCTGGTAAGATGCTCACCTTAGTTTAACAATAAATCCTTTCCTCGAAATGTCCGTCTCCCTGGGCACAGTTCCTATAACTGGAGTCTGGAGGAGGGGCATAGAGGGAGGAGCCAGTTCACACCCTTTGAAAGTCTTAAAGTGCCCATGTCTCTTGCGGATCCCGTCTATACCCCATGGTTCTTAATGTGACCCCAGCATCCTCTACGGACTAAGAGAAAAGGATGCCCTTGCGCACTATCCTGACTTCTCCTCCCGTCTGCTTACTTTGTGCCTTCCAACGCACAATGCGAACTACAGGTGGTGCTGCAGGGCCCACACCCTTTTACTTGCCTTACAGAACAGCTCTGGAGCTGTTACAGTGCCCAGCTGCTGCAAGAAATCAGCTTGAATGCTTCAGGGGATGGGGCATGGCCAACATGAGCCCCACACCAAAGGAGGGTGGGGGTGTTTAATGCGAACTAGGGGTCATCCAAGCACCGCAAAAGGCCGCCATGCCCTGCATGCCCCTTTTCTCTTTTCATATGCAGATGAGGGTTCCAGCCAACTTTGGCCCACATCTTGGATGACATCACCGTATGCAAATCCGTCTTCTGCAGACCTTCCCCCAGGAATGCTTGTACTAGTTGTTGCATATGGTTTGATATTTGATGGTGCTTCAATATTAGGCAGCCTTCCACCCTCCCATGTTCATCTGAACAGATGTGGTCTCCCTGCAGTTGTTGTCCCCAGACGAGAGTTCCCTTGTGCGTCCTCAGTTGAATCTCCTTAACTTGACGGGGGAGGGCTGCCCGAGCAGCCACCCTCCCCAGCCCTATCCCAACTCATACTTATTTTGCATATGAGATCTCTTGATCATGAAGATTGTTCTCACAGGGTGAGGTTCATCCATTATATTTTAAAATAGGAAGGTACAAATTACATATTTGAATTGCATCTATGTGCTGGATTCAAATGTCCCCCCCCCCCTTCCTTTCTCAATTGTGCCCGTCAGCAGCTATTCTAAGGTTGCTGCCAATGGGTGTGACACATTAATTTCTTCTGTGGGGTACACTGGACTCCACAAGGATTCACATTGGGGTGTAGAGTAGGATCTTGATCTGAGGCACCAACCGGCTCAAAGCTTTTGACTGTTCCCAAGATGCTCAGCGCATCCTCCTCTATAACCCCGCTTCCATGAACAGGGAGCTCAGTTTGTAGTTGGTGCCTTCAGTAGCAGGCCACTTAACAGGGGCCTGCCTCAGGCAGCCTATTCTTAGCTATTAATTTTGACAAGAAAAGAAGAACTTGTTTTATGAGAATCTACAAGGGCTGCAGCAGGCTAGGTCTAATAGACATCTTTACTGCAGCTTCATCACTCCCAGCGGCGCTGTATACTCCCGTGCCCTGGTTGCTGGGTCACTGCAGCGGAGGCTCCAGTTTCTTCCTAAGGTCAGTCACACACACACCGCCCTTCCGGATCACGAGGCCGCTGATGAAGGGGAGCGTGGCCGTAGGGGGTGGACCGTGTGCGCACTGGCGTGGACACTGATTACTGGGCAGCCGCTCCACTAGCCACCAGGTACAGTTAAGGAGCACAGGTCTGGGAGTTTTACTCCTATATTAACCCAATTTTGTACTGCCCGCAGCGCATTGTGATAGGTAATAGGGCCTGATTCAGGTTGGAATGCAATCACAATAAGCGATCCAACTGCAAAAATTGCTAACAGCATACGCATGTGCCTGCATTTTCTGCGGCACCCCGCAGAGAATGCGATCGCCTCTGCCTGTCAATCGGGGCGGGGGGGGGAGAGGGGGGTCAGCAACACTCCATTTCCAAGTCAGGGATGGAGCGGTGCGGGGGCAAGGCTTCAAAATGGGGTCTGCAACGGAGGAGACACAGGGGGCGTGGTCACAGCGGCTGTATGACATCACATTCAGCCGCTGTGATCACAAAAATGGTGGCGGCTTCCTGCGCGCACATACAGTCTGCACCAGCAGGAGGCTACACCATTTTTTATGATCACGCTGAACTGCAGTGCGACTGCAATTACAGCATGGTCAAGAATGGAGGCGTCATGCTGGGTGGCCATGCCCTGTCACTGTGCAGGAGCCAGCACCGCACACACACTAGTCCCCGGGTGCAGCCCCCAACCCCCGGGACACCCGGAGCAACAAAATGTAGATTCAGGCCACCAGGCCACGCCCCTACCTATGAAACCATGCCTCCTTTTTACCATTGCGCTGCTTATCTGCGCGCACTGCATTACAATCTCCTTCGCCACCTCTCTGGGTGTCACCAGTGATAGTGACACCTCTGCCATGCTTGTAGCAGCTGGTCCTAAGATCTACGCCTCAAGCCCTGAGTGTTTGCCCTTGTGACTTGTTGATCATCATAGCGAAGCAGATGCTTACAGAAAACTGCAGGGGCTTAGATTGAAAATAAAAAAATTGATGGGTATAAGGTAGAGAGGAGCGGGTTCGGTTCTCCGAGAACCGAATTCCCGACGAACTCCACGTGGTTTACACTGGTCCGAGGCAGGCTCGGTTGTTCCCGCCTGACTCGGAAAACCTGAACAAGGGAAAATGTCATCATCCCGCTGTCGGATTCTCTCGAGATTCGGATTCCATATAAAGAGCTGCGCGTTGCCGCCATTTTTACTCGTGCATTGAAGAGAGAGCGGAGAGGACGTGGCTATGTTCTCTCAGTGGAAATCTCAATATCAGTGCTCAGTATCAGTGGTTACTTATTGCTGCTCAGTAATACTAGTAGTGTGTCTCTCCTGCTCAGTGTCAGTTCTCAGTAGTATCCTCATCAGTGCTCAGTATCACTGCTCATTGTCTTGTGCTGCATTGTGGTGCTCAGCATACTACAGTACATTACTAATAGTCCAGTGCTGCATCTTGCTGCTCAGTGTCAGTTCTAGTATCCTCATCAGTGCTCACTATCACTGCTCATTACATTGTGGTGTTCTGTATACTACAGTAACATAGTAATATAGTAACATATAGTAACATAGTTTTTGAGGTTGAATAGAGGCAAATTGCCCATCGTGTTCAACCTGTTTTAAGTTGTGATGATTCTACATACTTGCTGAATAATGTTTTATGACTAGTTAGCTACTATAACTCATGTTACCCCCGGATTAACCATGTTGATATTTTAAGTATTATAACCTTAGATAGCTTTTTCATTCAGAAATGTATCCATTCCTTTTTTAAATCCAATTACAGAGTCCGCCATTACCACCTTCCCTGGCAGGGAATTCCACATCCTGATTGCCCTAACAGTGAAGATCATAGTATCTCACCTGGCAGGTAAGTAGGAGTTGGGCTAGAGCTGTGGAGGATTGCTGCTCGGGCACCCCCTGTCAAGTGAAGGAGATCCAACTGAGGCAGCACAAGGGAACTCTCGAAAGAAGAACAAGGCTAGAAGAAGATCTGAGACAAAGAAATCTGACTTTTACCAGAGCTGACCAGAGGAAAGCACAAACACAGTCCCCCACTACCACAAATAATGCAGTCGAGTTTCCCACATTGGGGAAATCACAGGGGTCAGCATACCCAGAATGCAATGAATGAACCTCACCCTGGGAGAACAATCTTCATGACCATGGTATCTCCTATGCAAAATAAGTATGATTTGGGATAGGGCTGGGGAGGGCCGCTGCTCAGGCACATCTCTGTCAAGTAAAGGAGATTCAACTGAGGCAGCACAAGGGAACTCTCATCTGGGGACAACAACTGCAGGGAGAACACATATTTTCAGATGAAAATCTTGGTCATGCTCTGGCTTCTCTTCAGAACGAACAAATCTTTCGCCTTTTACTAAAGATTTCCGTGGAGAGGAGCAAAACTGAGTTTTACCTCAATTTTTGCATGCCCCATCTTTTTGGATTTTCTTTTATCGGTTTAAAGATAGAATGAGTGTGCTTTAATGAAAGCTCATTTGCATAGAAATTACAGTAAATGTTTGTTTCTTTTCAAACAGAACTTTCTTGACCATGCTACTTGCTTGAAAGATCTGGGAGCACATGGAATACAGTACAAACCATGCTTATAGCAAGGAGAAGCCAGGTGAGAAATCTGCTTTCTTTCAAATTGGGCGCTCACTTTGATCTGAATGAGGACTGCTGGCATGGCACTCAGGCGACAGGTGGAATCTTGGTCATGCTCTGGTTTCTCTTCAGAATGAACAAATCTTTCGCCATTTATTAAAGATTTCCGTGGAGAGGAGCAAAACTGAGTTTTATCTCAATTTTTGCATGCCCCATATTATTGGGGTTTCTTTTATCAGTTTAAGGACAGAATGAGTGTGCTTTCTTGTTGGCTTTAATGTAAGTTTATTTGTATAACAATGACAGTAAATGTCTGTTTCTTTTCAAACAGAACTTTCTTGACCATGCTACTTGCTTGAAAGATCTGGGAGCACATGGAAAAGAGTACAAACCATGCTTATAGCAAGGGGAAGCCTGGTGAGAAATCTGCTTTCTTTCTTTCAAATTGGGTGCTCACTTTGAGCTGAATGAGGACTGCTGGCATGGCACTCAGGCGACAGGTGGAATCTTGGTCATGCTCTGGTTTCTCTTCAGAACGAACAAATCTTTCGCCTTTTACTAAAGATTTCCGTGGAGAGGAGCAAAACTGAGTTTTATCTCAAATTTTGCATTCCCCATCTTATTGGGGTTTTATTTTATCTGTTTAAAGATAGAACGAGTGTGCTTTAATGTAAGCTCATTTGCATAGAAATGACAGTAAATGTTTGTTTCTTTTCAAACATAACTTTCTTGACTATACTAATTGCTTGAAAGATCTGGGAACACATGGAAAAGAGTACAAACCATGTTTATAGCTAGGGGAAGCCTGGTGAGAAATCTGCTATCTTTCTTTCAAATTGGGTGCTCACTTTGAGCTCAATGAGAACTGCTGGCATGGCACTCAGGCGACAGGTGGAATCTTGGTCATGCTCTGGTTTCTCTTCAGAACTAACAAATATTTCGCCTTTTATTAAAGATTTCCGTGGAGAGGAGCAAAACTGAGTTTTATCTCAATTTTTGCATGCCCCATATTATTGGGGTTTCTTTTATCAGTTTAAAGACAGAACGAGTGTGCTTTCTTGTTAGCTTTAATGTAAGTTGCCATAGATGCAGTGAAACACACGTGTAGGGCACGGCGTGTCCGCGTGTATTTGACTCATGTGAAATGTTATAAAACAAAAATATATGATTATGATGTTAGCTGTTAGTCTCCACTAATAGGGAATAGAAGCTGAGCTATAAGAAAGGAATACACTAGATATGATGTCACTTAGCATATACAATGTCTAAAGTGCATACAGATAGCTACTAATAACTCTTGATAAGAAAGTATATCAGTGTGGGTATATTTATATGATGGGATATTGGGACTAGTGAATATATATCACTCCTGCTGTCCAGATTGGCAATAACCAGACAATTATGATAAGAGTAGAGATGTCACATGGGCTGCTATAGATATTAATTTAATGCTGTATGTGTCATTTGTTACAAATGAATACATTTTCTATGAGTCAGCCTAGCAGCTGCATGTTCTAACAGAACACTATCCTCACACAGAATCTGCTAACCTTGAGATAACTAAATGACAGTGTGTAACAGTCTCTTTACTATAAGACTGTTACAAAGTAATATATATATTTGAAGTCAGTCTAGCAGCTGTGTGTTCCAGCAGTTTATAAGACAAAGAAAATCTCCTATTGTGGAATCTAGACACATGGGACTGCTGGCCTGTGTCATACTATTTCTATGTAATACCAGTAACATGTATATAACTGTTACATAATTGTTACAAATGGATAAATCTTTGAGTCAGCCTAGCAGCTGCATGTCCTAACAGGACACCATAAATCCTTTACAGTGTAACAAATTGATTGGTAACACTTAAAGGCTGGAGAGCAGTTATATGCCTTACTAGCATACTCAATATACCACATTATTACACCAGTTACCACGATTATTGACAGCGCATTTGATATATTATATTACCCTCACACTGAGTCTGTTTACCTTTAGATAACTAAGTGACCGAATATGTAACAGTTTCTCTATCATAAGACTGTTACAAAGTGAGATAGATATATTTGGAAGTCAGTCAAACAGCTGTGTGTTTCAGCGGTTTATAAGAAAATTCCTCATTGTGGAATCTGGACCACTAAGGGTTATTATATATATAGCACATGGAATTGCCACATCTCCCTATATGATAATTTCATTACACTGTAACATAATAAGAATTAACTCTTTAACAGTGTAAATAGAGAGTAATGAATCTCTGACACATGGAATATATTATTTCTTAGATGAATTGGATAAACCATTATGACAGACACTTTGCTTCCTAATAAGAATTGAGGTGGCTATACCTCTAAGGAAAGCATTATTGCCTACGCCTAGATCAGATTAAATAAGATCTGGCTGAATATATGAAGGAAGGTTGCTATTTATATGAGAATTGGAATTGCTATATTCCTTAAGGCAACCCCACCGATTGATATATGTTGTCAATTAAGTATATCTGAACGGCTATATCTGGACCAGATTTAATAAGATCTGGCTGATTATATGAAGGAGGGCTGCTATTTATATTGGAATTGCCATATTCCTTAAGGCAACCGCACCTGTTGGTATATCTCGCCAATTAACTATATCTAAACAGCTAAATTAAAGCTATTCATCATTTTTTTAGTTTGGATATTAATAAATATGATCTTTCCATGATGCATAGAGATTTCCCTATCAAGTGATTCCTTATCCGATATAGAAAGCTATCCCCCTGTGGTATTGAATTTAGGAATATAGTCTTAGGGGACACAGAGAAATAAGTGATCCCCATCTACCTAAGCACCCCACAAATTGGAGGTTAGCTTACCGGTTATACTCAATCACCCCCACAAATTCGCCAATGGGGATGGCTTCCCGGGAGGTAACCCCTATTGAGTGAAGGGAGTATATAGGATACGACCCAGTGGTACCTGACGACATAGATACTAACAGCTATTTAATAACATTACGCTAGAAAGTGATTATTAGCAACATATATATCTATATAAACAACCCCGCCAGGGTTGTGCCTTCAAAAATAATCACACACGGACACGCTTTTTAAACCTTTTTTTCACATCTCTTTATTCTTCTTATGTACATGTATGTTAGTTCTGTGATTTTAACCTTTATGTTTCACTGCAGTTTGGGATAATAATATTAATATTTATCCAATTTTAATACATACTTAATAAAGGTTATATTTTATGATTCATTCATTCTGTCCAGTGCGTCAACAGTGCAGATTTCTTCTTGTTTTTTCTCCCAAATTCTATAACAATGACAGTAAATGTTGTTTCTTTTCAAACAGAACTTTCTTGACCATGCTACTTGCTTGAAAGATCTGGGAGCACATGGAAAACAGTACAAACCATGCAGTATCACAAGAGCCTTTATTTGATCTTTCATGAAGATAGAGCAGAATTGAGGACACGTCAACAATTTCTGCCGAAGGTGGTTCATCTTTCCACATGGTGCCTTTGGCCACTGACACCTTCGTTGAGTCAAAGTCTCTGGCTGTGGTCAGAACTTTGAAAATTTATGTCACCAGAACGGTTCAGATTAGGAAAACAGAGGCTCTGTTTGTCCTGTATGCTCCCAACAGGATTGGGTGTCCTGCTTCCATGTAGACCATTATGCGCTGGATCTGTGGTAAGATTCAGCATGCTCATTCCATGGCAGGATTGCCGTTACTGAATTAGGTGAAGACCCATTCTACTAGAAAGGTGGGTTCATCCTGGGCAGCTGGTCGGGGAGTCTCGGCATTGCAACTTTGCCGAGCAGCTATTTAGTAAACACTTTTGCTAAGTTTTACAAGTTTGATACCTTGGCTGATGATAACCTCAAGTTGGGTCATTCGGTGCTGCAGAGTCGTACGCACTCTCCCACCCGTTCAAGAGCTTTGGTATAACCCCATGGTTCTTAATGTGACCCCAGCATCCTCTAGGTCGTATGAGAAAATAGGATTTTAATACCTACCGGTAAATCCTTTTCTCTTAGTCCGTAGAGGATGCTGGGCACCCGTCCCAGTCCATACTGTGTCTGCAGTTATTACTTGTGGTTATACACATGTTATGTTATGGTTCTGGTCAGCTTTTTGCTGCAATTGTTCATGCCGTTGGCTTGTGTTCTGTTGAATGCCACGTTCTGCGGCATGCTTAAGGTGTGAGCTGGTAAGATGCTCACCTTAGTTTAACAATAAATCCTTTCCTCGAAATGTCCGTCTCCCTGGGCACAGTTCCTATAACTGGAGTCTGGAGGAGGGGCATAGAGGGAGGAGCCAGTTCACACCCTTTGAAAGTCTTAAAGTGCCCATGTCTCTTGCGGATCCCGTCTATACCCCATGGTTCTTAATGTGACCCCAGCATCCTCTACGGACTAAGAGAAAAGGATGCCCTTGCGCACTATCCTGACTTCTCCTCCCGTCTGCTTACTTTGTGCCTTCCAACGCACAATGCGAACTACAGGTGGTGCTGCAGGGCCCACACCCTTTTACTTGCCTTACAGAACAGCTCTGGAGCTGTTACAGTGCCCAGCTGCTGCAAGAAATCAGCTTGAATGCTTCAGGGGATGGGGCATGGCCAACATGAGCCCCACACCAAAGGAGGGTGGGGGTGTTTAATGCGAACTAGGGGTCATCCAAGCACCGCAAAAGGCCGCCATGCCCTGCATGCCCCTTTTCTCTTTTCATATGCAGATGAGGGTTCCAGCCAACTTTGGCCCACATCTTGGATGACATCACCGTATGCAAATCCGTCTTCTGCAGACCTTCCCCCAGGAATGCTTGTACTAGTTGTTGCATATGGTTTGATATTTGATGGTGCTTCAATATTAGGCAGCCTTCCACCCTCCCATGTTCATCTGAACAGATGTGGTCTCCCTGCAGTTGTTGTCCCCAGACGAGAGTTCCCTTGTGCGTCCTCAGTTGAATCTCCTTAACTTGACGGGGGAGGGCTGCCCGAGCAGCCACCCTCCCCAGCCCTATCCCAACTCATACTTATTTTGCATATGAGATCTCTTGATCATGAAGATTGTTCTCACAGGGTGAGGTTCATCCATTATATTTTAAAATAGGAAGGTACAAATTACATATTTGAATTGCATCTATGTGCTGGATTCAAATGTCCCCCCC
This sequence comes from Pseudophryne corroboree, assembly GCF_028390025.1. NCBI lineage: Eukaryota > Metazoa > Chordata > Amphibia > Anura > Myobatrachidae > Pseudophryne > Pseudophryne corroboree. Next base: position 81,590 of record NW_026968046.1, on the reverse strand, counting down.
CCCCCCCCTTCCTTTCTCAATTGTGCCCGTCAGCAGCTATTCTAAGGTTGCTGCCAATGGGTGTGACACATTAATTTCTTCTGTGGGGTACACTGGACTCCACAAGGATTCACATTGGGGTGTAGAGTAGGATCTTGATCTGAGGCACCAACCGGCTCAAAGCTTTTGACTGTTCCCAAGATGCTCAGCGCATCCTCCTCTATAACCCCGCTTCCATGAACAGGGAGCTCAGTTTGTAGTTGGTGCCTTCAGTAGCAGGCCACTTAACAGGGGCCTGCCTCAGGCAGCCTATTCTTAGCTATTAATTTTGACAAGAAAAGAAGAACTTGTTTTATGAGAATCTACAAGGGCTGCAGCAGGCTAGGTCTAATAGACATCTTTACTGCAGCTTCATCACTCCCAGCGGCGCTGTATACTCCCGTGCCCTGGTTGCTGGGTCACTGCAGCGGAGGCTCCAGTTTCTTCCTAAGGTCAGTCACACACACACCGCCCTTCCGGATCACGAGGCCGCTGATGAAGGGGAGCGTGGCCGTAGGGGGTGGACCGTGTGCGCACTGGCGTGGACACTGATTACTGGGCAGCCGCTCCACTAGCCACCAGGTACAGTTAAGGAGCACAGGTCTGGGAGTTTTACTCCTATATTAACCCAATTTTGTACTGCCCGCAGCGCATTGTGATAGGTAATAGGGCCTGATTCAGGTTGGAATGCAATCACAATAAGCGATCCAACTGCAAAAATTGCTAACAGCATACGCATGTGCCTGCATTTTCTGCGGCACCCCGCAGAGAATGCGATCGCCTCTGCCTGTCAATCGGGGCGGGGGGGGAGAGGGGGGTCAGCAACACTCCATTTCCAAGTCAGGGATGGAGCGGTGCGGGGGCAAGGCTTCAAAATGGGGTCTGCAACGGAGGAGACACAGGGGGCGTGGTCACAGCGGCTGTATGACATCACATTCAGCCGCTGTGATCACAAAAATGGTGGCGGCTTCCTGCGCGCACATACAGTCTGCACCAGCAGGAGGCTACACCATTTTTTATGATCACGCTGAACTGCAGTGCGACTGCAATTACAGCATGGTCAAGAATGGAGGCGTCATGCTGGGTGGCCATGCCCTGTCACTGTGCAGGAGCCAGCACCGCACACACACTAGTCCCCGGGTGCAGCCCCCAACCCCCGGGACACCCGGAGCAACAAAATGTAGATTCAGGCCACCAGGCCACGCCCCTACCTATGAAACCATGCCTCCTTTTTACCATTGCGCTGCTTATCTGCGCGCACTGCATTACAATCTCCTTCGCCACCTCTCTGGGTGTCACCAGTGATAGTGACACCTCTGCCATGCTTGTAGCAGCTGGTCCTAAGATCTACGCCTCAAGCCCTGAGTGTTTGCCCTTGTGACTTGTTGATCATCATAGCGAAGCAGATGCTTACAGAAAACTGCAGGGGCTTAGATTGAAAATAAAAAAATTGATGGGTATAAGGTAGAGAGGAGCGGGTTCGGTTCTCCGAGAACCGAATTCCCGACGAACTCCACGTGGTTTACACTGGTCCGAGGCAGGCTCGGTTGTTCCCGCCTGACTCGGAAAACCTGAACAAGGGAAAATGTCATCATCCCGCTGTCGGATTCTCTCGAGATTCGGATTCCATATAAAGAGCTGCGCGTTGCCGCCATTTTTACTCGTGCATTGAAGAGAGAGCGGAGAGGACGTGGCTATGTTCTCTCAGTGGAAATCTCAATATCAGTGCTCAGTATCAGTGGTTACTTATTGCTGCTCAGTAATACTAGTAGTGTGTCTCTCCTGCTCAGTGTCAGTTCTCAGTAGTATCCTCATCAGTGCTCAGTATCACTGCTCATTGTCTTGTGCTGCATTGTGGTGCTCAGCATACTACAGTACATTACTAATAGTCCAGTGCTGCATCTTGCTGCTCAGTGTCAGTTCTAGTATCCTCATCAGTGCTCACTATCACTGCTCATTACATTGTGGTGTTCTGTATACTACAGTAACATAGTAATATAGTAACATATAGTAACATAGTTTTTGAGGTTGAATAGAGGCAAATTGCCCATCGTGTTCAACCTGTTTTAAGTTGTGATGATTCTACATACTTGCTGAATAATGTTTTATGACTAGTTAGCTACTATAACTCATGTTACCCCCGGATTAACCATGTTGATATTTTAAGTATTATAACCTTGGATAGCTTTTTCATTCAGAAATGTATCCATTCCTTTTTTAAATCCAATTACAGAGTCCGCCATTACCACCTTCCCTGGCAGGGAATTCCACATCCTGATTGCCCTAACAGTGAACATCATAGTATCTCACCTGGCAGGTAAGTAGGAGTTGGGCTAGAGCTGTGGAGGATTGCTGCTCGGGCACCCCCTGTCAAGTGAAGGAGATCCAACTGAGGCAGCACAAGGGAACTCTCGAAAGAAGAACAAGGCTAGAGGAAGATCTGAGACAAAGAAATCTGACTTTTACCAGAGCTGACCAGAGGAAAGCACAAACGCAGTCCCCCACTACCACAAATAATGCAGTCGAGTTTCCCACATTTGGGGAAATCACAGGGGTCAGCATACCCAGAGTGCAATGAATGAACCTCACCCTGGGAGAACAATCTTCATGACCATGGTATCTCCTATGCAAAATAAGTATGATTTGGGATAGGGCTGGGGAGGGCCGCTGCTCAGGCACATCTCTGTCAAGTAAAGGAGATTCAACTGAGGCAACACAAGGGAACTCTCATCTGGGGACAACAACTGCAGGGAGAACACATATTTTCAGATGAACATGGGAGGGCAGAAGGCTGCCTAACACTGAAGCACCCCCAAACAACAAACCAAATGCAACTACTAGTGCAAGCATTCCTGGGGGAAGGCCTGCAGCAGATGGATTTGCATATGGTGATGTCATCCAAGCAGTGGGTCAAAGTTGGCTTCAACCCTCGTCTGCATATGAAAATAAAAAAGGGGTGTGCAGGGCATGGCGGCCTTTTGCGGCGCTTGGATGACCTCTAGTTTGCATTAAACACCTCCACCTTCCTTCGGTGTGGGGCTCATGTTGGCTATGCCCCAGCCCCTGAAGCATTCAAGCTGATTTCTTGCAGCAGCTGGGCACTGTAACAGCTCCAGAGCTGCTCTGTAAAGCAAGTAAAAGGGTGTGGGCCCTGCAGCACTACCTGTAGTTTGCATTGTGCGTTGGAAGGCACAAAGTAAGCAGACGGGAGAAGTCAGGATAGTGCACAAGGGCATAGAAGGGAGCGGCTCAAGAAAAGAGAAGTGGAAACAGACAGCAAACTAGGCTGGAGAGAGACCTGAGACAAAGAGATCTGAATTATACGAGAGCCGACCAGAGGAAACACAAATTATGTAATCAAGTGTCCCACATTTGGGGAAATCGTAGGAGCAGCACACCCAGAGTGCATTGGGTGAGCCTTGCCCTGGGAGAAGCACCTTCCTGATCATAGTATCTCACCTGGCAGGTAAGTAGGAGTTGGGCTAGAGCTGGGGAGGGTCGCTGTTCGGGCACCCCCCTGTCAAGTGAAGGAGATCCAACTGAGGCAGCACAAGGAAACTCTCGAAAAAAGAACAAGGCTAGAGGAAGATCTGAGACAAAGAAATCTGACTTTTACCAGAGCTGACCAGAGGAAAGCACAAACACAGTCCCCCACTACCACAAATAATGCAGTCGAGTTTCCCACATTTGGGGAAATGACAGGGGTCAGCATACCCAGAATGCAATGAATGAACCTCACCCTGGGAGAACAATCTTCATGACAATGGTATCTCCTATGCAAAATAAGTATGATTTGGGATAGGGCTGGGGAGGGCCGCTGCTCAGGCACATCTCTGTCAAGTAAAGGAGATTCAACTGAGGCAGCACAAGGGAACTCTCATCTGGGGACAACAACTGCAGGGAGAACACATATTTTCAGATGAACATGGGAGAGCAGAAGGCTGCCTAATACTGAAGCACCCCCAAACAACAAACCAAATGCAACAACTAGTACAAGCATTCCTGGGAAAAGGTCTGCAGAAGACGGATTTGCATACGGTGATGTCATCCAAGCAGTGGGCCAAAGTTGGCTGGAACCCTCATCTGCATATGAAAAGAGAAAAGGGGTATGCAGGGCATGGCGGCCTTTTGCGGCGCTTGGATGACCCTTAGTTCGCATTAAACACCTCCACCCTCCGTCGGTGTGGGGCTCATGTTGGCTATGCCCCAGCCCCTGAAGCATTCAAGCTGATTTCTTGCAGCAGCTGGGCACTGTAACAGCTCCAGAGCTGCTCTGTAAGGCAAGTAAAAGGGTGTTGGCCCTGCAGCACTACCTGTAGTTTGCATTGTGCGTTGGAAGGCACAAAGTAAGCAGACAGGAGAAGTCAGGAGAGTGCACAAGGGCAAGGGCAGGGGCTCAAGAAAAGAGAAGTGGAAACAGACAGCAAACTAGGCTGGAGAGAGACCTGAGACAAAGAGATCTGAATTATACGAGTAGCCGACCAGAGGAAACACAAATTATGTAGTCAAGTGTCCCACATTTGGGGAAATCGTAGGAGCAGCACACCCAGAGTGCAATGGGTGAGCCTTGCCCTGGGAGAAGCACCTTCCTGATCATAGTATCTCACCTGGCAGGTAAGTAGGAGTTGGGCTAGAGCTGGGGAGGGTCGCTGCTCGGGCACCCCCCTGTCAAGTGAAGGAAATCCAACTGAGGCAGCACAAGGAAACTCTCAAAAAAAGAACAAGGCTAGAGGAAGATCTGAGACAAAGAAATCTGACTTTTACCAGAGCTGACCAGAGGAAAGCACAAACACAGTCCCCCACTACCACAAATAATGCAGTCGAGTTTCCCACATTTGGGGAAATCACAGGGGTCAGCATACCCAGAATGCAATGAATGAACCTCACCCTGGAAGAACAATCTTCATGACCATGGTATCTCCTATGCAAAATAAGTATGATTTGGGATAGGGCTGGGGAGGGCCGCTGCTCAGGCACATCTCTGTCAAGTAAAGGAGATTCAACTGAGGCAGCACAAGAGAACTCTCATCTGGGGACAACAACTGCAGGGAGAACACATATTTTCAGATGAACATGGGAGAGCAGAAGGCTGCCTAATACTGAAGCACCCCAAACAACAAACCAAATGCAACAACTAGTACAAGCATTCCTGGGGGAAGGTCTGCAGAAGACGTATTTGCATACGGTGATGTCATCCAAGCAGTGGGCCAAAGTTGGCTGGAACCCTCATCTGCATATGAAAAGAGAAAAGGGGTATGCAGGGCATGGCGGCCTTTTGCGGCGCTTGGATGACCCTTAGTTCGCATTAAACACCTCCACCCTCCGTCGGTGTGGGGCTCATGTTGGCTATGCCCCAGCCCCTGAAGCATTCAAGCTGATTTCTTGCAGCAGCTGGGCACTGTAACAGCTCCAGAGCTGCTCTGAAAGGCAAGTAAAAGGGTGTGGGCCCTGCAGCACTACCTGTAGTTTGCATTGTGCGTTGGAAGGCACAAAGTAAGCAGACAGGAGAAGTCAGGAGAGTGCACAAGGGCATAGAAGGCAGCGGCTCAAGAAAAGAGAAGTGGAAACAGACAGCAAACTAGGCTGGAGAGAGACCTGAGACAAAGAGATCTGAATTATACGAGAGCCGACCAGGGGAAACACAAATTATGTAGTCAAGTTTCCCACATTTGGGGAAATCGCAGGAGCAGCACACCCAGAGTGCAATGGGTGAGCCTTGCCCTGGGAGAAGCACCTTCATGATCATAGTATCTCACCTGGCAGTTATGTAGGAGTTGGGCTAGAGCTGGGGAGGGTCGCTGCTCGGGTACCCCCCTGTCAAGTGAAGGAGATCAAACTGAGGCAGCACAATGGAACTCTCGAAAGAAGAACAAGGCTAGAGGAAGATCTGAGACAAAGAAATCTGACTTTTACCAGAGCTGACCAGAGGAAAACACAAACACAGTCCCCCACTACCACAAATAATGCAGTTGAGTTTCCCACATTTGGGGAAATCACAGGGGTCAGCATACCCAGAATGCAATGAATGAACCTCACCCTGGGAGAACAATCTTTATGACCATGGTATCTCCTATGCAAAATAAGTATGATTTGGGATAGGGCTGGGGAGGGCCGCTGCTCAGGCACATCTCTGTCAAGTAAAGGAGATTCAACTGAGGCAGCACAAGGGAACTCTCATCTGGGGACAACAACTGCCGGGAGAACACATATTTTCAGATGAACATGGGAGGGCAGAAGGCTGCCTAATACTGAAGCACCCCCAAACAACAAACCAAATGCAACAACTAGTACAAGCATTCCTGGGGGAAGGTCTGCAGAAGACGGATTTGCATACAGTGATGTCATCCAAGCAGTGGGCCAAAGTTGGCTGGAACCCTCATCTGCATATGAAAAGAGAAAAGGGGTATGCAGGGCATGGCGGCCTTTTGCGGCGCTTGGATGACCCTTAGTTCGCATTAAACACCCCCACCCTACTTCGGTGTGGGGCTCATGTTGGCCATGCCCCAGCCCCTGAAGCATTCAAGCTGATTTCTTGCAGCAGCTTGGCACTGTAACAGCTCCAGAGCTGCTCTGTAAGGCAAGTAAATGGGTGTGGGCCCTGCAGCACTACCTGTAGTTTGCATTGTGCATCGGAAGGCACAAAGTAAGCAGACAGGAGGAGAAGTCAGGATAGTGCACAAGGGTATAGAAGGGAGGGGCTCAAGAAAAAAGAAGTGGAAACAGACAGCAAACTAGGCTGGAGAGAGACCTGAGACAAAGAGATCTGAATTATATGAGAGCCGACTAGGGGAAACACAAATTATGCAATCAAGTTTCCCATATTTGGGGAAATCGCAGGGGCAGCACACCCAGAGTGCAATGGGTGAGCCTTGCCCTGGGAGAAGCAACTTCATGATCATAGTATCTCACCTGGCAGGTAAGTAGGAGTTGGGCTAGAGCTGGGGAGGGTCGCTGCTCGGGCACCCCCCTGTCAAGTGAAGGAGATCCAACTGAGGCAGCACAAGGGAACTCTTGAAAGAAGAACAAGGCTAGAGGAAGATCTGAGACAAAGAAATCTGACTTTTACCAGAGCTGACCAGAGGAAAGCACAAACACAGTCCCCCACTACCACAAATAATGCAGTTGAGTTTCCCACATTTGGGGAAATCACAGAGGTCAGCATACCCAGAACGCAATGAATGAACCTAACCCTGGGAGAACAATCTTCATGACCATGGTATCTCCTATGCAAAATAAGTATGATTTGGGATAGGGCTGGGGAGGGCCGCTGCTCAGGCACATCTCTGTCAAGTAAAGGAGATTCAACTGAGGCAGCACAAGGGAACTCTCATCTGGGGACAACAACTGCAGGGAGAACACATATTTTCAGATGAACATGGGAGGGCAGAAGGCTGCCTAATACTGAAGCACCCCCAAACAACAAACCAAATGCAACAACTAGTGCAAGCATTTCTGGGGGAAGGCCTGCCGCAGATGGATTTGCATATGGTGATGTCATCCAAGCAGTGGGTCAAAGTTGGCTTCAACCCTCGTCTGCATATGAAAAGAGAAAAGGGGCATGCAGGGCATGGCGGCCTTTTGCTGCGCTTGGCTGACCCCTAGTTTGCATTAAACACCTCCACCCTCCGTCGGTGTGGGGCTCATGTTGGCTATGCCCCAGCCCCTGAAGCATTCAAGCTGATTTCTTGCTGCAGCTGGGCACTGTAACAGCTCCAGAGCTGCTCTGTAAGGCAAGTAAAAGGGTGTGGGCCCTGCAGCACTACCTGTAGTTTGCATTGTGCGTTGGAAGGCACAAAGTAAGCAGACAGGAGAAGTCTGGAGAGTGCACAAGGGCATAGAAGGCAGCGGCTCAAGAAAAGAGAAGTGGAAACAGACAGCAAACTAGGCTGGAGCGAGACCTGAGACAAAGAGATCTGAATTATACGAGAGCCGACCAGGGGAAACACAAATTATGCAGTCAAGTTTCCCACAGGAGTATATAGGATACGACCCAGTGGTACCTGACGACATAGATACTAACAGCTATTTAATAACATTACGCTAGAAAGTGATTATTAGCAACATATATATCTATATAAACAACCCCGCCAGGGTTGTGCCTTCAAAAATAATCACACACGGACACGCTTTTTAAACCTTTTTTTCACATCTCTTTATTCTTCTTATGCACATGTATGTTAGTTCTGTGATTTTAACCTTTATGTTTCACTGCAGTTTGGGATAATAATATTAATATTTATCCAATTTTAATACATACTTAATAAAGGTTATATTTTATGATTCATTCATTCTGTCCAGTGCGTCAACAGTGCAGATTTCTTCTTGTTTTTTCTCCCAAATTCTATAACAATGACAGTAAATGTTGTTTCTTTTCAAACAGAACTTTCTTGACCATGCTTCTTGCTTGAAAGATCTGGGAGCACATGGAAAACAGTACAAACCATGCAGTATCACAAGAGCCTTTATTTGATATTTCATGAAGATAGAGCAGAATTGAGGACATGTCAACTATTTCTGCCGAAGGTGGTTCATCTTTCCACATGGTGCCTTTGGCCACTGACACCTTCGTTGAGTCAAAGTCTCTGGCTGTGGTCAGAACTTTGAAAATTTATGTCACCAGAACGGTTCAGATTAGGAAAACAGAGGCTCTGTTTGTCCTGTATGCTCCCAACAGGATTGGGTGTCCTGCTTCCATGTAGACAATTATGCGCTGGATCTGTGGTAAGATTCAGCATGCTCATTCCACGGCAGGATTGCCGTTACTGAATTAGGTGAAGACCCATTCTACTAGAAAGGTGGGTTCATCCTGGGCAGCTGGTCGGGGAGTCTCGGCATTGCAACTTTGCCGAGCAGCTATTTAGTAAACACTTTTGCTAAGTTTTACAAGTTTTAGAGTAAAGGAGATTCAACTGAGGCAGCACAAGGGAACTCTCATCTGGGGACAACAACTGCAGTGAGAACACATATTTTCAGATGAACATGGGAGGGCAGAAGGCTGCCTAATACTGAAGCACCCCCAAACAACAAACCAAATGCAACAACTAGTACAAGCATTCCTGGGGGAAGGTCTGCAGAAGACGGATATGCATATAGTGATGTCATCCAAGCAGTGGGCCAAAGTTGGCTGGAACCCTCATCTGCATATGAAAAGAGAAAAGGGGTATGCAGGGCATGGCGGCCTTTTGCGGCGCTTGGATGACCCTTAGTTCGCATTAAACACCCCCACCCTCCTTCGGTGTGGGGCTCATGTTGGCCATGCCCCAGCCCCTGAAGCATTCAAGCTGATTTCTTGCAGCAGCTTGGCACTGTAACAGCTCCAGAGCTGCTCTGTAAGGCAAGTAAAAGGGTGTGGGCCCTGCAGCACTACCTGTAGTTTGCATTGTGCATTGGAAGGCACAAAGTAAGCAGACAGGAGGAGAAGTCAGGATAGTCCACAAGGGTATAGAAGGGAGGGGCTCAAGAAAAAAGAAGTGGAAACAGACAGCAAACTAGGCTGGAGAGAGACCTGAGACAAAGAGATCTGAATTATATGAGAGCCGACCAGGGGAAACACAAATTATGCAGTCAAGTTTCCCACATTTGGGGAAATCGCAGGGGCAGCACACCCAGGTGAGATACTATAATCAGGAAGGTGCTTCTCCCAGGGCAAGGCTCACCCATTGCACACTGGGTGTGCTGCTCCTACGATTTCCCCAAATGTGGGACACTTGACTGCATAATTTGTGTTTCCTCTGGTCGGCTCTCGTATAATTCAGATCTCTTTGTCTCAGGTCTCTCTCCAGCCTAGTTTGCTCTCTGTTTCCACTTCTTTTTTCTTGAGCCCCTCCCTTCTATACCCTTGTGGACTATCCTGACTTCTCCTCCCGTCTGCTTACTTTGTGCCTTCCAATGCACAATGCAAACTACAGGTAGTGCTGCAGGGCCCACACCCTTTTACTTGCCTTACAGAGCAGCTCTGGAGCTGTTACAGTGCCCAGCTGCTGCAAGAAATCAGCTTGAATGCTTCATGGGATGGGGCATGGCCAACATGAGCCCCACACCAAAGGAGGGTGGGGGTGTTTAATGCGATCTAGGGGTCATCCAAGCACCGCAAAAGGCCGCCATGCCCTGCACGCCCCTTTTCTCTTTTCATATGCAGATGAGGGTTGAAGCCAACTTTGACCCACTGCTTGGATAACATCACCATATGCAAATCCATCTGCTGCAGGCCTTCCCCCAGGAATGCTTGCACTAGTTGTTGCATTTGGTTTGTTGTTTGGGGGTGCTTCAGTATTAGGCAGCCTTCTGCCCTCCCATGTTCATCTGAAAATATGTGTTCTCCCTGCAGTTGTTGTCCCCATATGAGAGTTCCCTTGTGCTGCCTCAGTTGAATCTCCTTTACTTGACAGAGATGTGCCTGAGCAGCGGCCCTCCCCAGCCCTATCCCAAATCATACTTATTTTGCATAGGAGACACCATGGTCATGAAAATTGTTCACCCAGGGTGAGGTTCATTCATTGCATTCTGGGTATGCTGACCCCTGTGATTTACCCAAATGTGGGAAACTCGCCTGCATTATTTGTGGTAGTTGGGGACTGTGTTTGTGTTTTCCGCTGGTCAGCTCTGGTAAAAGTCAGATTTCTTTGTCTCAGATCTTCCTCTAGCCTTGTTCTTCTTTCGAGAGTTCCATTGTGCTGCCTCAGTTGGATCTCCTTCACTTGACAGGGGGGTGCCCGAGCAGCGACCCTCCCCAGCTCTAGCCCAACTCCTACTTACCTGCCAGGTGAGATACTATGATCTTGAAGGTGCTTCTCCCAGGGCAAGGCTCAACCATTGCACTCTGGGTGTGCTGCCCCTGCGATTTCCCCAAATATGGGAAACTTGACTGCATAATTTGTGTTTCCCCTGGTCGGCTCTCGTATAATTCAGATCTCTTTGTCTCAGGTCTCTCTCCAGCCTAGTTTGCTGTCTGTTTCCACTTCTCTTTTCTTGAGCCGCTCCCTTCTATGCCCTTGCGCACTATCCTGACTTCTCCCGTCTGCTTACTTTGTGCCTTCCAACGCACAATGCAAACTACAGGTAGTGCTGCAGGGCCCACACCCTTTTATTTGCCTTACAGAGCAGCTCTGGAGCTGTTACAGTGCCCAGCTGCTGCAAGAAATCAGCTTGAATGCTTCAGGGGCTGGGGCATAGCCAACATGAGCCCCACACCGAAGGAGGGTGGAGGTGTTTAATGCGAACTAGGGGTCATCCAAGCGCCGCAAAAGGCCGCCATGCCCTGCATAACCCTTTTCTCTTTTCATATGCAGATGAGGGTTCCAGCCAACTTTGGCCCACTGCTTGGATGACATCACCGTATGCAAATTCGTCTCCTGCAGACCTTCCCCCAGGAATGCTTGTACTAGTTATTGCATATGGTTTGATATTTGATGGTGCTTCAGTATTAGGCAGCCTTCCGCCCTCCCATGTTCATCTGAAAAAATGTGGTCTCCCTGCAGTTGTTGTCCCCAGACGAGAGTTCCCTTGTGCTTCCTCAGTTGAATCTCCTTAACTTGACGGGGGAGGGGCTTGCCCGAGCAGCCACCCTCCCCAGCCCTATCCCAACTCATACTTATTTTGCATATGAGATCTCTATATCATGAAGATTGTTATCACAGGGTGAAGTTCATCCATTATATTTTAAAATAGGAAGGTTCAAATTACATATTTGAATTGCATCTATGTGCTGGATTCAAATGTCCCCCCCCCCTTCCTTTCTCAATTGTGCCCGTCAGCAGCTATTCTAAGGTTGCTGCCAATGGGTGTGACACATTAATTTCTTCTGTGGGGTACACTGGACTCCACAAGGATTCACATTGGGGTGTAGAGTAGGATCTTGATCTGAGGCACCAACCGGCTCAAAGCTTTTGACTGTTCCCAAGATGCTCAGCGCATTCTCCTCTATAACCCCGCTTCCATGAACAGGGAGCTCAGTTTGTAGTTGGTGCCTTCAGTAGCAGGCCACTTAACAGGGGCCTGCCTCAGGCAGCCTATTCTTAGCTATTAATTTTGACAAGAAAATAAGAACTTTTTTTATGAGAATCTACAAGGGCTGCAGCAGGCTAGGTCTAATAGACATCTTTACTGCAGCTTCATCACTCCCAGCGGCGCTGTATACTCCCGTGCCCTGGTTGCTGGGTCACTGCAGCGGAGGCTCCGGTTTCTTCCTAAGGTCAGTCACACACGCACCGCCCTTCCGGATCACGAGGCCGCTGATGAAGGGGAGCGTGGCCGTAGGGGGTGGACCGTGTGCGCACTGGCGTGGACACTGATTACTGGGCAGCCGCTCCACGAGCCACCAGGTACAGTTAAGGAGCACAGGTCTGGGGTTTTTTCTCCCATATTAAACCAATTTTGTACTGCCCGCAGCGCATTGTGATAGGTAATAGGGCCTGATTCAGGTTGGATTGCAATCACAGTAAGCGATCCTACTGCAAAAATTGCTAAGAGCATACGCATGTGCCTGCATTTTCTGCGGCACCCCGCAGAGAATGCGATCGCCTCTGCCTGTCAATCGGGGCAGGGGGGGAGAGGGGGGTCAGCAACACTCCATTTCCAAGTCAGGGATGGAGCGGTGCGGGGGCAAGGCTTCAAAATGGGGTCTGCAACGGAGGAGACACAGGGGGCGTGGTCACAGCGGCTGTATGACATCACATTCAGCCGCTGTGATCACAAAAATGGTGGCGGCTTCCTGCGCGCACATACAGTCTGCACCAGCAGGAGGCTACACCATTTTTTATGATCACGCTGAACTGCAGTGCGACTGCAATTACAGATTGGTCAAGAAGGGAGGCGTCATGCTGGGTGGCCATGTCCTGTCACTGTGCAGGAGCCAGCACCGCTCACACACTAGTCCCCGGGTGCAGCCCCCAACCCCCGGGACACCCGGAGCAACAAAATGTAGATTCAGGCCACCAGGCCACGCCCCTACCTATGAAACCATGCCTCCTTTTTACCATTGCGCTGCTTATCTGCGCGCACTGCATTACAATCTCCTTCGCCACCTCTCTGGGTGTCACCAGTGATAGTGACACCTCTGCCATGCTTGTAGCAGCTGGTCCTAAGATCTACGCCTCAAGCCCTGAGTGTTTGCCCTTGTGACTTGTTGATCATCATAGCGAAGCAGATGCTTACAGAAAACTGCAGGGGCTTAGATTGAAAATAAAAAAATATATGGGTATAAGGTAGAGAGGAGCGGGTTCGGTTCTCCGAGAACCGAATTCCCCACGAACTCCACGTGGTTTACACTGGTCCGAGGCAGGCTCGGTTGTTCCCGCCTGACTCGGAAAACCTGAACAAGGGAAAATGTCATCATCCCGCTGTCGGATTCTCGCGAGATTCGGATTTCATATAAAGAGCTGCGCGTTGCCGCCATTTTTACTCGTGCATTGAAGAGGGAGCGGAGAGGACGTGGCTATGTTCTCTCAGTGGAAATCTCAATATCAGTGCTCAGTATCAGTGGTTACTTATTGCTGCTCAGTAATACTAGTAGTGTGTCTCTCCTGCTCAGTGTCAGTTCTCAGTAGTATCCTCATCAGTGCTCAGTATCACTGCTCATTGTCTTGTGCTGCATTGTGGTGCTCAGCATACTACAGTACATTACTAATAGTCCAGTGCTGCATCTTGCTGCTCAGTGTCAGTTCTAGTATCCTCATCAGTGCTCACTTTCACTGCTCATTACATTGTGGTGTTCTGTATACTACAGTAACATAGTAATATAGTAACATATAGTAATATAGTTTTTGAGGTTGAAAAGAGGCAAATTGCCCATCGTGTTCAACCTGTTTTAAGTTGTGATGATTCTACATACTTGCTGAATAATGTTTTATGACTAGTTAACTACTACAACTCATGTTACCCCCGGATTAACCATGTTGATATTTTAAGTATTATAACCTTGGATAGCTTTTTCATTCAGAAATGTATCCATTCCTTTTTTAAATCCAATTACAGAGTCCGCCATTACCACCTTCCCTGGCAGGGAATTCCACATCCTGATTGCCCTAACAGTGAAGATCATAGTATCTCACCTGGCAGGTAAGTAGGAGTTGGGCTAGAGCTGTGGAGGATTGCTGCTTGGGCACCCCCTGTCAAGTGAAGGAGATCCAACTGAGGCAGCACAAGGGAACTCTCGAAAGAAGAACAAGGCTAGAGGAAGATCTGAGACAAAGAAATCTGACTTTTACCAGAGCTGACCAGAGGAAAGCACAAACACAGTCCCCCACTACCACAAATAATGCAGTCGAGTTTCCCACATTTGGGGAAATCACAGGGGTCAGCATACCCAGAATGCAATGAATGAACCTCACCCTGGGAGAACAATCTTCATGACCAAGGTATCTCCTATGCAAAATAAGTATGATTTGGGATAGGGCTGGGGAGGGCCGCTGCTCAGGCACATCTCTGTCAAGTAAAGGAGATTCAACTGAGGCAGCACAAGGGAACTCTCATCTGGGGACAACAACTGCAGGGAGAACACATATTTTCAGATGAACATGGGAGGGCAGAAGGCTGCCTAAAACTGAAGCACCCCCAAACAACGAACCAAATGCAACTACTAGTGCAAGCATTCCTGGGGGAAGGCCTGCAGCAGATGGATTTGCATATGGTGATGTCATCCAAGCAGTGGGTCAAAGTTGGCTTCAACCCTCGTCTGCATATGAAAAGAAAAAAGGGGTGTGCAGGGCATGGCGGCCTTTTGCGGCGCTTGGATGACCCCTAGTTCGCATTAAACACCTCCACCCTCCTTCGGTGTGGGGCTCATGTTGGCTATGCCCCAGCCCCTGAAGCATTCAAGCTGATTTCTTGCAGCAGCTGGGCACTGTAACAGCTCCAGAGCTGCTCTGTAAAGCAAGTAAAAGGGTGTGGGCCCTGCAGCACTACCTGTAGTTTGCATTGTGCGTTGGAAGGCACAAAGTAAGCAGATGGGAGAAGTCAGGATAGTGCACAAGGGTATAGAAGGGAGGGGCTCAAGAAAAAAGAAGTGGAAACAGACAGCAAACTAGGCTGGAGAGAGACCTGAGACAAAGAGATCTGAATTATATGAGAGCCGACCAGGGGAAACACAAATTATGCAGTCAAGTTTCCCACATTTGGGGAAATCGCAGGGGCAGCACACCCAGAGTGCAATGGGTGAGCCTTGCCCTGGGAGAAGCATCTTCATGATCATAGTATCTCACCTGGCAGGTAAGTAGGAGTTGGGCTAGAGCTGGGGAGGGTCGCTGCTCGGGCACCCCCCTGTCAAGTGAAGGAGATCCAACTGAGGCAGCACAAGGGAACTCTCGAAAGAAGAACAAGGCTAGAGGAAGATCTGAGACAAAGAAATCTGACTTTTACCAGAGCTGACCAGAGGAAAGCACAAACACAGTCCCCCACTACCACAAATAATGCAGTTGAGTTTCCCACATTTGGGGAAATCACAGGGGTCAGCATACCCAGAATGCAATGAATGAACCTAACCCTGGGAGAACAATCTTCATGACCATGGTATCTCCTATGCAAAATAAGTATGATTTGGGATAGGGCTGGGGAGGGCCGCTGCTCAGGCACATCTCTGTCAAGTAAAGGAGATTCAACTGAGGCAGCACAAGGGAACTCTCATCTGGGGACAACAACTGCAGGGAGAACACATATTTTCAGATGAACATGGGAGGGCAGAAGGCTGCCTAATACTGAAGCACCCCCAAACAACAAACCAAATGCAACAACTAGTGCAAGCATTCCTGGGGGAAGGCCTGCCGCAGATGGATTTGCATATGGTGATGTCATCCAAGCAGTGGGTCAAAGTTGGTTCAAACACCTTTGCAAAGTTCTATAAGTTTGATACCCTGGCTGAGGAGGACCTCCTGTTTGCTCAATCGGTGCTGCAAAGTCATCCGCACTCTCCTGCCCGTTTGGGAGCTTTGGTATAATCCCCATGGTCCTTACGGAGTCCCCAGCATCCTCTAGGACGTAAGAGAAAATAAGATTTTAAACCTACCGGTAAATCTTTTTCTCGTAGTCCGTAGAGGATGCTGGGTGCCCGTCCCAAGTGCGGTCTACTTCTGCAAGACTTGTATATAGTTATTGCTTACATAAGGGTTATATGTTAGTTTTCATCGGTCTTGGACTGATGCTATGTTGTTTTCATACTGTTAACTGGGTAGTATATCACAAGTTATACGGTGTGATTGGTGTGGCTGGTATGAATCTTGACCTTGGATTAACAAAAATCCTTTCCTCGTACTGTCCGTCTCCTCTGGGCACAGTTTCTCTAACTGAGGTATGGAGGAGGGGCATAGAGGGAGGAGCCAGTGCACACCCAGATCTAAAGTCTTTCTTAAAGTGCCCATGTCTGCTGCGGAGCCCGTCTATCCCCCATGGTCCTTACGGAGTCCCCATCATCCTCTACGGACTACGAGAAAAAAAAATTACCGGTAGGTTTAAAATGTTATTTTTTTCTCTGCAACCCACTGCTAAATTGTGCTTCCTAGCTGTTTTTTATAAAATCACTTAATTAAATCTAACTCTGATTACGTCAGAGAAGGCCAGGTACCCTACACCATAAGAGGGGGTTTGAAATTTTGACTTGTCTACTTAAAGATCACCAAAATCTGATGACAAGGTCAATTACATCCCTGGGTGGGATTGAACCACCAACCTTTTGGTTAATAGCCCATGTAAGTGCAAGAAATCCTGAAGCACTCACTCATCATGGGAAAGTACCAATGTGTTTCTTACAAAAATTCTCCAGATTATTGACTTTTTAAAGTTTTTCTAGGAAACGTTCTAGATGAATGCTTATTAGCCTTTGTCAGTATTGACTTTCGCAAGGTGTCTCTGTGGCGCAATCGGTTAGCATGTTTGGCTATTAACCAAAAGGTTGGTGGTTCAATCCCACCCAGGGATGTAATTGACCTTGTAATCAGATTTTGGTGATCTTTAAGTAGACAAGTCAAAATTTCAAAAACCCCCCTTATGGTGTAGGGTACCTGGCCTTCTCTGATGTAATCAGAGTTAGATTTGATTAAGTGATTTTATAAAAAAACAGCTAGGAAGCACAATTTAGCAGTGAGTTGCAGAGAAAAAAAATTATGCTGGCAGAAAAGTCCAATTGAGTGATTAAACAGCTCTTCATTTTCTGATTTTATGTTTATGCTAACAAATTTGCTCTCTGAAAAGTGTCCACAAAGCCAAGTCTCTGATTAACACCTTTGTAGGAATGGTTTTTCACCTATTACTGAATTAAACTTGCTTCATTGGAAAGGCATCAAAGATGCATCCTCATTTCAATGTCTACTGAAATAATACAGGTTGACACCAGGAAACGTCACTGCATCCTTGCTGCTTCCTCATGGGGAAGTCTGTTTAATGTGAAAACAAGGTGATATCTAATCAGCACACAGGTAAGGAATTAAGAAAATCTTTCTTTATGGGTGAAGATGTTTCTCACAAATTGTTGTCCCAATGCATCATTGAAATTCAAGATGGAAGATGATTTTCATATATCACTTGTACATTTTGCATTGCTCTTCTGGTGACAATGTAGTTTGTTTTTGTCAATTACCATTTCAGTAATAGGGTAAAGAAAATTAAGTGGATTTTTTAAAGAAAACAATGCTGTCAATATACTATTAAAACAAATTAAAATGATAAAAGTTATTGTACTTTAAGTAAAAATAAAAGTGCCAAAATATCAATCCCAGTTTTTGATTACTTTAATTATAAAAAAAAAAATGCACATAGCAGAGGATAGTTTCGATCAATCGACCTCTGGGTTATGGGCCCAGCATGCTTCCATTGCACTACTCTGCTGCTCATGGAAGTGTCAGAGATCCTGAAGACTAAATTGATTAAAGGCCTTAAAGTACTGGACTATAAGGAAAGACTTACTAGGCTGAATATTTATACACTAGAAAAGAGGTGCCTAAGAGGAGATATTATTAATATCTTCAAATATGTAAAGATACATAACAAAGAGTTATCAGAGGAATTATTTATTAAAAGAACACGTGGTCACTCGCTGCGACTGGAGGAAAGTTCAGAACGCAATGGAGGAAAGGTTTCTTCACTGTTAGGGCAATCAGGATGTGGAATTCCCTGCCAGGGAAGGTGGTAATGGCGGACTCTGTAATTGGATTTAAAAAAGGAATGGATACATTTCTGAATGAAAAAGCTATCCAAGGTTATAATACTTAAAATATCAACATGGTTAATCCGGGGGTAACATGAGTTATAGTAGCTAACTAGTCATAAAACATTATTCAGCAAGTATGTAGAATCATCACAACTTAAAACAGGTTGAACACGATGGGCAATTTGCCTCTATTCAACCTCAAAAACTATGTTACTATATTACTATGTTATTGTAGTATACAGAACACCACAATGCAATGAGCAGTGATAGTGAGCACTGATGAGGATACTAGAACTGACACTGAGCAGCAAGATGCAGCACTGGACTATTAGTAATGTACTGTATTATGCTGAGCAACACAATGCAGCACAAGACAATGAACAGTGATACTGAGCACTGATGAGGATACTACTGAGAACTGACACTGAGCAGGAGAGACACACTACTAGTATTACTGAGCAGCAATAAGTAACCACTGATACTGAGCACTGATATTGAGATTTCCACTGAGAGAACATAGCCACGTCCTCTCCGCTCTCTCTTCAATGCACGAGTAAAAATGGCAGCAACGCGCAGCTCTTTATATGGAATCCGAATCTCGCGAGAATCCGACAGCGGGATGATGACATTTTCCCTTGTTCAGGTTTTCCGAGTCAGGCGGGAACAACCGAGCCTGCCTCGGACCAGTGTAAACCACGTGGAGTTCGTGGGGAATTCGGTTCTCGGAGAACCGAACCCGCTCCTCTCTACCTTATACCCTATCAATTTTTTTATTTTCAATCTAAGCCCCTGCAGTTTTCTGTAAGCATCTGCTTCGCTATGATGATCAACAAGTCACAAGGGCAAACACTCAGGGTTTGAGGCGTAGATCTTAGGACCAGCATGGCAGAGGTGTCACTATCACTGGTGACACCCAGAGAGGTGGCGAGGGAGATTGTAATGCAGTGCGATGAGATAAGCAGTGCAATGGTAAAAAGGAGGCATGGTTTCATAGGTAGGGGCGTGGCCTGGTGGCCTGAATCTACATTTTGTTGCTCCGGGTGTCCCGGGGGTTGGGGGCTGCACCCGGGGACTAGTGTGTGAGCGGTGCTGGCTCCTGCAAAGTGACAGGGCATGGCCACCCAGCATGACGCCTCCCTTCTTGACCATGCTGTAATTGCAGTCGCACTGCAGTTCAGCGTGATCATAAAAAATGGTGTAGGCTCCTGCTGGTGCAGACTGTATGTGCGCGCAGGAAGCCGCCACCATTTTTGTGATCACAGCGGCTGAATGTGATGTCATACAGTCGCTGTGACCACGCCCCCTGTGTCTCCTCCGTTGCAGACCCCATTTTGAAGCCTTGCCCCCGCACCGCTCCATCCCTGACTTGGAAATGGAGTGTTGCTGACCCACCTCTCCCCCCCTTCCCCGCCCCGATTGACAGGCAGAGGCGATCACATTCTCTGCGGGGTGCCGCAGAAAATGCAGGCACATGCGTATGCTCTTAGCAATTTTTGCAGTTGGATCGCTTATTGTGATTGCAATCCAACCTGAATCAGGCCCTATTACCTATCACAATGCGCTGCGGGCAGTACAAAATTGGGTTAATATAGGAGAAAAACCCCCAGACCTGTGCTCCTTAACTGTACCTGGTGGCTAGTGGAGCGGCTGCCCAGTAATCAGTGTCCACCGCAGTGCGCACACGGCCCACCCCCTACGGCCTCGCTCCCCTTCAGCAGCGGCCTCGTGATCCAGAAGGGTGGTGTGTGTGTGACTGACCTTAGGATGAAACCGGAGCCTCCGCTGCAGTGACCCAGCAACCAGGGCACGGGAGTATACAGCGCCGCTGGGAGTGATGAAGCTGCAGTAAAGATGTCTATTAGACCTAGCCTGCTGCAGCCCTTGTAGATTCTCATAAAACAAGTTCTTCTTTTCTTGTCAAAATTAATAGCTAAGAATAGGCTGCCTGAGGCAGGCCCCTGTTAATTGGCCTGCTACTGAAGGCACCAACTACAAACTGAGCTCCCTGTTCATGGAAGCGGGGTTATAGAGGAGAATGCACTGAGCTTCTTGGGAACAGTCAAAAGCTTTGAGCCGGTTGGTGCCTCAGATCAAGATTCTACTCTACACCCCAATGTGAATCCTTGTGGAGTCCAGTGTACCCCACAGAAGAAATTAATGTGTCACACCCATTGGCAGCAACCTTAGAATAGCTGCTGACGGGCACAATTGAGAAAGGAAGGGGGGGGGGGGGGGGACATTTGAATCCAGCACATAGATGCAATTCAAATATGTAATTCGTACCTTCCTATTTTAAAATATAATGGATGAACCTCACCCTGTGAGAACAATCTTCATGATCAAGAGATCTCATATGCAAAATAAATATGAGTTGGGATAGGGCTGGGGAGGGCTGCTCGGGCAGCACCTCCCCCGTCAAGTTAAGGAGATTCAACTGAGGAAGCACAAGGGAACTCTCGTCTGGGGACAACAACTGCAGGGAGACCACATCTTTTCAGATGAACATGGGAGGGCGGAAGGCTGCCTAATACTGAAGCACCATATGCAACAACTAGTACAAGCATTCCTGGGGGAAGGTCTGCAGCAGACGGATTTGCATACGGTGATGTTATCCAAGCAGTGGGCCAAAGTTGACTGGAACCCTCATCTGCATATGAAAAGAGAAAAGGGGCATGCAGGGCATGGCGGCCTTTTGCAGTGCTTGGATGACCCCTAGTTCACATTAAACACCCCCACCCTCCTTTGGTGTGGGGCTCATGTTGGCCATGCCCCATCCCCTGAAGCATTCAAGCTGATTTCTTGCAGCAGCTGGGCACTGTAACAGCTCCAGAGCTGTTCTGTAAGGCAAGTAAAAGGGTGTGGGCCCTGCAGCACCACCTGTAGTTCGCATTGTGCGTTGGAAGGCACAAAGTAAGCAGACGGGAGGAGAAGTCAGGATAGTGCGCAAGGGCATTCTTTTCTCTTAGTCCGTAGAGGATGCTGGGGTCACATTAAGAACCATGGGGTATAGACGGGATCCGCAAGAGACATGGGCACTTTAAGACTTTCAAAGGGTGTGAACTGGCTCCTCCCTCTATGCCCCTCCTCCAGACTCCAGTTATAGGAACTGTGCCCAGGGAGACGGACATTTCGAGGAAAGGATTTATTGTTAAACTAAGGTGAGCATCTTACCAGCTCACACCTTAAACATGCCGCAGAACGTGGCATTCAACAGAACACAAGCCAACGGCATGAACAATTGCAGCAAAAAGCTGACCAGAACCATAACACAACATGTGTATAACCACAAGTAATAACTGCAGACACAGTATGGACTGGGACGGGTGCCCAGCATCCTCTACAGACTAAGAGAAAAGGATTTACCGGTAGGTATTAAAATCCTATTTTCTCATACGACCTAGAGGATGCTGGGGTCACATTAAGAACCATGGGGTTATACCAAAGCTCTTGAACGGGTGGGAGAGTGCGTACGACTCTGCAGCACCGAATGACCCAACTTAAGGTTATCATCAGCCAAGGTATCAAACTTGTAAAACTTAGCAAAAGTGTTTACTAAATAGCTGCTCGGCAAAGTTGCAATGCCGAGACTCCCCGACCAGCTGCCAAGGATGAACCCACCTTTCTAGTAGAATGGGTCTTCACCTACTTCAGTAACGGCAATCCTGCCGTGGAACGAGCATGCTGAATCTTACCACAGATCCAGCGCATAATGGTCTGCATGGAAGCAGGACACCAAATCCTGTTGGGAGCATACAGGACAAACAGAGCCTCTGTTTTCCTAATCTGAACCGTTCTGGTGACATACATTTTCAAAGTTCTGACCACAGCCAGAGACTTTGACTCAACGAAGGTGTCAGTGGCCAAAAGCACCATGTGGAAAGATGAACCACCTTCGGCAGAAATTGTTGACGTGTCCTCAATTCTGCTCTATCTTCATGAAAGATCAAATAAAGGCTCTTGTGATACTGCATGGTTTGTACTGTTTTCCATGTGCTCCCAGACCTTTAAGCAAGTAGCATGGTCAAGAAAGTTCTGTTTGAAAAGAAACAACATTTACTGTCATTGTTATGCAAATAAACTTACATTAAAGCTAACAAGAAAGCACACTCGTTCTGTCTTTAAACTGATAAAAGAAACCCCAATAATATGGGGCATGCAAAAATTGAGATAAAACTCAGTTTTGCTCCTCTCCACGGAAATCTTTAATAAAAGGCGAAATATTTGTTAGTTCTGAAGAGAAACCAGAGCATGACCAAGATTCCACCTGTCGCCTGAGTGCCATGCCAGCAGTTCTCATTCAGCTGAAAGTGAGCACCCAATTTGAAAGAAAGAAAGCAGATTTCTCACCAGGCTTCCCCTTGCTATAAACATGGTTTGTACTCTTTTCCATGTGCTCCCAGATCTTTCAAGCAATTAGTGTGGTCAAGAAAGTTCTGTTTGAAAAGAAACAAACATTTACTGTCATTTCTATGCAAATGAGCTTACATTAAAGCACACTCGTTCTATCTTTAAACCGATAAAATAAAACCCCAATAAGATGGGGCATGCAAAAATTGAGATAAAACTCAGTTTTGCTCCTCTCCACGGAAATCTTTAGTAAAAGGCGAAAGATTTGTTCGTTCTGAAGAGAAACCAGAACATGACCAAGATTCCACCTGTCGCCTGAGTGCCATGCCAGCAGTCCTCATTCAGCTCAAAGTGAGCACCCAATTTGAAAGAAAGAAAGCAGATTTCTCACCAGGCTTCCCCTTGCTATAAACATGGTTTGTACTCTTTTCCATGTGCTCCCAGATCTTTCAAGCAATTAGTATAGTCAAGAAAGTTCTGTTTGAAAAGAAACAAACATTTACTGTCATTTCTATGCAAATGAGCTTACATTAAAGCACACTCGTTCTATCTTTAAACCGATAAATGAAACCCCAATAAGACGGAGCATGCAAAAATTGAGATAAAACTCAGTTTTGCTCCTCTCCACGGAAATCTTTAGTAAAAGGCGAAAGATCTGTTCGTTTTGAAGAGAAACCAGAGCATGACCAAGATTCCACCTGTCGCCTGAGTGCCATGCCAGCAATCCTCATTCAGCTCAAAGTGAGCACCCAATTTGAAAGAAAGAAAGCAGATTTCTCACCAGGCTTCCCCTTGCTATAAACATGGTTTGTACTCTTTTCCATGTGCTCCCAGATCTTTCAAGCAATTAGTGTGGTCAAGAAAGTTCTGTTTCAAAAGAAACAAACATTTACTGTCATTTCTATGCAAATGAGCTTACATTAAAGCACACTCGTTCTATCTTTAAACCGATAAAATAAAATCCCAATAAGATGGGGCATGCAAAAATTGAGATAAAACTCAGTTTTGCTCCTCTCCACGGAAATCTTTAGTAAAAGGCGAAAGATTTGTTCGTTCTGAAGAGAAACCAGAACATGACCAAGATTCCACCTGTCGCCTGAGTGCCATGCCAGCAGTCCTCATTCAGCTCAAAGTGAGCACCCAATTTGAAAGAAAGAAAGCAGATTTCTCACCAGGCTTCCCCTTGCTATAAACATGGTTTGTACTCTTTTCCATGTGCTCCCAGATCTTTCAAGCATTTAGTATAGTCAAGAAAGTTCTGTTTGAAAAGAAACAAACATTTACTGTCATTTCTATGCAAATGAGCTTACATTAAAGCACACTCGTTCTATCTTTAAACCGATAAAAGAAACCCCAATAAGACGGAGCATGCAAAAATTGAGATAAAACTCAGTTTTGCTCCTCTCCACGGAAATCTTTAGTAAAAGGCGAAAGATCTGTTCGTTTTGAAGAGAAACCAGAGTATGACTAAGATTCCACCTGTCGCCTGAGTGCCATGCCAGCAGTCCTCATTCAGCGCAAAGTGAGCACCCAATTTGAAAGAAAGAAAGCAGATTTCTCACCAGGCTTCCCCTTGCTATAAGCATGGTTTGTACTCTTTTCCATGTGCTCCCAGATCTTTCAAGCAATTAGAATGGTCAAGAAAGTTCTGCTTGAAAAGAAACAGACATTTATAGTCATTGTTATGCAAATAAACTTACATTAAAGCTAACAAGAAACTGATAAAAGAAACCCCAATAATATGGGGCATGCAAAAATTGAGATAAAACTCAGTTTTGCTCCTCTCCACAGAAATCTTTAATAAAAGGCGAAAGATTTGTTCGTTCTGAAGAGAAACCAGAGCATGACCAAGATTCCACCTGTCGCCTAAATGCTGTGCCAGCAGTCCTCATTCAGATCAAAGTGAGCGCCCAACTTGAAAGTAAGCAGATTTCTCACCTGGCTTCTCCTTGCTATAAGCATGGTTTGTACTGTATTCCATGTGCTCCCAGATCTTTCAAGCAAGTAGCATGGTCAAGAAAGTTCTGTTTGAAAAGAAACAAACATTTACTGTCATTTCTATGCAAATGAGCTTACATTAAAGCACACTCATTCTATCTTTAAACCGATAAAAGAAACCTCAAAAAGATGGGGCATGCAAAAATTGAGATAAAACTCGGTTTTGCTCCTCTCCACGGAAATCTTTAATAAAAGGCGAAAGATTTGTTCGTTCTGAAGAGAAACCAGAGCATGACCAAGATTTTTATCTGAAAATATGTGTTCTCCCTGCAGTTGTTGTCCCCAGATGAGAGTTCCCTTGTGCTGCCTCAGTTGAATCTCCTTTACTTGACAGAGATGTGCATGAGCAGCGGCCCTCCCCAGCCCTATCCCAAATCATACTTATTTTGCATAGGAGATACCATGGTCATGAAGATTGTTCTCCCAGGGTGAGGTTCATTCATTGCATTTTGGGTATGCTGACCCCTGTGATTTACCCAAATGTGGGAAACTCGACTGCATTATTTGTGGTAGTGGGGGACTGTGTTTGTGCTTTCCTCTGGTCAGCTCTGTTAAAACTCAGATTTCTTTGTCTCAGATTTTCCTCTAGCCTTGTTCTTCTTTCGAGAGTTCCCTTGTGCTGCCTCAGGTGGATCTCCTTCACTTGACAGGGGGGTGCCCGAGCAGCGACCCTCCCCAGCTCTAGCCCAACTCCTACTTACCTGCCAGGTGAGATACTATGATCAGGAAGGTGCTTCTCCCAGGGCAAGGCTCACCCATTGCACTCTGGGTGTGCTGCTCCTACGATTTCCCCAAATGTGGGACACTTGACTGCATAATTTGTGTTTCCTCTGGTCGGCTCTCGTATAATTCAGATCTCTTTGTCTCAGGTCTTTCTCCAGCCTAGTTTGCTGTCTGTTTCCACTTCTTTTATCTTGAGCCCCTCCCTTCTATACCCTTGTGCACTATCCTGACTTCTCCTCCCGTCTGCTTACTTTGTGCCTTCCAATGCACAATGCAAACTACAGGTAGTGCTGCAGGGCCCACACAATCTTTTACTTGCCTTAAAGAGCAGCTCTGGAGCTGTTACAGTGCCCAGCTGCTGCAAGAAATCAGCTTGAATGCTTCAGGGGATGGGGCATGGCCAACATGAGCCCCACACCAAAGGTGGGTGGGGGTGTTTAATGCGAACTAGGGGTAATCCAAGCACCGCAAAAGGCCGCCATGCCCTGCACGCCCCTTTTCTCTTTTCATATGCAGATGAGGGTTGAAGCCAACTTTGACCCACTGCTTGGATGACATCACCATATGCAAATCCATCTCCTGCAGGCCTTGCCCCAGGAATGCTTGCACTAGTTGTTGCATTTGGTTTGTTGTTTGGGGGTGCTTCAGTATTAGGCAGCCTTCTGCCCTCCCATGTTCATCTGAAAATATGTGTTCTCCCTGCAGTTGTTGTCCCCAGATGAGAGTTCCCTTGTGCTGCCTCAGTTGAATCTCCTTTACTTGACAGAGATGTGCCTGAGCAGCGGCCCTCCCAGCCCTATCCCAAATCATACTTATTTTGCATAGGAGACACCATGGTCATGAAGATTGTTCACCCAGGGTGAGGTTCATTCATTGCATTCTGGGTATGCTGACCCCTGTGATTTCCCCAAATGTGGGAAACTCGCCTGCATTTTTTGTGGTAGTGGGGGACTGTGTTTGTGTTTTCCTCTGGTCAGCTCTGGTAAAAGTCAGATTTCTTTGTCTCATATATTCCTCTAGCCTTGTTCTTCTTTCGAGAGTTCCCTTGTGCTGCCTCAGTTGGATCTCCTTCACTTGACAGGGGGGTGCCCGAGCAGTGACCCTCCCCAGCTCTAGCCCAACTCCTACTTACCTGCCAGGTGAGATACTATGATCATGAAGGTGCTTCTCCCAGGGCAAGGCTCACCCATTGCACTCTGGGTGTGCTGCTCCTGTGATTTCCCCAAATGTGGGAAACTTGATTGCATAATTTGTGTTTCCCCTGGTCGGCTCTCGTATAATTCAGATCTCTCTGTCTCAGGTCTCTCTCCAGCCTAGTTTGCTGTCTGTTTCCACTTCTCTTTTCTGGAGCCACTCCCTTCTATGCCCTTGCGCACTATCCTGACTTCTCCCGTCTGCTTACTTTGTGCCTTCCAACGCACAATGCGAACTACAGGTAGTGCTGCAGGGCCCACACCCTTTTAGTTGCCTTACAGAGCAGCTCTGGAGCTGTTACAGTGCCCAGCTGCTGCAAGAAATCAGCTTGAATGCTTCAGGGGCTGGGGCATAGCCAACATGAGCCCCACACCAAAGGAGGGTGGGGGTGTTTAATGCGAACTAGGGGTCATCCAAGCACCGCAAAAGGCCGCCATGCCCTGCATGCCCCTTTTCTCTTTTCATATGCAGATGAGGGTTCCAGCCAACTTTGGCCCACTGCTTGGATGACATCACCGTATGCAAATCCGTCTGCTGCAGACCTTCCCCCAGGAATGCTTGTACTAGTTGTTGCATATGGTTTGATATTTGATGGTGCTTCAGTATTAGGCAGCCTTCCGCCCTCCCATGTTCATCTGAAAAGATGTGGTCTCCCTGCAGTTGTTGTCCCCAGACGAGAGTTCCCTTGTGCTTCCTCAGTTGAATCTCCTTAACTTGATGGGGGAGGGGCTGCCCGAGCAGCCACCCTCCCCAGCCCTATCCCAACTCATACTTATTTTGCATATGAGATCTCTTGATCATGAAGATTGTTCTCACAGGGTGAAGTTCATCCATTATATTTTAAAATAGGAAGGTACAAATTACATATTTGAATTGCATCTATGTGCTGGATTCAAATGTCCCCCCCCCCCCTTCCTTTCTCAATTGTGCCCATCAGCAGCTATTCTAAGGTTGCTGCCAATGGGTGTGACACATTAATTTCTTCTGTGGGGTACACAGGACTCCACAAGGATTCACATTGGGGTGTAGAGTAGGAACTTGATCTGAGGCACCAACCGACTCAAAGCTTTTGACTGTTCCCAAGATGCTCAGCGCATCCTCCTCTATAACCCCGCTTCCATGAACAGGGAGCTCAGTTTGTAGTTGGTGCCTTCAGTAGCAGGCCACTTAACAGGGGCCTGCCTCAGGAAGCCAATTCTTAGCTATTCATTCTGACAAGAAAAGAAGAACTTGTTTTATGAGAATCTACAAGGGCTGCAGCAGGCTAGGTCTAATAGACATCTTTACTGCAGCTTCATCACTCCCAGCGGCGCTGTATACTCCCGTGCCCTGGTTGCTGGGTCACTGCAGCGGAGTCTCCGGTTTCTTCCTAAGGTCAGTCACACACACACCGCCCTTCCGGATCACGAGGCCGCTGATGAAGGGGAGCGTGGCCGTAGGGGGTGGACCGTGTGCGCACTGGCGTGGACACTGATTACTGGGCAGCCGCTCCACGAGCCACCAGGTACAGTTAAGGAGCACAGGTCTGGGGGTTTTTCTCCTATATTAAACCAATTTTGTACTGCCCGCAGCGCATTGTGATAGGTAATAGGGCCTGATTCAGGTTGGATTGCAATCACAATAAGTGATCCAACTGCAAAAATTGCTAAGAGCATACGCATGTGCCTGCATTTTCTGCGGCACCCCGCAGAGAATGCGATCGCCTCTGCCTGTCAATCGGGGCAGGGGGGGAGAGGGGGGTCAGCAACACTCCATTTCCAAGTCAGGGATGGAGCGGTGCGGGGGCAAGGCTTCAAAATGGGGTCTGCAATGGAGGAGACACAGGGGGCGTGGTCACAGCAGCTGTATGACATCACATTCAGCCGCTGTGATCACAAAAATGGTGGCGGCTTCCTGCGCGCACATACAGTCTGCACCAGCAGGAGGCTACACCATTTTTTATGATCACGCTGAACTGCAGTGCGACTGCAATTACAGCATGGTCAAGAAGGGAGGCGTCATGCTGGGTGGCCATAAGAGATGAGCGGGTTCGGTTCCTCGGAATCCGAACCCGCCCGAACTTCACCCTTTTTTGCTCGGGTCCGAGCAGACTCGGATCCTCTCGCCTTGCTCGGTTAACCCGAGCGCGCCCGAACGTCATCATCCCGCTGTCGGATTCTCACGAGACTTGGATTCTATATAAGGAGCCGCGCGTCGCCGCCATTTTCACACGTGCATTGAGATTGATAGGGAGAGGACGTGGCTGGCGTCCTCTCCGTTTAGATTAGAAGATAGAGACGAGTGACATTTGATTTACTACTAATTTGGGGAGCAGTTGAACTTGTCAGGAGTACTCAGTAGTGCAGAGTTTTGCTGATAGTGACCACCAGTTTTATTATTTATAATCCGTTCTCTGCCTGAAAAAAAACGATACACATACCATATCTGTGCTCAGCCTCAGTGTGCTGCATGATATATCATCTATGTATATCTGACTGTGCTGAGTGCTCACTGCTCACACAGCTTAATTGTGGGGGAGACTGGGGAGCAGTTATAGCAGGAGTACAGTGCACACTTTTGCTGCCAGTGTGACCACCAGTATATTGTCTGCCTGAAAAAGTTAAACACTCCTGTGGTGTTTTTTTTTTATTCTATAAATGCATTCTGCTGACAGTGTCCAGCAGGTCCGTCATACATATATTATATAAATATTTACCTGCAGTAGTGTTATATTTTTTTTTTCATCTTTATCATCTCTATATTAGCAGACGCAGTACGGTAGTCCACGGCTGTGGCTATCTCTGTGTCGTCAGTGCTCGTCCATAATTGTATACCTACCTACCTGTGGTGGTTTTTTTTTTTCTATCTTCTTCATACTAGTAGTTTAGGAGTCTACTGACAGTGTCCACCAGGTCCATCATTATATTATATACCTACAGTAGTAATATATTTATTATATTATCTATACTAGCAGACGCAGTACGGTAGTCCACGGCTGTGGCTATCTCTGTGTCGTCAGTGCTCGTCCATAATTGTATACCTACCTACCTGTGGTGGGTTTTTTTTTTTATCTTCTTCATACTAGTAGTTTAGCAGTCTGCTGACAGTGTCCACCAGGTCCGTCATTATATTATATACCTACAGTAGTAATATATTTATTATATTATCTATACTAGCAGATGCAGTACGGTAGTCCACGGCTGTACCTACCTCTGTGTCGTCAGTGCTCGTCCATAATTGTATACCTACCTGTGGTGGGGTTTTTTTTTCTATCTTCTTCATACTAGTAGTTTAGGAGTCTGCTGACAGTGTCCACCAGGTCCGTCATTATATTATATACCTACAGTAGTAATATATTTAGTATATTATCTATACTAGCAGACGCAGTACGGTAGTCCACGGCTGTACCTACCTCTGTGTCGTCACTCGTCCATAATTGTATACCTAACTGTGGTGTTTTTTTTTTCTATCTTCTTCATACTAGTAGTTTAGCAGTCTGCTGACAGTGTCCACCAGGTCCGTCATTATATTATATATACCTACAGTAGTTATATCTATTTTTTTTTATATCATTAATTATCATCTCTATACTAGCAGACGCAGTACGGTAGGCCACGGCTGTGGCTATCTCTGTGTCGTCAGTGCTCGTCCATAATTGTATACCTACCTACCTGTGGTGGAAGTTTTTTTCTATCTTCTTCATACTAGTAGTTTAGCAGTCTGCTGACAGTGTCCACCAGGTCCGTCATTATATTATATATACCTACAGTAGTTATATATATATTTTTTTTTATATCATTAATTATCATCTCTATACTAGCAGACGCAGTACGGTAGTCCACGGCTGTAGCTACCTCTGTGTCGTCAGTCACTCGTCATCCATAAGTATACTAGTATCCATCCATCTCCATTGTTTACCTGAGGTGCCTTTTAGTTGTGCCTATTAAAATATGGAGAACAAAAATGTTGAGGTTCCAAAAATAGGGAAAGATCAAGATCCACTTCCACCTCGTGCTGAAGCTGCTGCCACTAGTCATGGCCGAGACGATGAAATTCCATCAACGTCGTCTGCCAAGGCCGATGCCCAATGTCATAGTACAGAGCATGTAAAATCCAAAACACAAAAGATCAGTAAAAAAATGACTCAAAAATCTAAATAAAAATCGTCGGAGGAGAAGCGTAAACTTGCCAATATGCCATTTACCACACGGAGTGGCAAGGAACGGCTGAGGCCCTGGCCTATCTTCATGGCTAGTGGTTCAGCTTCACATGAGGATGGAAGCACTCAGCCTCTCGCTAGAAAAATGAAAAGACTTAAGCTGGCAAAAGCACAGCAAAGAACTGTGCGTTCTTCAAAATCACAAATCCACAAGGAGAGTCCAATTGTGTCGGTTGCGATGCCTGACCTTCCCAACACTGGACGTGAAGAGCATGCACCTTCCACCATTTGCACGCCCCCTGCAAGTGCTGGAAGGAGCACCCGCAGTCCAGTTCCTGATAGTCAGATTGAAGATGTCAGTGTTGAAGTACACCAGGATGAGGAGAATATGGGTGTTGCTGGCGCTGGGGAGGAAATTGACAAGGAGGATTCTGATGGTGAGGTGGTTTGTTTAAGTCAGGCACCCGGCGAGACACCTGTTGTCCGTGGGAGGAATATGGCCATTGACATGCCTGGTGAAAATACCAAAAAAATCAGCTCTTCGGTGTGGAAGTATTTCAACAGAAATGCGGACAACAGGTGTCAAGCCGTGTGTTGCCTTTGTCAAGCTGTAATAAGTAGGGGTAAGGACGTTAACCACCTCGGAACATCCTCCCTTATACGTCACCTGCAGCGCATTCATCATAAGTCAGTGACAAGTTCAAAAACTTTGGGCGACAGCGGAAGCAGTCCACTGACCAGTAAATCCCTTCCTCTTGTAACCAAGCTCATGCAAACCACCCCACCAACTCCCTCAGTGTCAATTTCCTCCTTCCCCAGGAATGCCAATAGTCCTGCAGGCCATGTCACTGGCAATTCTGACGAGTTCTCTCCTGCCTGGGATTCCTCCGATGCATCCTTGAGTGTAACGCCTACTGCTGCTGGCGCTGCTGTTGTTGCTGCTGGGAGTCGATGGTCATCCCAGAGGGGAAGTCGTAAGACCACTTTTACTACTTCCACCAAGCAATTGACTGTCCAACAGTCCTTTGCGAGGAAGATGAAATATCACAGCAGTCATCCTGCTGCAAAGCGGATAACTGAGGCCTTGGCATCCTGGGCAGTGAGAAACGTGGTTCCGGTATCCATCATTACTTCAGAGCCAACTATAGACTTGATTGAGGTACTGTGTCCCCGGTACCAAATACTATCTAGGTTCCATTTCTCTAGGCAGGCGATACCGAAAATGTACACAGACCTCAGAAAAAGACTCACCAGTGTCCTAAAAAATGCAGTTGTACCCAATGTCCACTTAACCACGGACATGTGGACAAGTGGAGCAGGGCAGACTCAGGACTATATGACTGTGACAGCCCACTGGGTAGATGTATTGACTCCCGCCGCAAGAACAGCAGCGGCGGCACCAGTAGCAGCATCTCGCAAACGCCAACTCTTTCCTAGGCAGGCTACGCTTTGTATCACCGCTTTCCAGAATACGCACACAGATGAAAACCTCTTACGGCAACTGAGGAAGATCATCACAGAATGGCTTACCCCAATTGGACTCTCCTGTGGATTTGTGGCATCGGACAACGCCAGCAATATTGTGCGTGCATTATATCTGGGCAAATTCCAGCACGTCCCATGTTTTGCACATACCTTGAATTTGGTGGTGCAGAATTATTTAAAAAACGACAGGGGCGTGCAAGAGATGCTGTCGGTGGCCACAAGAATTGCGGGACACTTTCGGCGTACAGGCACCACGTACAGAAGACTGGAGCAACACCAAAAACGCCTGAACCTGCCCTGCCATCATCTGAAGCAAGAAGTGGAAACGAGGTGGAATTCAACCCTCTATATGCTTCAGAGGATGGAGGAGCAGCAAAAGGCCATTCAAGCCTATACATCTGACCACGATATAGGAGGTGGAATGCACCTGTCTCAAGCGCAGTGGAGAATGATTTCAACGTTGTGCAAGGTTCTGCAACCTTTTGAACTTGCCACACGTGAAGTCAGTTCAGACACTGCCAGCCTGAGTCAGGTCATTCCCGTCATCAGGCTTTTGCAGAAGAAGCTGGAGACATTGAAGGAGGAGCTAAGACAGAGCGATTCCGCTAGGCATGTGGGACTTGTGGATGGAGCCCTTCATTCGCTTAACCAGGATTCACGGGTGGTCAATCTGTTGAAATCAGAGCACTACATTTTGGCCACCGTGCTCGATCCTAGATTTAAAACCTACGTTGTATCTCTCTTTCCGGCAGACACAAGTCTGCAGGGGTTCAAAGACCTGCTGGTGAGAAAATTATCAAGTCAAGCGGAACTTGATCGGTCAACAGCTCCTCCTTCACAGTCTCCCGCAATTGGGGGTGCGAGGAAAAGGCTCAGAATTCCGAGCCCACCCGCTGGCGGTGATGCAGGGCAGTCTGGAGCGACTGCTGATGCTGACATCTGGTCCGGACTGAAGGACCTGCCAACGATTACGGACATGTCGTCTACTGTCACTGCATATGATTCTCTCACCATTGAAAGAATGGTGGAGGATTATATGAGTGACCGCATCCAAGTAGGCACGTCAGACAGTCCGTACGTATACTGGCAGGAAAAAGAGGCAATTTGGAGGCCCTTGCACAAACTGGCTTTATTCTACCTAAGTTGCCCTCCCACAAGTGTGTACTCCGAAAGAGTGTTTAGTGCCGCCGCTCACCTTGTCAGCAATCGGCGTACGAGGTTACTTCCAGAAAATGTGGAGAAGATGATGTTCATTAAAATGAATTATAATCAATTGCTCCGTGGAGACATTGACCAGCAGCAATTGCCTCCACAAAGTATACAGGGAGCTGAGATGGTGGATTCCAGTGGGGACGAATTGATAATCTGTGAGGAGGGGGATGTACACGGTGATGAATCGGAGGATGATGATGAGGTGGACATCTTGCCTCTATAGAGCCAGTTTGTGCAAGGAGAGATTTATTGCTTCTTTTTTGGTGGGGGTCCAAACCAACCCGTCATTTCAGTCACAGTCGTGTGGCAGACCCTGTCACTGAAATGATGGGTTGGTTAAAGTGTGCATGTCCTGTTTATACAACATAAGGGTGGGTGGGAGGGCCCAAGGCAATTCCACCTTGCACCTCTTTTTTCTTTTATTTTTCTTTGCGTCATGTGCTGTTTGGGGAGTGTTTTTTGGAAGGGCCATCCTGCGTGACACTGCAGTGCCACTCCTAGATGGGCCAGGTGTTTGTGTCGGCCACTTGGGTCGCTGAGCTTAGTCACACAGCTACCTCATTGCGCCTCTTTTTTTCTTTGCGTCATGTGCTGTTTGGGGAGTGTTTTTTGGAAGGGCCATCCTGCGTGACACTGCAGTGACACTCCTAGATGGGCCAGGTGTTTGTGTCGTCCACTTGGGTCGCTGAGCTTAGTCACACAGCTACCTCATTGCGCCACTTTTTTTCTTTGCGTCATGTGCTGTTTGGGGAGTGTTTTTTGGAAGGGCCATCCTGCGTGACACTGCAGTGCCACTCCTAGATGGGCCAGGTGTTTGTGTCGGCCACTTGGGTCGCTGAGCTTAGTCACACAGCTACCTCATTGCGCCTCTTTTTTTCTTTGCGTCATGTGCTGTTTGGGGAGTGTTTCTGGAAGGGCCATCCTGCGTGACACTGCAGTGCCACTCCTAGATGGGCCAGGTGTTTGTGTCGGCCACTTGGGTCGCTGAGCTTAGTCACACAGCTACCTCATTGCGCCTCTTTTTTTCTTTGCGTCATGTGCTGTTTGGGGAGTGTTTTTTGGAAGGGCCATCCTGCGTGACACTGCAGTGCCACTCCTAGATGGGCCAGGTGTTTGTGTCGGCCACTTGGGTCGCTGAGCTTAGTCACACAGCTACCTCATTGCGCCTCTTTTTTTCTTTGCGTCATGTGCTGTTTGGGGAGTGTTTTTTGGAAGGGCCATCATGCGTGACACTGCAGTGCCACTCCTAGATGGGCCAGGTGTTTGTGTCGGCCACTTGGGTCACTGAGCTTAGTCATCCAGCGACCTCGTTGCAAATTTTAGGACTAAAAATAATATTGTGAGGTGTGAGGTGTTAAGAATAGACTGAAAATTAGTGGAAATTATGGTTATTGAGGTTAATAATACTTTGGGATCAAAATGACTCCCAAATTCTATGATTTAAGCTGTTTTTTAGGGTTTTTTGAAAAAAACACCCGAATCCAAAACACACCCGAATCCGACAAAAAAAATTCGGTGAGGTTTAGCCAAAACGCGTTCGTACCCAAAACACGGCCGCGGAACCGAACCCAAAACCAAAACACAAAACCCGAAAAATTTCCGGTGCACATCTCTAGTGGCCATGCCATGTCACTGTGCAGGAGCCAGCACCGCTCACACACTAGTCCCCGGTGCAGCCCCCAACCCCCGGGACACCCGGAGCAACAAAATGTAGATTCAGGCCACCAGGCCACGCCCCTACCTATGAAACCATGCCTCCTTTTTACCATTGCGCTGCTTATCTGCGCGCACTGCATTACAATCTCCCTCGCCACCTCTCTGGGTGTCACCAGTGATAGTGACACCTCTGCCATGCTTGTAGCAGCTGGTCCTAAGATCTACACCTCAAGCCCTGAGTGTTTGCCCTTGTGACTTGTTGATCATCATAGCAAAGCAGATGCTTACAGAAAACTGCAGGGGCTTAGATTGAAAATAAAAAAAATTGATGGGTATAAGGTAGAGAGGAGCGGGTTCGGTTCTCCGAGAACCGAATTCCCCACGAACCCCACGAACTCCTCCTCCGAGGCAGGCTCGGTTGTTCCCGCCTGACTCGGAAAACCTGAACAAGGGAAAATGTCATCATCCCGCTGTCGGATTCTCGCGAGATTCGGATTCCATATAAAGAGCTGCGCGTTGCCGCCATTTTTACTCGTGCATTGAAGAGAGAGCGGAGAGGACGTGGTTATGTTCTCTCAGTGGAAATCTCAATATCAGTGCTCAGTATCAGTGGATACTTATTGCTGCTCAGTAATACTAGTAGTGTGTCTCTCCTGCTCAGTGTCAGTTCTCAGTAGTATCCTCATCAGTGCTCAGTATCACTGCTCATTGTCTTGTGCTGCATTGTTGTGCTCAGCATACTACAGTACATTACTAATAGTCCAGTGCTGCATCTTGCTGCTCAGTGTCAGTTCTAGTATCCTCATCAGTGCTCACTATCACTGCTCATTGCATTGTGGTGTTCTGTATACTACAGTAACATAGTAATATAGTAACATATAGTAACATAGTTTTTGAGGTTGAATAGAGGCAAATTGCCCATCGTGTTCAACCTGTTTTAAGTTGTGATGATTCTACATACTTGCTGAATAATGTTTTATGACTAGTTAGCTACTACAACTCATGTTACCCCCGGATTAACCATGTTGATATTTTAAGTATTATAACCTTGGATAGCTTTTTCATTCAGAAATGTATCCATTCCTTTTTTAAATCCAATTACAGAGTCCGCCATTACCACCTTCCCTGGCAGGGAATTCCACATCCTGATTGCCCTAACAGTGAAGATCATAGTATCTCACCTGGCAGGTAAGTAGGAGTTGGGCCAGAGCTGTGGAGGATTGCTGCTCGGGCACCCCCTGTCAAATGAAGGAGTCCAACTGAGGCAGCACAAGGGAACTCTCGAAAGAAAAACAAGGCTAGAGGAAGATCTGAGACAAAGAAATCTGACTTTTACCAGAGCTGACCAGAGGAAAGCACAAACACAGTCCCCCACTACCACAAATAATGCAGTCGAGTTTCCCACATTTGGGGAAATCACAGGGGTCAGCATACCCAGAATGCAATGAATGAACCTCACCCTGGGAGAACAATCTTCATGACCATGGTATCGCCTATGCAAAATAAGTATGATTTGGGATAGGGCTGGGGAGGGCCGCTGCTCAGGCACATCTCTGTCAAGTAAAGGAGATTCAACTGAGGCAGCACAAGGGAACTCTCATCTGGGGACAACAACTGCAGGGAGAACACATATTTTCAGATGAACATGGGAGGGCAGAAGGCTGCCTAATACTGAAGCACCCCCAAACAACAAACCAAATGCAACAACTAGTACAAGCATTCCTGGGGGAAGTTCTGCAGAAGACGGATTTGCATACGGTGATGTCATCCAAGCAGTGGGCCAAAGTTGGCTGGATCCCTCATCTGCATATGAAAAGAGAAAAGGGGTATGCAGGGCATGGCGGCCTTTTGCGGCGCTTGGATGACCCTTAGTTCGCATTAAACACCCCCACCCTCCTTCGGTGTGGGGCTCATGTTGACAATGCCCCAGCCCCTGAAGCATTCAAGCTGATTTCTTACAGCAGCTTGGCACTGTAACAGCTCCAGAGCTGCTCTGTAAGGCAAGTAAAAGGGTGTGTAGTTTGCATTGTGCATTGGAAGGCACAAAGTAAGCAGACAGGAGGAGAAGTCAGGATAGTGCACAAGGGTATAAAAGGGAGGGGCTCAAGAAAAAAAAAGTGGAAACAGACAGCAAACTAGGCTGGAGAGAGACCTGAGACAAAGAGATCTGAATTATACGAGAGCCGACCAGGGGAAACACAAATTATGCAGTCAAGTTTCCCACATTTGGGGAAATCGCAGGGGCAGCACACCCAGAGTGCAATGGGTGAGCCTTGCCCTGGAAGAAGCACCTTCATGATCATAGTATCTCACCTGGCAGGTAAGTAGGAGTTGGGCTTGAGCTGGGGAGGGTCGCTGCTCGGGCACCCCCCTGTCAAGTGAAGGAGATCCAACTGAGGCAGCACAAGGGAACTCTCGAAAGAAGAACAAGGCTAGAGGAAGATCTGAAACAAAGAAATCTGACTTTTACCAGAGCTGACCAGAGGAAAACACAAACACAGTCCCCCACTACCACAAATAATGCAGTCGAGTTACCCACATTTGGGGAAATCACAGGGGTCAGCATACCCAGAATGCAATGAATGAACCTCACCCTGGGAGAATAATCTTCATGACCATGGTATCTCATATGCAAAATAAGTATGATTTGGGATAGGGCTGGGGAGGGCCGCTGCTCAGGCACATCTCTGTCAAGTAAAGGAGATTCAACTGAGGCAGCACAAGGGAACTCTCATCTGGGGACAACAACTGCAGGGAGAACACATATTTTCAGATGAACATGGGAGGGCAGAAGGCTGCCTAATACTGAAGCACCCCCAAACAACAAACCAAATGCAACAACTAGTGCAAGCATTCCTGTTTGTTTCTGAAGCCAACTTTGACCCACTGCTTGGATGACATCACCATATGCAAATCCATCTGCTGCAGGCCTTCCCCCAGGAATGCTTGCACTCTTTATATGAAATCCGAATCTCGCGAGAATCCGACAGCGGGATGATGACATTTTCCCTTGTTCAGGTTTTCCGAGTCAGGCGGGAACAACCGAGCCTGCCTCGGAGGAGGAGTTCGTGGGGTTCGTGGGGAATTCGGTTCTCGGAGAACCGAACCCGCTCCTCTCTACCTTATACCCATCAATTTTTTTTATTTTCAATCTAAGCCCCTGCAGTTTTCTGTAAGCATCTGCTTTGCTATGATGATCAACAAGTCACAAGGGCAAACACTCAGGGCTTGAGGTGTAGATCTTAGGACCAGCTGCTACAAGCATGGCAGAGGTGTCACTATCACTGGTGACACCCAGAGAGGTGGCGAGGGAGATTGTAATGCAGTGCGCGCAGATAAGCAGCGCAATGGTAAAAAGGAGGCATGGTTTCATAGGTAGGGGCGTGGCCTGGTGGCCTGAATCTACATTTTGTTGCTCCGGGTGTCCCGGGGGTTGGGGGCTGCACCGGGGACTAGTGTGTGAGCGGTGCTGGCTCCTGCACAGTGACATGGCATGGCCACTAGAGATGTGCACCGGAAATTTTTCGGGTTTTGTGTTTTGGTTTTGGGTTCGGTTCCGCGGCCGTGTTTTGGGTTCGAACGCGTTTTGGCTAAACCTCACCGAATTTTTTTTGTCGGATTCGGGTGTTTTTTGGATTCGGGTGTTTTTTTCAAAAAACCCTAAAAAACAGCTTAAATCATAGAATTTGGGAGTCATTTTGATCCCAAAGTATTATTAACCTCAATAACCATAATTTCCACTAATTTTCAGTCTATTCTTAACACCTCACACCTCACAATATTATTTTTAGTCCTAAAATTTGCACCGAGGTCGCTGGATGACTAAGCTCAGTGACCCAAGTGGCCGACACAAACACCTGGCCCATCTAGGAGTGGCACTGCAGTGTCACGCATGATGGCCCTTCCA
Organism: Pseudophryne corroboree; assembly: GCF_028390025.1. Taxonomy (NCBI): domain Eukaryota; kingdom Metazoa; phylum Chordata; class Amphibia; order Anura; family Myobatrachidae; genus Pseudophryne; species Pseudophryne corroboree. The sequence goes on along the minus strand of NW_026968046.1, from coordinate 42,779 downwards.
AAAAACACTCCCCAAACAGCACATGACGCAAAGAAAAAAAGAGGCGCAATGAGGTAGCTGTGTGACTAAGCTCAGCGACCCAAGTGGCCGACACAAACACCTGGCCCATCTAGGAGTGGCACTGCAATGTCACGCAGGATGGCCCTTCCAAAAAACACTCCCCAAACAGCACATGACGCAAAGAAAAAAAGAGGCGCAATGAGGTAGCTGTGTGACTAAGCTCAGCGACCCAAGTGGCCGACACAAACACCTGGCCCATCTAGGAGTGGCACTGCAGTGTCACGCAGGATGGCCCTTCCAAAAACACTCCCCAAACAGCACATGACGCAAAGAAAAAAAGAGGCGCAATGAGGTAGCTGTGTGACTAAGCTCAGCGACCCAAGTGGCCGACACAAACACCTGGCCCATCTAGGAGTGGCACTGCAGTGTCACGCAGGATGGCCCTTCCAAAAAACACTCCCCAAACAGCACATGACGCAAAGAAAAAAAGTGGCGCAATGAGGTAGCTGTGTGACTAAGCTCAGCGACCCAAGTGGACGACACAAACACCTGGCCCATCTAGGAGTGTCACTGCAGTGTCACGCAGGATGGCCCTTCCAAAAAACACTCCCCAAACAGCACATGACGCAAAGAAAAAAAGAGGCGCAATGAGGTAGCTGTGTGACTAAGCTCAGCGACCCAAGTGGCCGACACAAACACCTGGCCCATCTAGGAGTGGCACTGCAGTGTCACGCAGGATGGCCCTTCCAAAAAACACTCCCCAAACAGCACATGACGCAAAGAAAAATAAAAGAAAAAAGAGGTGCAAGGTGGAATTGCCTTGGGCCCTCCCACCCACCCTTATGTTGTATAAACAGGACATGCACACTTTAACCAACCCATCATTTCAGTGACAGGGTCTGCCACACGACTGTGACTGAAATGACGGGTTGGTTTGGACCCCCACCAAAAAAGAAGCAATAAATCTCTCCTTGCACAAACTGGCTCTATAGAGGCAAGATGTCCACCTCATCATCATCCTCCGATTCATCACCGTGTACATCCCCCTCCTCACAGATTATCAATTCGTCCCCACTGGAATCCACCATCTCAGCTCCCTGTATACTTTGTGGAGGCAATTGCTGCTGGTCAATGTCTCCACGGAGCAATTGATTATAATTCATTTTAATGAACATCATCTTCTCCACATTTTCTGGAAGTAACCTCGTACGCCGATTGCTGACAAGGTGAGCGGCGGCACTAAACACTCTTTCGGAGTACACACTTGTGGGAGGGCAACTTAGGTAGAATAAAGCCAGTTTGTGCAAGGGCCTCCAAATTGCCTCTTTTTCCTGCCAGTATACGTACGGACTGTCTGACGTGCCTACTTGGATGCGGTCACTCATATAATCCTCCACCATTCTTTCAATGGTGAGAGAATCATATGCAGTGACAGTAGACGACATGTCCGTAATCGTTGGCAGGTCCTTCAGTCCGGACCAGATGTCAGCATCAGCAGTCGCTCCAGACTGCCCTGCATCACCGCCAGCGGGTGGGCTCGGAATTCTGAGCCTTTTCCTCGCACCCCCAATTGCGGGAGACTGTGAAGGAGGAGCTGTTGACCGATCAAGTTCCGCTTGACTTGATAATTTTCTCACCAGCAGGTCTTTGAACCCCTGCAGACTTGTGTCTGCCGGAAAGAGAGATACAACGTAGGTTTTAAATCTAGGATCGAGCACGGTGGCCAAAATGTAGTGCTCTGATTTCAACAGATTGACCACCCGTGAATCCTGGTTAAGCGAATGAAGGGCTCCATCCACAAGTCCCACATGCCTAGCGGAATCGCTCTGTCTTAGCTCCTCCTTCAATGTCTCCAGCTTCTTCTGCAAAAGCCTGATGACGGGAATGACCTGACTCAGGCTGGCAGTGTCTGAACTGACTTCACGTGTGGCAAGTTCAAAAGGTTGCAGAACCTTGCACAACGTTGAAATCATTCTCCACTGCGCTTGAGACAGGTGCATTCCACCTCCTATATCGTGGTCAGATGTATAGGCTTGAATGGCCTTTTGCTGCTCCTCCATCCTCTGAAGCATATAGAGGGTTGAATTCCACCTCGTTTCCACTTCTTGCTTCAGATGATGGCAGGGCAGGTTCAGGCGTTTTTGGTGTTGCTCCAGTCTTCTGTACGTGGTGCCTGTACGCCGAAAGTGTCCCGCAATTCTTGTGGCCACCGACAGCATCTCTTGCACGCCCCTGTCGTTTTTTAAATAATTCTGCACCACCAAATTCAAGGTATGTGCAAAACATGGGACGTGCTGGAATTTGCCCAGATATAATGCACGCACAATATTGCTGGCGTTGTCCGATGCCACAAATCCACAGGAGAGTCCAATTGGGGTAAGCCATTCTGTGATGATCTTCCTCAGTTGCCGTAAGAGGTTTTCATCTGTGTGCGTATTCTGGAAAGCGGTGATACAAAGCGTAGCCTGCCTAGGAAAGAGTTGGCGTTTGCGAGATGCTGCTACTGGTGCCGCCGCTGCTGTTCTTGCGGCGGGAGTCAATACATCTACCCAGTGGGCTGTCACAGTCATATAGTCCTGAGTCTGCCCTGCTCCACTTGTCCACATGTCCGTGGTTAAGTGGACATTGGGTACAACTGCATTTTTTAGGACACTGGTGAGTCTTTTTCTGAGGTCTGTGTACATTTTCGGTATCGCCTGCCTAGAGAAATGGAACCTAGATAGTATTTGGTACCGGGGACACAGTACCTCAATCAAGTCTATAGTTGGCTCTGAAGTAATGATGGATACCGGAACCACGTTTCTCACTGCCCAGGATGCCAAGGCCTCAGTTATCCGCTTTGCAGCAGGATGACTGCTGTGATATTTCATCTTCCTCGCAAAGGACTGTTGGACAGTCAATTGCTTGGTGGAAGTAGTAAAAGTGGTCTTACGACTTCCCCTCTGGGATGACCATCGACTCCCAGCAGCAACAACAGCAGCGCCAGCAGCAGTAGGCGTTACACTCAAGGATGCATCGGAGGAATCCCAGGCAGGAGAGAACTCGTCAGAATTGCCAGTGACATGGCCTGCAGGACTATTGGCATTCCTGGGGAAGGAGGAAATTGACACTGAGGGAGTTGGTGGGGTGGTTTGCGTGAGCTTGGTTACAAGAGGAAGGGATTTACTGGTCAGTGGACTGCTTCCGCTGTCGCCCAAAGTTTTTGAACTTGTCACTGACTTATGATGAATGCGCTGCAGGTGACGTATAAGGGAGGATGTTCCGAGGTGGTTAACGTCCTTACCCCTACTTATTACAGCTTGACAAAGGCAACACACGGCTTGACACCTGTTGTCCGCATTTCTGTTGAAATACTTCCACACCGAAGAGCTGATTTTTTTGGTATTTTCACCAGGCATGTCAATGGCCATATTCCTCCCACGGACAACAGGTGTCTCGCCGGGTGCCTGACTTAAACAAACCACCTCACCATCAGAATCCTCCTTGTCAATTTCCTCCCCAGCGCCAGCAACACCCATATTCTCCTCATCCTGGTGTACTTCAACACTGACATCTTCAATCTGACTATCAGGAACTGGACTGCGGGTGCTCCTTCCAGCACTTGCAGGGGGCGTGCAAATGGTGGAAGGTGCATGCTCTTCACGTCCAGTGTTGGGAAGGTCAGGCATCGCAACCGACACAATTGGACTCTCCTTGTGGATTTGTGATTTTGAAGAACGCACAGTTCTTTGCTGTGCTTTTGCCAGCTTAAGTCTTTTCATTTTTCTAGCGAGAGGCTGAGTGCTTCCATCCTCATGTGAAGCTGAACCACTAGCCATGAAGATAGGCCAGGGCCTCAGCCGTTCCTTGCCACTCCGTGTGGTAAATGGCATATTGGCAAGTTTACGCTTCTCCTCCGACGATTTTTATTTAGATTTTTGAGTCATTTTTTTACTGATCTTTTGTGTTTTGGATTTTACATGCTCTGTACTATGACATTGGGCATCGGCCTTGGCAGACGACGTTGATGGAATTTCATCGTCTCGGCCATGACTAGTGGCAGCAGCTTCAGCACGAGGTGGAAGTGGATCTTGATCTTTCCCTATTTTTGGAACCTCAACATTTTTGTTCTCCATATTTTAATAGGCACAACTAAAAGGCACCTCAGGTAAACAATGGAGATGGATGGATACTAGTATACTTATGGATGACGAGTGACTGACGACACAGAGGTAGCTACAGCCGTGGACTACCGTACTGCGTCTGCTAGTATAGAGATGATAATTAATGATATAAAAAAAAATATATATATAACTACTGTAGGTATATATAATATAATGACGGACCTGGTGGACACTGTCAGCAGACTGCTAAACTACTAGTATGAAGAAGATAGAAAAAAACTTCCACCACAGGTAGGTAGGTATACAATTATGGACGAGCACTGACGACACAGAGATAGCCACAGCCGTGGCCTACCGTACTGCGTCTGCTAGTATAGAGATGATAATTAATGATATAAAAAAAAATAGATATAACTACTGTAGGTATATATAATATAATGACGGACCTGGTGGACACTGTCAGCAGACTGCTAAACTACTAGTATGAAGAAGATAGAAAAAAAAAACCACCACAGTTAGGTATACAATTATGGACGAGTGACGACACAGAGGTAGGTACAGCCGTGGACTACCGTACTGCGTCTGCTAGTATAGATAATATACTAAATATATTACTACTGTAGGTATATAATATAATGACGGACCTGGTGGACACTGTCAGCAGACTCCTAAACTACTAGTATGAAGAAGATAGAAAAAAAAACCCCACCACAGGTAGGTATACAATTATGGAGGAGCACTGACGACACAGAGGTAGGTACAGCCGTGGACTACCGTACTGCATCTGCTAGTATAGATAATATAATAAATATATTACTACTGTAGGTATATAATATAATGACGGACCTGGTGGACACTGTCAGCAGACTGCTAAACTACTAGTATGAAGAAGATAAAAAAAAAACCCCACCACAGGTAGGTAGGTATACAATTATGGACGAGCACTGACGACACAGAGATAGCCACAGCCGTGGACTACCGTACTGCGTCTGCTAGTATAGATAATATAATAAATATATTACTACTGTAGGTATATAATATAATGATGGACCTGGTGGACACTGTCAGTAGACTCCTAAACTACTAGTATGAAGAAGATAGAAAAAAAAAACCCACCACAGGTAGGTAGGTATACAATTATGGACGAGCACTGACGACACAGAGATAGCCACAGCCGTGGACTACCGTACTGCGTCTGCTAATATAGAGATGATAAAGATGAAAAAAAAAATATAACACTACTGCAGGTAAATATTTATATAATATATGTATGACGGACCTGCTGGACACTGTCAGCAGAATGCATTTATAGAATAAAAAAAAAACACCACAGGAGTGTTTAACTTTTTCAGGCAGACAATATACTGGTGGTCACACTGGCAGCAAAAGTGTGCACTGTACTCCTGCTATAACTGCTCCCCAGTCTCCCCCACAATTAAGCTGTGTGAGCAGTGAGCACTCAGCACAGTCAGATATACATAGATGATATATCATGCAGCACACTGAGGCTGAGCACAGATATGGTATGTGTATCGTTTTTTTTCAGGCAGAGAACGGATTATAAATAATATAACTGGTGGTCACTATCAGCAAAACTCTGCACTACTGAGTACTCCTGACAAGTTCAACTGCTCCCCAAATTAGTAGTAAATCAAATGTCACTCGTCTCTATCTTCTAATCTAAACGGAGAGGACGCCAGCCACGTCCTCTCCCTATCAATCTCAATGCACGTGTGAAAATGGCGGCGACGCGCGGCTCCTTATATAGAATCCAAGTCTCGTGAGAATCCGACAGCGGGATGATGACGTTCGGGCGCGCTCGGGTTAACCGAGCAAGGCGAGAGGATCCGAGTCTGCTCGGACCCGAGCAAAAAAGGGTGAAGTTCGGGCGGGTTCGGATTCCGAGGAACCGAACCCGCTCATCTCTTATGGCCACCCAGCATGACGCCTCCCTTCTTGACCATGCTGTAATTGCAGTCGCACTGCAGTTCAGCGTGATCATAAAAAATGGTGTAGCCTCCTGCTGGTGCAGACTGTATGTGCGCGCAGGAAGCCGCCACCATTTTTGTGATCACAGCGGCTGAATGTGATGTCATACAGCTGCTGTGACCACGCCCCCTGTGTCTCCTCCATTGCAGACCCCATTTTGAAGCCTTGCCCCCGCACCGCTCCATCCCTGACTTGGAAATGGAGTGTTGCTGACCCCCCTCTCCCCCCCTGCCCCGATTGACAGGCAGAGGCGATCGCATTCTCTGCGGGGTGCCGCAGAAAATGCAGGCACATGCGTATGCTCTTAGCAATTTTTGCAGTTGGATCACTTATTGTGATTGCAATCCAACCTGAATCAGGCCCTATTACCTATCACAATGCGCTGCGGGCAGTACAAAATTGGTTTAATATAGGAGAAAAACCCCCAGACCTGTGCTCCTTAACTGTACCTGGTGGCTAGTGGAGCGGCTGCCCAGTAATCAGTGTCCACGCCAGTGCGCACACGGTCCACCCCCTACGGCCACGCTCCCCTTCATCAGCGGCCTCGTGATCCGGAAGGGCGGTGTGTGTGTGACTGACCTTAGGAAGAAACCGGAGCCTCCGCTGCAGTGACCCAGCAACCAGGGCACGGGAGTATACAGCGCCGCTGGGAGTGATGAAGCTGCAGTAAAGATGTCTATTAGACCTAGCCTGCTGCAGCCCTTGTAGATTCTCATAAAACAAGTTCTTCTTTTCTTGTCAAAATGAATAGCTAAGAATTGGCTTCCTGAGGCAGGCCCCTGTTAAGTGGCCTGCTACTGAAGGCACCAACTACAAACTGAGCTCCCTGTTCATGGAAGCGGGGTTATAGAGGAGGATGCGCTGAGCATCTTGGGAACAGTCAAAAGCTTTGAGTCGGTTGGTGCCTCAGATCAAGATCCTACTCTACACCCCAATGTGAATCCTTGTGGAGTCCTGTGTACCCCACAGAAGAAATTAATGTGTCACACCCATTGGCAGCAACCTTAGAATAGCTGCTGATGGGCACAATTGAGAAAGGAAGGGGGGGGGGACATTTGAATCCAGCACATAGATGCAATTCAAATATGTAATTTGTACCTTCCTATTTTAAAATATAATGGATGAACTTCACCCTGTGAGAACAATCTTCATGATCAAGAGATCTCATATGCAAAATAAGTATGAGTTGGGATAGGGCTGGGGAGGGTGGCTGCTCGGGCAGCCCCTCCCCCATCAAGTTAAGGAGATTCAACTGAGGAAGCACAAGGGAACTCTCGTCTGGGGACAACAACTGCAGGGAGACCACATCTTTTCAGATGAACATGGGAGGGCGGAAGGCTGCCTAATACTGAAGCACCATCAAATATCAAACCATATGCAACAACTAGTACAAGCATTCCTGGGGGAAGGTCTGCAGCAGACGGATTTGCATACGGTGATGTCATCCAAGCAGTGGGCCAAAGTTGGCTGGAACCCTCATCTGCATATGAAAAGAGAAAAGGGGCATGCAGGGCATGGCGGCCTTTTGCGGTGCTTGGATGACCCCTAGTTCGCATTAAACACCCCCACCCTCCTTTGGTGTGGGGCTCATGTTGGCTATGCCCCAGCCCCTGAAGCATTCAAGCTGATTTCTTGCAGCAGCTGGGCACTGTAACAGCTCCAGAGCTGCTCTGTAAGGCAACTAAAAGGGTGTGGGCCCTGCAGCACTACCTGTAGTTCGCATTGTGCGTTGGAAGGCACAAAGTAAGCAGACGGGAGAAGTCAGGATAGTGCGCAAGGGCATAGAAGGGAGTGGCTCCAGAAAAGAGAAGTGGAAACAGACAGCAAACTAGGCTGGAGAGAGACCTGAGACAAAGAGATCTGAATTATACGAGAGCCGACCAGGGGAAACACAAATTATGCAATCAAGTTTCCCACATTTGGGGAAATCACAGGAGCAGCACACCCAGAGTGCAATGGGTGAGCCTTGCCCTGGGAGAAGCACCTTCATGATCATAGTATCTCACCTGGCAGGTAAGTAGGAGTTGGGCTAGAGCTGGGGAGGGTCACTGCTCGGGCACCCCCCTGTCAAGTGAAGGAGATCCAACTGAGGCAGCACAAGGGAACTCTCGAAAGAAGAACAAGGCTAGAGGAATATATGAGACAAAGAAATCTGACTTTTACCAGAGCTGACCAGAGGAAAACACAAACACAGTCCCCCACTACCACAAAAAATGCAGGCGAGTTTCCCACATTTGGGGAAATCACAGGGGTCAGCATACCCAGAATGCAATGAATGAACCTCACCCTGGGTGAACAATCTTCATGACCATGGTGTCTCCTATGCAAAATAAGTATGATTTGGGATAGGGCTGGGAGGGCCGCTGCTCAGGCACATCTCTGTCAAGTAAAGGAGATTCAACTGAGGCAGCACAAGGGAACTCTCATCTGGGGACAACAACTGCAGGGAGAACACATATTTTCAGATGAACATGGGAGGGCAGAAGGCTGCCTAATACTGAAGCACCCCCAAACAACAAACCAAATGCAACAACTAGTGCAAGCATTCCTGGGGCAAGGCCTGCAGCAGATGGATTTGCATATGGTGATGTCATCCAAGCAGTGGGTCAAAGTTGGCTTCAACCCTCATCTGCATATGAAAAGAGAAAAGGGGCGTGCAGGGCATGGCGGCCTTTTGCGGTGCTTGGATTACCCCTAGTTCGCATTAAACACCCCCACCCACCTTTGGTGTGGGGCTCATGTTGGCCATGCCCCATCCCCTGAAGCATTCAAGCTGATTTCTTGCAGCAGCTGGGCACTGTAACAGCTCCAGAGCTGCTCTTTAAGGCAAGTAAAAGATTGTGTGGGCCCTGCAGCACTACCTGTAGTTTGCATTGTGCATTGGAAGGCACAAAGTAAGCAGACGGGAGGAGAAGTCAGGATAGTGCACAAGGGTATAGAAGGGAGGGGCTCAAGATAAAAGAAGTGGAAACAGACAGCAAACTAGGCTGGAGAAAGACCTGAGACAAAGAGATCTGAATTATACGAGAGCCGACCAGAGGAAACACAAATTATGCAGTCAAGTGTCCCACATTTGGGGAAATCGTAGGAGCAGCACACCCAGAGTGCAATGGGTGAGCCTTGCCCTGGGAGAAGCACCTTCCTGATCATAGTATCTCACCTGGCAGGTAAGTAGGAGTTGGGCTAGAGCTGGGGAGGGTCGCTGCTCGGGCACCCCCCTGTCAAGTGAAGGAGATCCACCTGAGGCAGCACAAGGGAACTCTCGAAAGAAGAACAAGGCTAGAGGAAAATCTGAGACAAAGAAATCTGAGTTTTAACAGAGCTGACCAGAGGAAAGCACAAACACAGTCCCCCACTACCACAAATAATGCAGTCGAGTTTCCCACATTTGGGTAAATCACAGGGGTCAGCATACCCAAAATGCAATGAATGAACCTCACCCTGGGAGAACAATCTTCATGACCATGGTATCTCCTATGCAAAATAAGTATGATTTGGGATAGGGCTGGGGAGGGCCGCTGCTCATGCACATCTCTGTCAAGTAAAGGAGATTCAACTGAGGCAGCACAAGGGAACTCTCATCTGGGGACAACAACTGCAGGGAGAACACATATTTTCAGATGAACATGGGAGGGCAGAAGGCTGCCTAATACTGAAGCACCCCCAAACAACAAACCAAATGCAACAACTAGTGCAAGCATTCCTGGGGGAAGTTCTGCAGAAGACGGATTTGCATACGGTGATGTCATCCAAGCAGTGGGCCAAAGTTGGCTGGAACCCTCATCTGCATATGAAAAGAGAAAAGGGGTATGCAGGGCATGGCGGCCTTTTGCGGCGCTTGGATGACCCTTAGTTCGCATTAAACACCCCCACCCTCCTTCGGTGTGGGGCTCATGTTGGCCATGCCCCATCCCCTGAAGCATTCAAGCTGATTTCTTGCAGCAGCTTGGCACTGTATCAGCTCCAGAGCTGCTCTGTAAGGCAAGTAAAAGGGTGTGGGCCCTGCAGCACTACCTGTAGTTTGCATTGTGCATTGGAAGGCACAAAGTAAGCAGACAGGAGGAGAAGTCAGGATAGTGCACAAGGGTATAAAAGCGAGTTTCCCACATTTGGGAAAATCACAGGGGTCAGCATACCCAGAATGCAATGAATGAACCTCACCCTGGGAGAACAATCTTCATGACCATGGTATCTCCTATGCAAAATAAGTATGATTTGGGATAGGGCTGGGGAGGGCCGCTGCTCAGGCACATCTCTGTCAAGTAAAGGAGATTCAACTGAGGCAGCACAAGGGAACTCTCATCTGGGGACAACAACTGCAGGGAGAACACATATTTTCAGATAAAAATCTTGGTCATGCTCTGGTTTCTCTTCAGAATGAACAAATCTTTCGCCTTTTATTAAAGATTTCCGTGGAGAGGAGCAAAACCGAGTTTTATCTCAATTTTTGCATGCCCCATCTTTTTGGGGTTTCTTTTATCGGTTTAAAGATAGAATGAGTGTGCTTTAATGTAAGCTCATTTGCATAGAAATGACAGTAAATGTTTGTTTCTTTTCAAACAGAACTTTCTTGACCATGCTACTTGCTTGAAAGATCTGGGAGCACATGGAATACAGTACAAACCATGCTTATAGCAAGGAGAAGCCAGGTGAGAAATCTGCTTACTTTCAAGTTGGGCGCTCACTTTGATCTGAATGAGGACTGCTGGCACAGCATTTAGGCGACAGGTGGAATCTTGGTCATGCTCTGGTTTCTCTTCAGAACGAACAAATCTTTCGCCTTTTATTAAAGATTTCTGTGGAGAGGAGCAAAACTGAGTTTTATCTCAATTTTTGCATGCCCCATATTATTGGGGTTTCTTTTATCAGTTTCTTGTTAGCTTTAATGTAAGTTTATTTGCATAACAATGACTATAAATGTCTGTTTCTTTTCAAGCAGAACTTTCTTGACCATTCTAATTGCTTGAAAGATCTGGGAGCACATGGAAAAGAGTACAAACCATGCTTATAGCAAGGGGAAGCCTGGTGAGAAATCTGCTTTCTTTCTTTCAAATTGGGTGCTCACTTTGCGCTGAATGAGGACTGCTGGCATGGCACTCAGGCGACAGGTGGAATCTTAGTCATACTCTGGTTTCTCTTCAAAACGAACAGATCTTTCGCCTTTTACTAAAGATTTCCGTGGAGAGGAGCAAAACTGAGTTTTATCTCAATTTTTGCATGCTCCGTCTTATTGGGGTTTCTTTTATCGGTTTAAAGATAGAACGAGTGTGCTTTAATGTAAGCTCATTTGCATAGAAATGACAGTAAATGTTTGTTTCTTTTCAAACAGAACTTTCTTGACTATACTAATTGCTTGAAAGATCTGGGAGCACATGGAAAAGAGTACAAACCATGTTTATAGCAAGGGGAAGCCTGGTGAGAAATCTGCTTTCTTTCTTTCAAATTGGGTGCTCACTTTGAGCTGAATGAGGACTGATGGCATGGCACTCAGGCGACAGGTGGAATCTTGGTCATGTTCTGGTTTCTCTTCAGAACGAACAAATCTTTCACCTTTTACTAAAGATTTCCGTGGAGAGGAGCAAAACTGAGTTTTATCTCAATTTTTGCATGCCCCATCTTATTGGGGTTTTATTTTATCGGTTTAAAGATAGAACGAGTGTGCTTTAATGTAAGCTCATTTGCATAGAAATGACAGTAAATGTTTGTTTCTTTTCAAACAGAACTTTCTTGACCACACTAATTGCTTGAAAGATCTGGGAGCACATGGAAAAGAGTACAAACCATGTTTATAGCAAGGGGAAGCCTGGTGAGAAATCTGCTTTCTTTCATTCAAATTGGGTGCTCACTTTCAGCTGAATGAGAACTGCTGGCATGGCACTCAGGCGACAGGTGGAATCTTGGTCATGCTCTGGTTTCTCTTCAGAACTAACAAATATTTCGCCTTTTATTAAAGATTTCCGTGGAGAGGAGCAAAACTGAGTTTTATCTCAATTTTTGCATGCCCCATATTATTGGGGTTTCTTTTATCAGTTTAAAGACAGAACGAGTGTGCTTTCTTGTTAGCTTTAATGTAAGTTTATTTGCATAACAATGACAGTAAATGTTGTTTCTTTTCAAACAGAACTTTCTTGACCATGCTACTTGCTTAAAGGTCTGGGAGCACATGGAAAACAGTACAAACCATGCAGTATCACAAGAGCCTTTATTTGATCTTTCATGAAGATAGAGCAGAATTGAGGACACGTCAACAATTTCTGCCGAAGGTGGTTCATCTTTCCACATGGTGCCTTTGGCCACTGACACCTTCGTTGAGTCAAAGTCTCTGGCTGTGGTCAGAACTTTGAAAATGTATGTCACCAGAACGGTTCAGATTAGGAAAACAGAGGCTCTGTTTGTCCTGTATGCTCCCAACAGGATTTGGTGTCCTGCTTCCATGCAGACCATTATGCGCTGGATCTGTGGTAAGATTCAGCATGCTCGTTCCACGGCAGGATTGCCGTTACTGAAGTAGGTGAAGACCCATTCTACTAGAAAGGTGGGTTCATCCTTGGCAGCTGGTCGGGGAGTCTCGGCATTGCAACTTTGCCGAGCAGCTATTTAGTAAACACTTTTGCTAAGTTTTACAAGTTTGATACCTTGGCTGATGATAACCTTAAGTTGGGTCATTCGGTGCTGCAGAGTCGTACGCACTCTCCCACCCGTTCAAGAGCTTTGGTATAACCCCATGGTTCTTAATGTGACCCCAGCATCCTCTAGGTCGTATGAGAAAATAGGATTTTAATACCTACCGGTAAATCCTTTTCTCTTAGTCTGTAGAGGATGCTGGGCACCCGTCCCAGTCCATACTGTGTCTGCAGTTATTACTTGTGGTTATACACATGTTGTGTTATGGTTCTGGTCAGCTTTTTGCTGCAATTGTTCATGCCGTTGGCTTGTGTTCTGTTGAATGCCACGTTCTGCGGCATGTTTAAGGTGTGAGCTGGTAAGATGCTCACCTTAGTTTAACAATAAATCCTTTCCTCGAAATGTCCGTCTCCCTGGGCACAGTTCCTATAACTGGAGTCTGGAGGAGGGGCATAGAGGGAGGAGCCAGTTCACACCCTTTGAAAGTCTTAAAGTGCCCATGTCTCTTGCGGATCCCGTCTATACCCCATGGTTCTTAATGTGACCCCAGCATCCTCTACGGACTAAGAGAAAAGAATGCCCTTGCGCACTATCCTGACTTCTCCTCCCGTCTGCTTACTTTGTGCCTTCCAACGCACAATGCGAACTACAGGTGGTGCTGCAGGGCCCACACCCTTTTACTTGCCTTACAGAACAGCTCTGGAGCTGTTACAGTGCCCAGCTGCTGCAAGAAATCAGCTTGAATGCTTCAGGGGATGGGGCATGGCCAACATGAGCCCCACACCAAAGGAGGGTGGGGGTGTTTAATGTGAACTAGGGGTCATCCAAGCACTGCAAAAGGCCGCCATGCCCTGCATGCCCCTTTTCTCTTTTCATATGCAGATGAGGGTTCCAGTCAACTTTGGCCCACTGCTTGGATAACATCACCGTATGCAAATCCGTCTGCTGCAGACCTTCCCCCAGGAATGCTTGTACTAGTTGTTGCATATGGTGCTTCAGTATTAGGCAGCCTTCCGCCCTCCCATGTTCATCTGAAAAGATGTGGTCTCCCTGCAGTTGTTGTCCCCAGACGAGAGTTCCCTTGTGCTTCCTCAGTTGAATCTCCTTAACTTGACGGGGGAGGTGCTGCCCGAGCAGCCCTCCCCAGCCCTATCCCAACTCATATTTATTTTGCATATGAGATCTCTTGATCATGAAGATTGTTCTCACAGGGTGAGGTTCATCCATTATATTTTAAAATAGGAAGGTACGAATTACATATTTGAATTGCATCTATGTGCTGGATTCAAATGTCCCCCCCCCCCCCCTTCCTTTCTCAATTGTGCCCGTCAGCAGCTATTCTAAGGTTGCTGCCAATGGGTGTGACACATTAATTTCTTCTGTGGGGTACACTGGACTCCACAAGGATTCACATTGGGGTGTAGAGTAGGATCTTGATCTGAGGCACCAACCGGCTCAAAGCTTTTGACTGTTCCCAAGAAGCTCAGTGCATTCTCCTCTATAACCCCGCTTCCATGAACAGGGAGCTCAGTTTGTAGTTGGTGCCTTCAGTAGCAGGCCAATTAACAGGGGCCTGCCTCAGGCAGCCTATTCTTAGCTATTAATTTTGACAAGAAAAGAAGAACTTGTTTTATGAGAATCTACAAGGGCTGCAGCAGGCTAGGTCTAATAGACATCTTTACTGCAGCTTCATCACTCCCAGCGGCGCTGTATACTCCCGTGCCCTGGTTGCTGGGTCACTGCAGCGGAGGCTCCGGTTTCATCCTAAGGTCAGTCACACACACACCACCCTTCCGGATCACGAGGCCGCTGCTGAAGGGGAGCGAGGCCGTAGGGGGTGGGCCGTGTGCGCACTGCGGTGGACACTGATTACTGGGCAGCCGCTCCACTAGCCACCAGGTACAGTTAAGGAGCACAGGTCTGGGGGTTTTTCTCCTATATTAACCCAATTTTGTACTGCCCGCAGCGCATTGTGATAGGTAATAGGGCCTGATTCAGGTTGGATTGCAATCACAATAAGCGATCCAACTGCAAAAATTGCTAAGAGCATACGCATGTGCCTGCATTTTCTGCGGCACCCCGCAGAGAATGTGATCGCCTCTGCCTGTCAATCGGGGCGGGGAAGGGGGGGAGAGGTGGGTCAGCAACACTCCATTTCCAAGTCAGGGATGGAGCGGTGCGGGGGCAAGGCTTCAAAATGGGGTCTGCAACGGAGGAGACACAGGGGGCGTGGTCACAGCGACTGTATGACATCACATTCAGCCGCTGTGATCACAAAAATGGTGGCGGCTTCCTGCGCGCACATACAGTCTGCACCAGCAGGAGCCTACACCATTTTTTATGATCACGCTGAACTGCAGTGCGACTGCAATTACAGCATGGTCAAGAAGGGAGGCGTCATGCTGGGTGGCCATGCCCTGTCACTTTGCAGGAGCCAGCACCGCTCACACACTAGTCCCCGGGTGCAGCCCCCAACCCCCGGGACACCCGGAGCAACAAAATGTAGATTCAGGCCACCAGGCCACGCCCCTACCTATGAAACCATGCCTCCTTTTTACCATTGCACTGCTTATCTGCGCGCACTGCATTACAATCTCCCTCGCCACCTCTCTGGGTGTCACCAGTGATAGTGACACCTCTGCCATGCTTGTAGCAGCTGGTCCTAAGATCTACGCCTCAAACCCTGAGTGTTTGCCCTTGTGACTTGTTGATCATCATAGCGAAGCAGATGCTTACAGAAAACTGCAGGGGCTTAGATTGAAAATAAAAAAATTGATAGGGTATAAGGTAGAGAGGAGCGGGTTCGGTTCTCCGAGAACCGAATTCCCCACGAACTCCACGTGGTTTACACTGGTCCGAGGCAGGCTCGGTTGTTCCCGCCTGACTCGGAAAACCTGAACAAGGGAAAATGTCATCATCCCGCTGTCGGATTCTCGCGAGATTCGGATTCCATATAAAGAGCTGCGCGTTGCTGCCATTTTTACTCGTGCATTGAAGAGAGAGCGGAGAGGACGTGGCTATGTTCTCTCAGTGGAAATCTCAATATCAGTGCTCAGTATCAGTGGTTACTTATTGCTGCTCAGTAATACTAGTAGTGTGTCTCTCCTGCTCAGTGTCAGTTCTCAGTAGTATCCTCATCAGTGCTCAGTATCACTGTTCATTGTCTTGTGCTGCATTGTGTTGCTCAGCATAATACAGTACATTACTAATAGTCCAGTGCTGCATCTTGCTGCTCAGTGTCAGTTCTAGTATCCTCATCAGTGCTCACTATCACTGCTCATTGCATTGTGGTGTTCTGTATACTACAATAACATAGTAATATAGTAACATAGTTTTTGAGGTTGAATAGAGGCAAATTGCCCATCGTGTTCAACCTGTTTTAAGTTGTGATGATTCTACATACTTGCTGAATAATGTTTTATGACTAGTTAGCTACTATAACTCATGTTACCCCCGGATTAACCATGTTGATATTTTAAGTATTATAACCTTGGATAGCTTTTTCATTCAGAAATGTATCCATTCCTTTTTTAAATCCAATTACAGAGTCCGCCATTACCACCTTCCCTGGCAGGGAATTCCACATCCTGATTGCCCTAACAGTGAAGAAACCTTTCCTCCATTGCGTTCTGAACTTTCCTCCAGTCGCAGCGAGTGACCACGTGTTCTTTTAATAAATAATTCCTCTGATAACTCTTTGTTATGTATCTTTACATATTTGAAGATATTAATAATATCTCCTCTTAGGCACCTCTTTTCTAGTGTATAAATATTCAGCCTAGTAAGTCTTTCCTTATAGTCCAGTACTTTAAGGCCTTTAATCAATTTAGTCTTCAGGATCTCTGACACTTCCATGAGCAGCAGAGTAGTGCAATGGAAGCATGCTGGGCCCATAACCCAGAGGTCGATTGATCGAAACTATCCTCTGCTATGTGCATTTTTTTTTTTATAATTAAAGTAATCAAAAACTGGGATTGATATTTTGGCACTTTTATTTTTACTTAAAGTACAATAACTTTTATCATTTTAATTTGTTTTAATAGTATATTGACAGCATTGTTTTCTTTAAAAAATCCACTTAATTTTCTTTACCCTATTACTGAAATGGTAATTGACAAAAACAAACTACATTGTCACCAGAAGAGCAATGCAAAATGTACAAGTGATATATGAAAATCATCTTCCATCTTGAATTTCAATGATGCATTGGGACAACAATTTGTGAGAAACATCTTCACCCATAAAGAAAGATTTTCTTAATTCCTTACCTGTGTGCTGATTAGATATCACCTTGTTTTCACATTAAACAGACTTCCCCATGAGGAAGCAGCAAGGATGCAGTGACGTTTCCTGGTGTCAACCTGTATTATTTCAGTAGACATTGAAATGAGGATGCATCTTTGATGCCTTTCCAATGAAGCAAGTTTAATTCAGTAATAGGTGAAAAACCATTCCTACAAAGGTGTTAATCAGAGACTTGGCTTTGTGGACACTTTTCAGAGAGCAAATTTGTTAGCATAAACATAAAATCAGAAAATGAAGAGCTGTTTAATCACTCAATTGGACTTTTCTGCCAGCATAATTTTTTTTCTCTGCAACTCACTGCTAAATTGTGCTTCCTAGCTGTTTTTTTATAAAATCACTTAATCAAATCTAACTCTGATTACATCAGAGAAGGCCAGGTACCCTACACCATAAGGGGGGTTTTTGAAATTTTGACTTGTCTACTTAAAGATCACCAAAATCTGATTACAAGGTCAATTACATCCCTGGGTGGGATTGAACCACCAACCTTTTGGTTAATAGCCAAACATGCTAACCGATTGCGCCACAGAGACACCTTGCGAAAGTCAATACTGACAAAGGCTAATAAGCATTCATCTAGAACGTTTCCTAGAAAAACTTTAAAAAGTCAATAATCTGGAGAATTTTTGTAAGAAACACATTGGTACTTTCCCATGATGAGTGAGTGCTTCAGGATTTCTTGCACTTACATGGGCTATTAACCAAAAGGTTGGTGGTTCAATCCCACCCAGGGATGTAATTGACCTTGTCATCAGATTTTGGTGATCTTTAAGTAGACAAGTCAAAATTTCAAACCCCCTCTTATGGTGTAGGGTACCTGGCCTTCTCTGACGTAATCAGAGTTAGATTTAATTAAGTGATTTTATAAAAAACAGCTAGGAAGCACAATTTAGCAGTGGGTTGCAGAGAAAAAAATAACATTTTAAACCTACCGGTAATTTTTTTTTCTCGTAGTCCGTAGAGGATGATGGGGACTCCGTAAGGACCATGGGGGATAGACGGGCTCCGCAGCAGACATGGGCACTTTAAGAAAGACTTTAGATCTGGGTGTGCACTGGCTCCTCCCTCTATGCCCCTCCTCCATACCTCAGTTAGAGAAACTGTGCCCAGAGGAGACGGACAGTACGAGGAAAGGATTTTTGTTAATCCAAGGTCAAGATTCATACCAGCCACACCAATCACACCGTATAACTTGTGATATACTACCCAGTTAACAGTATGAAAACAACATAGCATCAGTCCAAGACCGATGAAAACTAACATATAACCCTTATGTAAGCAATAACTATATACAAGTCTTGCAGAAGTAGACCGCACTTGGGACGGGCACCCAGCATCCTCTACGGACTACGAGAAAAAGATTTACCGGTAGGTTTAAAATCTTATTTTCTCTTACGTCCTAGAGGATGCTGGGGACTCCGTAAGGACCATGGGGATTATACCAAAGCTCCCAAACGGGCAGGAGAGTGCGGATGACTTTGCAGCACCGATTGAGCAAACAGGAGGTCCTCCTCAGCCAGGGTATCAAACTTATAGAACTTTGCAAAGGTGTTTGAACCAACTTTGACCCACTGCTTGGATGACATCACCATATGCAAATCCATCTGCGGCAGGCCTTCCCCCAGGAATGCTTGCACTAGTTGTTGCATTTGGTTTGTTGTTTGGGGGTGCTTCAGTATTAGGCAGCCTTCTGCCCTCCCATGTTCATCTGAAAATATGTGTTCTCCCTGCAGTTGTTGTCCCCAGATGAGAGTTCCCTTGTGCTGCCTCAGTTGAATCTCCTTTACTTGACAGAGATGTGCCTGAGCAGCGGCCCTCCCCAGCCCTATCCCAAATCATACTTATTTTGCATAGGAGATACCATGGTCATGAAGATTGTTCTCCCAGGGTTAGGTTAATTCATTGCATTCTGGGTATGCTGACCCCTGTGATTTCCCCAAATGTGGGAAACTCAACTGCATTATTTGTGGTAGTGGGGGACTGTGTTTGTGCTTTCCTCTGGTCAGCTCTGGTAAAAGTCAGATTTCTTTGTCTCAGATCTTCCTCTAGCCTTGTTCTTCTTTCGAGAGTTCCCTTGTGCTGCCTCAGTTGGATCTCCTTCACTTGACAGGGGGGTGCCCGAGCAGCGACCCTCCCCAGCTCTAGCCCAACTCCTACTTACCTGCCAGGTGAGATACTATGATCATGAAGATGCTTCTCCCAGGGCAAGGCTCACCCATTGCACTCTGGGTGTGCTGCCCCTGCGATTTCCCCAAATGTGGGAAACTTGACTGCATAATTTGTGTTTCCCCTGGTCGGCTCTCATATAATTCAGATCTCTTTGTCTCAGGTCTCTCTCCAGCCTAGTTTGCTGTCTGTTTCCACTTCTTTTTTCTTGAGCCCCTCCCTTCTATACCCTTGTGCACTATCCTGACTTCTCCCGTCTGCTTACTTTGTGCCTTCCAACGCACAATACAAACTACAGGTAGTGCTGCAGGGCCCACACCCTTTTACTTGCTTTACAGAGCAGCTCTGGAGCTGTTACAGTGCCCAGCTGCTGCAAGAAATCAGCTTGAATGCTTCAGGGGCTGGGGCATAGCCAACATGAGCCCCACACCGAAGGAGGGTGGAGGTGTTTAATGCGAACTAGGGGTCATCCAAGCGCCGCAAAAGGCCGCCATGCCCTGCACACCCCTTTATTCTTTTCATATGCAGACGAGGGTTGAAGCCAACTTTGACCCACTGCTTGGATGACATCACCATATTCAAATCCATCTGCTGCAGGCCTTCCCCCAGGAATGCTTGCACTAGTTGTTGCATTTGGTTTGTTGTTTGGGGGTGCTTCAGTATTAGGCAGCCTTCTGCCCTCCCATGTTCATCTGAAAATATGTGTTCTCCCTGCAGTTGTTGTCCCCAGATGAGAGTTCCCTTGTGCTGCCTCAGTTGAATCTCCTTTACTTGACAGAGATGTGCCTGAGCAGCGGCCCTCCCCAGCCCTATCCCAAATCATACTTATTTTGCATAGGAGATACCATGGTCATGAAGATTGTTCTCCCAGGGTTAGGTTCATTCATTGCATTCTGGGTATGCTGACCCCTGTGATTTCCCCAAATGTGGGAAACTCAACTGCATTATTTGTGGTAGTGGGGGACTGTGTTTGTGCTTTCCTCTGGTCAGCTCTGGTAAAAGTCAGATTTCTTTGTCTCAGATCTTCCTCTAGCCTTGTTCTTCTTTCGAGAGTTCCCTTGTGCTGCCTCAGTTGGATCTCCTTCACTTGACAGGGGGGTGCCCGAGCAGCGACCCTCCCCAGCTCTAGCCCAACTCCTACTTACCTGCCAGGTGAGATACTATGATCATGAAGATGCTTCTCCCAGGGCAAGGCTCACCCATTGCACTCTGGCTGTGCTGCCCCTGCGATTTCCCCAAATGTGGGAAACTTGACTGCATAATTTGTGTTTCCCCTGGTCGGCTCTCATATAATTCAGATCTCTTTGTCTCAGGTCTCTCTCCAGCCTAGTTTGCTGTCTGTTTCCACTTCTTTTTTCTTGAGCCCCTCCCTTCTATACCCTTGTGCACTATCCTGACTTCTCCCATCTGCTTATTTTGTGCCTTCCAACGCACAATGCAAACTACAGGTAGTGCTGCAGGGCCCACACCCTTTTACTTGCTTTACAGAGCAGCTCTGGAGCTGTTACAGTGCCCAGCTGCTGCAAGAAATCAGCTTGAATGCTTCAGGGGCTGGGGCATAGCCAACATGAGCCCCACACCGAAGGAGGGTGGAGGTGTTTAATGCGAACTAGGGGTCATCCAAGCGCCGCAAAAGGCTGCCATGCCCTGCACACCCCTTTTTTCTTTTCATATGCAGACGAGGGTTGAAGCCAACTTTGACCCACTGCTTGGATGACATCACCATATGCAAATCCATCTGCTGCAGGCCTTCCCCCAGGAATGCTTGCACTAGTAGTTGCATTTGGTTCGTTGTTTGGGGGTGCTTCAGTTTTAGGCAGCCTTCTGCCCTCCCATGTTCATCTGAAAATATGTGTTCTCCCTGCAGTTGTTGTCCCCAGAAGAGAGTTCCCTTGTGCTGCCTCAGTTGAATCTCCTTTACTTGACAGAGATGTGCCTGAGCAGCGGCCCTCCCCAGCCCTATCCCAAATCATACTTATTTTGCATAGGAGATACCTTGGTCATGAAGATTGTTCTCCCAGGGTGAGGTTCATTCATTGCATTCTGGGTATGCTGACCCCTGTGATTTCCCCAAATGTGGGAAACTCGACTGCATTATTTGTGGTAGTGGGGGACTGTGTTTGTGCTTTCCTCTGGTCAGCTCTGGTAAAAGTCAGATTTCTTTGTCTCAGATCTTCCTCTAGCCTTGTTCTTCTTTCGAGAGTTCCCTTGTGCTGCCTCAGTTGGATCTCCTTCACTTGACAGGGGGTGCCCAAGCAGCAATCCTCCACAGCTCTAGCCCAACTCCTACTTACCTGCCAGGTGAGATACTATGATCTTCACTGTTAGGGCAATCAGGATGTGGAATTCCCTGCCGGGGAAGGTGGTAATGGCGGACTCTGTAATTGGATTTAAAAAAGGAATGGATACATTTCTGAATGAAAAAGCTATCCAAGGTTATAATACTTAAAATATCAACATGGTTAATCCGGGGGTAACATGAGTTGTAGTAGTTAACTAGTCATAAAACATTATTCAGCAAGTATGTAGAATCATCACAACTTAAAACAGGTTGAACACGATGGGCAATTTGCCTCTTTTCAACCTCAAAAACTATATTACTATATGTTACTATATTACTATGTTACTGTAGTATACAGAACACCACAATGTAATGAGCAGTGATAGTGAGCACTGATGAGGATACTAGAACTGACACTGAGCAGCAAGATGCAGCACTGGACTATTAGTAATGTACTGTAGTATGCTGAGCACCACAATGCAGCACAAGACAATGAGCAGTGATACTGAGCACTGATGAGGATACTACTGAGAACTGACACTGAGCAGGAGAGACACACTACTAGTATTACTGAGCAGCAATAAGTAACCACTGATACTGAGCACTGATATTGAGATTTCCACTGAGAGAACATAGCCACGTCCTCTCCGCTCCCTCTTCAATGCACGAGTAAAAATGGCGGCAACGCGCAGCTCTTTATATGAAATCCGAATCTCGCGAGAATCCGACAGCGGGATGATGACATTTTCCCTTGTTCAGGTTTTCCGAGTCAGGCGGGAACAACCGAGCCTGCCTCGGACCAGTGTAAACCACGTGGAGTTCGTGGGGAATTCGGTTCTCGGAGAACCGAACCCGCTCCTCTCTACCTTATACCCATATATTTTTTTATTTTCAATCTAAGCCCCTGCAGTTTTCTGTAAGCATCTGCTTCGCTATGATGATCAACAAGTCACAAGGGCAAACACTCAGGGCTTGAGGCGTAGATCTTAGGACCAGCTGCTACAAGCATGGCAGAGGTGTCACTATCACTGGTGACACCCAGAGAGGTGGCGAAGGAGATTGTAATGCAGTGCGCGCAGATAAGCAGCGCAATGGTAAAAAGGAGGCATGGTTTCATAGGTAGGGGCGTGGCCTGGTGGCCTGAATCTACATTTTGTTGCTCCGGGTGTCCCGGGGGTTGGGGGCTGCACCCGGGGACTAGTGTGTGAGCGGTGCTGGCTCCTGCACAGTGACAGGACATGGCCACCCAGCATGACGCCTCCCTTCTTGACCAATCTGTAATTGCAGTCGCACTGCAGTTCAGCGTGATCATAAAAAATGGTGTAGCCTCCTGCTGGTGCAGACTGTATGTGCGCGCAGGAAGCCGCCACCATTTTTGTGATCACAGCGGCTGAATGTGATGTCATACAGCCGCTGTGACCACGCCCCCTGTGTCTCCTCCGTTGCAGACCCCATTTTGAAGCCTTGCCCCCGCACCGCTCCATCCCTGACTTGGAAATGGAGTGTTGCTGACCCCCCTCTCCCCCCCTGCCCCGATTGACAGGCAGAGGCGATCGCATTCTCTGCGGGGTGCCGCAGAAAATGCAGGCACATGCGTATGCTCTTAGCAATTTTTGCAGTTGGATCGCTTACTGTGATTGCAATCCAACCTGAATCAGGCCCTATTACCTATCACAATGCGCTGCGGGCAGTACAAAATTGGTTTAATATGGGAGAAAAAACCCCAGACCTGTGCTCCTTAACTGTACCTGGTGGCTCGTGGAGCGGCTGCCCAGTAATCAGTGTCCACGCCAGTGCGCACACGGTCCACCCCCTACGGCCACGCTCCCCTTCATCAGCGGCCTCGTGATCCGGAAGGGCGGTGCGTGTGTGACTGACCTTAGGAAGAAACCGGAGCCTCCGCTGCAGTGACCCAGCAACCAGGGCACGGGAGTATACAGCGCCGCTGGGAGTGATGAAGCTGCAGTAAAGATGTCTATTAGACCTAGCCTGCTGCAGCCCTTGTAGATTCTCATAAAAAAAGTTCTTATTTTCTTGTCAAAATTAATAGCTAAGAATAGGCTGCCTGAGGCAGGCCCCTGTTAAGTGGCCTGCTACTGAAGGCACCAACTACAAACTGAGCTCCCTGTTCATGGAAGCGGGGTTATAGAGGAGAATGCGCTGAGCATCTTGGGAACAGTCAAAAGCTTTGAGCCGGTTGGTGCCTCAGATCAAGATCCTACTCTACACCCCAATGTGAATCCTTGTGGAGTCCAGTGTACCCCACAGAAGAAATTAATGTGTCACACCCATTGGCAGCAACCTTAGAATAGCTGCTGACGGGCACAATTGAGAAAGGAAGGGGGGGGGACATTTGAATCCAGCACATAGATGCAATTCAAATATGTAATTTGAACCTTCCTATTTTAAAATATAATGGATGAACTTCACCCTGTGATAACAATCTTCATGATATAGAGATCTCATATGCAAAATAAGTATGAGTTGGGATAGGGCTGGGGAGGGTGGCTGCTCGGGCAAGCCCCTCCCCCGTCAAGTTAAGGAGATTCAACTGAGGAAGCACAAGGGAACTCTCGTCTGGGGACAACAACTGCAGGGAGACCACATTTTTTCAGATGAACATGGGAGGGCGGAAGGCTGCCTAATACTGAAGCACCATCAAATATCAAACCATATGCAATAACTAGTACAAGCATTCCTGGGGGAAGGTCTGCAGGAGACGAATTTGCATACGGTGATGTCATCCAAGCAGTGGGCCAAAGTTGGCTGGAACCCTCATCTGCATATGAAAAGAGAAAAGGGTTATGCAGGGCATGGCAGCCTTTTGCGGCGCTTGGATGACCCCTAGTTCGCATTAAACACCTCCACCCTCCTTCGGTGTGGGGCTCATGTTGGCTATGCCCCAGCCCCTGAAGCATTCAAGCTGATTTCTTGCAGCAGCTGGGCACTGTAACAGCTCCAGAGCTGCTCTGTAAGGCAAATAAAAGGGTGTGGGCCCTGCAGCACTACCTGTAGTTCGCATTGTGCGTTGGAAGGCACAAAGTAAGCAGACGGGAGAAGTCAGGATAGTGCGCAAGGGCATAGAAGGGAGCGGCTCAAGAAAAGAGAAGTGGAAACAGACAGCAAACTAGGCTGGAGAGAGACCTGAGACAAAGAGATCTGAATTATACGAGAGCCGACCAGGGGAAACACAAATTATGCAGTCAAGTTTCCCATATTTGGGGAAATCGCAGGGGCAGCACACCCAGAGTGCAATGGTTGAGCCTTGCCCTGGGAGAAGCACCTTCAAGATCATAGTATCTCACCTGGCAGGTAAGTAGGAGTTGGGCTAGAGCTGGGGAGGGTCGCTGCTCGGGCACCCCCCTGTCAAGTGAAGGAGATCCAACTGAGGCAGCACAATGGAACTCTCGAAAGAAGAACAAGGCTAGAGGAAGATCTGAGACAAAGAAATCTGACTTTTACCAGAGCTGACCAGCGGAAAACACAAACACAGTCCCCAACTACCACAAATAATGCAGGCGGGTTTCCCACATTTGGGTAAATCACAGGGGTCAGCATACCCAGAATGCAATGAATGAACCTCACCCTGGGTGAACAATTTTCATGACCATGGTGTCTCCTATGCAAAATAAGTATGATTTGGGATAGGGCTGGGGAGGGCCGCTGCTCAGGCACATCTCTGTCAAGTAAAGGAGATTCAACTGAGGCAGCACAAGGGAACTCTCATATGGGGACAACAACTGCAGGGAGAACACATATTTTCAGATGAACATGGGAGGGCAGAAGGCTGCCTAATACTGAAGCACCCCCAAACAACAAACCAAATGCAACAACTAGTGCAAGCATTCCTGGGGGAAGGCCTGCAGCAGATGGATTTGCATATGGTGATGTTATCCAAGCAGTGGGTCAAAGTTGGCTTCAACCCTCATCTGCATATGAAAAGAGAAAAGGGGCGTGCAGGGCATGGCGGCCTTTTGCGGTGCTTGGATGACCCCTAGATCGCATTAAACACCCCCACCCTCCTTTGGTGTGGGGCTCATGTTGGCCATGCCCCATCCCATGAAGCATTCAAGCTGATTTCTTGCAGCAGCTGGGCACTGTAACAGCTCCAGAGCTGCTCTGTAAGGCAAGTAAAAGGGTGTGGGCCCTGCAGCACTACCTGTAGTTTGCATTGTGCATTGGAAGGCACAAAGTAAGCAGACGGGAGGAGAAGTCAGGATAGTGCACAAGGGTATAGAAGGGAGGGGCTCAAGAAAAAAGAAGTGGAAACAGAGAGCAAACTAGGCTGGAGAGAGACCTGAGACAAAGAGATCTGAATTATACGAGAGCCGACCAGAGGAAACACAAATTATGCAGTCAAGTGTCCCACATTTGGGGAAATCGTAGGAGCAGCACACCCAGTGTGCAATGGGTGAGCCTTGCCCTGGGAGAAGCACCTTCCTGATTATAGTATCTCACCTGGGTGTGCTGCCCCTGCGATTTCCCCAAATGTGGGAAACTAGACTGCATAATTTATGTTTCCCCTGGTCGGCTCTCATATAATTCAGATCTCTTTGTCTCAGGTCTCTCTCCAGCCTAGTTTGCTGTCTGTTTCCACTTCTTTTTTCTTGAGCCCCTCCCTTCTATACCCTTGTGGACTATCCTGACTTCTCCTCCTGTCTGCTTACTTTGTGCCTTCCAATGCACAATGCAAACTACAGGTAGTGCTGCAGGGCCCACACCCTTTTACTTGCCTTACAGAGCAGCTCTGGAGCTGTTACAGTGACAAGCTGCTGCAAGAAATCAGCTTGAATGCTTCAGGGGCTGGGGCATGGCCAACATGAGCCCCACACCGAAGGAGGGTGGGGGTGTTTAATGCGAACTAAGGGTCATCCAAGCGCCGCAAAAGGCCGCCATGCCCTGCATACCCCTTTTCTCTTTTCATATGCAGATGAGGGTTCCAGCCAACTTTGGCCCACTGCTTGGATGACATCACTATATGCATATCCGTCTTCTGCAGACCTTCCCCCAGGAATGCTTGTACTAGTTGTTGCATTTGGTTTGTTGTTTGGGGGTGCTTCAGTATTAGGCAGCCTTCTGCCCTCCCATGTTCATCTGAAAATATGTGTTCTCACTGCAGTTGTTGTCCCCAGATGAGAGTTCCCTTGTGCTGCCTCAGTTGAATCTCCTTTACTCTAAAACTTGTAAAACTTAGCAAAAGTGTTTACTAAATAGCTGCTCGGCAAAGTTGCAATGCCGAGACTCCCCGACCAGCTGCCCAGGATGAACCCACCTTTCTAGTAGAATGGGTCTTCACCTAATTCAGTAACGGCAATCCTGCCGTGGAATGAGCATGCTGAATCTTACCACAGATCCAGCGCATAATTGTCTACATGGAAGCAGGACACCCAATCCTGTTGGGAGCATACAGGACAAAGAGAGCCTCTGTTTTCCTAATCTGAACCGTTCTGGTGACATAAATTTTCAAAGTTCTGACCACAGCCAGAGACTTTGACTCAACGAAGGTGTCAGTGGCCAAAGGCACCATGTGGAAAGATGAACCACCTTCGGCAGAAATAGTTGACGTGTCCTCAATTCTGCTCTATCTTCATGAAATATCAAATAAAGGCTCTTGTGATACTGCATGGTTTGTACTGTTTTCCATGTGCTCCCAGATCTTTCAAGCAAGAAGCATGGTCAAGAAAGTTCTGTTTGAAAAGAAACAACATTTACTGTCATTGTTATAGAATTTGGGAGAAAAAACAAGAAGAAATCTGCACTGTTGACGCACTGGACAGAATGAATGAATCATAAAATATAACCTTTATTAAGTATGTATTAAAATTGGATAAATATTAATATTATTATCCCAAACTGCAGTGAAACATAAAGGTTAAAATCACAGAACTAACATACATGTGCATAAGAAGAATAAAGAGATGTGAAAAAAAGGTTTAAAAAGCGTGTCCGTGTGTGATTATTTTTGAAGGCACAACCCTGGCGGGGTTGTTTATATAGATATATATGTTGCTAATAATCACTTTCTAGCGTAATGTTATTAAATAGCTGTTAGTATCTATGTCGTCAGGTACCACTGGGTCGTATCCTATATACTCCTGTGGGAAACTTGACTGCATAATTTGTGTTTCCCCTGGTCGGCTCTCGTATAATTCAGATCTCTTTGTCTCAGGTCTCTCTCCAGCCTAGTTTGCTGTCTGTTTCCACTTCTCTTTTCTTGAGCCGCTGCCTTCTATGCCCTTGTGCACTCTCCAGACTTCTCCTGTCTGCTTACTTTGTGCCTTCCAACGCACAATGCAAACTACAGGTAGTGCTGCAGGGCCCACACCCTTTTACTTGCCTTACAGAGCAGCTCTGGAGCTGTTACAGTGCCCAGCTGCAGCAAGAAATCAGCTTGAATGCTTCAGGGGCTGGGGCATAGCCAACATGAGCCCCACACCGACGGAGGGTGGAGGTGTTTAATGCAAACTAGGGGTCAGCCAAGCGCCGCAAAAGGCCGCCATGCCCTGCATGCCCCTTTTCTCTTTTCATATGCAGACGAGGGTTGAAGCCAACTTTGACCCACTGCTTGGATGACATCACCATATGCAAATCCATCTGCGGCAGGCCTTCCCCCAGGAATGCTTGCACTAGTTGTTGCATTTGGTTTGTTGTTTGGGGGTGCTTCAGTATTAGGCAGCCTTCTGCCCTCCCATGTTCATCTGAAAATATGTGTTCTCCCTGCAGTTGTTGTCCCCAGATGAGAGTTCCCTTGTGCTGCCTCAGTTGAATCTCCTTTACTTGACAGAGATGTGCCTGAGCAGCGGCCCTCCCCAGCCCTATCCCAAATCATACTTATTTTGCATAGGAGATACCATGGTCATGAAGATTGTTCTCCCAGGGTTAGGTTCATTCATTGCGTTCTGGGTATGCTGACCTCTGTGATTTCCCCAAATGTGGGAAACTCAACTGCATTATTTGTGGTAGTGGGGGACTGTGTTTGTGCTTTCCTCTGGTCAGCTCTGGTAAAAGTCAGATTTCTTTGTCTCAGATCTTCCTCTAGCCTTGTTCTTCTTTCAAGAGTTCCCTTGTGCTGCCTCAGTTGGATCTCCTTCACTTGACAGGGGGGTGCCCGAGCAGCGACCCTCCCCAGCTCTAGCCCAACTCCTACTTACCTGCCAGGTGAGATACTATGATCATGAAGTTGCTTCTCCCAGGGCAAGGCTCACCCATTGCACTCTGGGTGTGCTGCCCCTGCGATTTCCCCAAATATGGGAAACTTGATTGCATAATTTGTGTTTCCCCTAGTCGGCTCTCATATAATTCAGATCTCTTTGTCTCAGGTCTCTCTCCAGCCTAGTTTGCTGTCTGTTTCCACTTCTTTTTTCTTGAGCCCCTCCCTTCTATACCCTTGTGCACTATCCTGACTTCTCCTCCTGTCTGCTTACTTTGTGCCTTCCGATGCACAATGCAAACTACAGGTAGTGCTGCAGGGCCCACACCCTTTTACTTGCCTTACAGAGCAGCTCTGGAGCTGTTACAGTGCCCAGCTGCTGCAAGAAATCAGCTTGAATGCTTCAGGGGCTGGGGCATAGCCAACATGAGCCCCACACCGACGGAGGGTGGAGGTGTTTAATGCGAACTAAGGGTCATCCAAGCGCCGCAAAAGGCCGCCATGCCCTGCATACCCCTTTTCTCTTTTCATATGCAGATGAGGGTTCCAGCCAACTTTGGCCCACTGCTTGGATGACATCACTGTATGCAAATCCGTCTTCTGCAGACCTTCCCCCAGGAATGCTTGTACTAGTTGTTGCATTTGGTTTGTTGTTTGGGGGTGCTTCAGTATTAGGCAGCCTTCTGCCCTCCCATGTTCATCTGAAAATATGTGTTCTCCCTGCAGTTGTTGTCCCCAGATGAGAGTTCCCTTGTGCTGCCTCAGTTGAATCTCCTTTACTTGACAGAGATGTGCCTGAGCAGCGGCCCTCCCCAGCCCTATCCCAAATCATACTTATTTTGCATAGGAGATACCATGGTCATGAAGATTGTTCTCCCAGGGTTAGGTTCATTCATTGCGTTCTGGGTATGCTGACCTCTGTGATTTCCCCAAATGTGGGAAACTCAACTGCATTATTTGTGGTAGTGGGGGACTGTGTTTGTGCTTTCCTCTGGTCAGCTCTGGTAAAAGTCAGATTTCTTTGTCTCAGATCTTCCTCTAGCCTTGTTCTTCTTTCCAGAGTTCCCTTGTGCTGCCTCAGTTGGATCTCCTTCACTTGACAGGGGGGTGCCCGAGCAGCGACCCTCCCCAGCTCTAGCCCAACTCCTACTTACCTGCCAGGTGAGATACTATGATCATGAAGTTGCTTCTCCCAGGGCAAGGCTCACCCATTGCACTCTGGGTGTGCTGCCCCTGCGATTTCCCCAAATATGGGAAACTTGATTGCATAATTTGTGTTTCCCCTAGTCGGCTCTCATATAATTCAGATCTCTTTGTCTCAGGTCTCTCTCCAGCCTAGTTTGCTGTCTGTTTCCACTTCTTTTTTCTTGAGCCCCTCCCTTCTATACCCTTGTGCACTATCCTGACTTCTCCTCCTGTCTGCTTACTTTGTGCCTTCCGATGCACAATGCAAACTACAGGTAGTGCTGCAGGGCCCACACCCTTTTACTTGCCTTACAGAGCAGCTCTGGAGCTGTTACAGTGCCCAGCTGCTGCAAGAAATCAGCTTGAATGCTTCAGGGGCTGGGGCATAGCCAACATGAGCCCCACACCGACGGAGGGTGGAGGTGTTTAATGCGAACTAAGGGTCATCCAAGCGCCGCAAAAGGCCGCCATGCCCTGCATACCCCTTTTCTCTTTTCATATGCAGATGAGGGTTCCAGCCAACTTTGGCCCACTGCTTGGATGACATCACTGTATGCAAATCCGTCTTCTGCAGACCTTCCCCCAGGAATGCTTGTACTAGTTGTTGCATTTGGTTTGTTGTTTGGGGGTGCTTCAGTATTAGGCAGCCTTCTGCCCTCCCATGTTCATCTGAAAATATGTGTTCTCCCGGCAGTTGTTGTCCCCAGATGAGAGTTCCCTTGTGCTGCCTCATTTGAATCTCCTTTACTTGACAGAGATGTGCCTGAGCAGCGGCCCTCCCCAGCCCTATCCCAAATCATACTTATTTTGCATAGGAGATACCATGGTCATAAAGATTGTTCTCCCAGGGTGAGGTTCATTCATTGCATTCTGTGTATGCTGACCCCTGTGATTTCCCCAAATGTGGGAAACTCAACTGCATTATTTGTGGTAGTGGGGGACTGTGTTTGTGTTTTCCTCTGGTCAGCTCTGGTAAAAGTCAGATTTCTTTGTCTCAGATCTTCCTCTAGCCTTGTTCTTCTTTCGAGAGTTCCATTGTGCTGCCTCAGTTTGATCTCCTTCACTTGACAGGGGGGTACCCGAGCAGCGACCCTCCCCAGCTCTAGCCCAACTCCTACATAACTGCCAGGTGAGATACTATGATCATGAAGGTGCTTCTCCCAGGGCAAGGCTCACCCATTGCACTCTGGGTGTGCTGCTCCTGCGATTTCCCCAAATGTGGGAAACTTGACTGCATAATTTGCGTTTCCCCTGGTCGGCTCTCGTATAATTCAGATCTCTTTGTCTCAGGTCTCTCTCCAGCCTAGTTTGCTGTCTGTTTCCACTTCTCTTTTCTTGAGCCGCTGCCTTCTATGCCCTTGTGCACTCTCCTGACTTCTCCTGTCTGCTTACTTTGTGCCTTCCAACGCACAATGCAAACTACAGGTAGTGCTGCAGGGCCCACACCCTTTTACTTGCCTTTCAGAGCAGCTCTGGAGCTGTTACAGTGCCCAGCTGCTGCAAGAAATCAGCTTGAATGCTTCAGGGGCTGGGGCATAGCCAACATGAGCCCCACACCGACGGAGGGTGGAGGTGTTTAATGCGAACTAAGGGTCATCCAAGCGCCGCAAAAGGCCGCCATGCCCTGCATACCCCTTTTCTCTTTTCATATGCAGATGAGGGTTCCAGCCAACTTTGGCCCACTGCTTGGATGACATCACCGTATGCAAATACGTCTTCTGCAGACCTTCCCCCAGGAATGCTTGTACTAGTTGTTGCATTTGGTTTGTTGTTTGGGGTGCTTCAGTATTAGGCAGCCTTCTGCTCTCCCATGTTCATCTGAAAATATGTGTTCTCCCTGCAGTTGTTGTCCCCAGATGAGAGTTCTCTTGTGCTGCCTCAGTTGAATCTCCTTTACTTGACAGAGATGTGCCTGAGCAGCGGCCCTCCCCAGCCCTATCCCAAATCATACTTATTTTGCATAGGAGATACCATGGTCATGAAGATTGTTCTTCCAGGGTGAGGTTCATTCATTGCATTCTGGGTATGCTGACCCCTGTGATTTCCCCAAATGTGGGAAACTCGACTGCATTATTTGTGGTAGTGGGGGACTGTGTTTGTGCTTTCCTCTGGTCAGCTCTGGTAAAAGTCAGATTTCTTTGTCTCAGATCTTCCTCTAGCCTTGTTCTTTTTTTGAGAGTTTCCTTGTGCTGCCTCAGTTGGATTTCCTTCACTTGACAGGGGGGTGCCCGAGCAGCGACCCTCCCCAGCTCTAGCCCAACTCCTACTTACCTGCCAGGTGAGATACTATGATCAGGAAGGTGCTTCTCCCAGGGCAAGGCTCACCCATTGCACTCTGGGTGTGCTGCTCCTACGATTTCCCCAAATGTGGGACACTTGACTACATAATTTGTGTTTCCTCTGGTCGGCTACTCGTATAATTCAGATCTCTTTGTCTCAGGTCTCTCTCCAGCCTAGTTTGCTGTCTGTTTCCACTTCTCTTTTCTTGAGCCCCTGCCCTTGCCCTTGTGCACTCTCCTGACTTCTCCTGTCTGCTTACTTTGTGCCTTCCAACGCACAATGCAAATTACAGGTAGTGCTGCAGGGCCAACACCCTTTTACTTGCCTTACAGAGCAGCTCTGGAGCTGTTACAGTGCCCAGCTGCTGCAAGAAATCAGCTTGAATGCTTCAGGGGCTGGGGCATAGCCAACATGAGCCCCACACCGACGGAGGGTGGAGGTGTTTAATGCGAACTAAGGGTCATCCAAGCGCCGCAAAAGGCCGCCATGCCCTGCATACCCCTTTTCTCTTTTCATATGCAGATGAGGGTTCCAGCCAACTTTGGCCCACTGCTTGGATGACATCACCGTATGCAAATCCGTCTTCTGCAGACCTTTTCCCAGGAATGCTTGTACTAGTTGTTGCATTTGGTTTGTTGTTTGGGGGTGCTTCAGTATTAGGCAGCCTTCTGCTCTCCCATGTTCATCTGAAAATATGTGTTCTCCCTGCAGTTGTTGTCCCCAGATGAGAGTTCCCTTGTGCTGCCTCAGTTGAATCTCCTTTACTTGACAGAGATGTGCCTGAGCAGCGGCCCTCCCCAGCCCTATCCCAAATCATACTTATTTTGCATAGGAGATACCATTGTCATGAAGATTGTTCTCCCAGGGTGAGGTTCATTCATTGCATTCTGGGTATGCTGACCCCTGTCATTTCCCCAAATGTGGGAAACTCGACTGCATTATTTGTGGTAGTGGGGGACTGTGTTTGTGCTTTCCTCTGGTCAGCTCTGGTAAAAGTCAGATTTCTTTGTCTCAGATCTTCCTCTAGCCTTGTTCTTTTTTCGAGAGTTTCCTTGTGCTGCCTCAGTTGGATCTCCTTCACTTGACAGGGGGGTGCCCGAACAGCGACCCTCCCCAGCTCTAGCCCAACTCCTACTTACCTGCCAGGTGAGATACTATGATCAGGAAGGTGCTTCTCCCAGGGCAAGGCTCACCCAATGCACTCTGGGTGTGCTGCTCCTACGATTTCCCCAAATGTGGGACACTTGATTACATAATTTGTGTTTCCTCTGGTCGGCTCTCGTATAATTCAGATCTCTTTGTCTCAGGTCTCTCTCCAGCCTAGTTTGCTGTCTGTTTCCACTTCTCTTTTCTTGAGCCGCTCCCTTCTATGCCCTTGTGCACTATCCTGACTTCTCCCGTCTGCTTACTTTGTGCCTTCCAACGCACAATGCAAACTACAGGTAGTGCTGCAGGGCCCACACCCTTTTACTTGCTTTACAGAGCAGCTCTGGAGCTGTTACAGTGCCCAGCTGCTGCAAGAAATCAGCTTGAATGCTTCAGGGGCTGGGGCATAGCCAACATGAGCCCCACACCGAAGGAAGGTGGAGGTGTTTAATGCAAACTAGGGGTCATCCAAGCGCCGCAAAAGGCCGCCATGCCCTGCACACCCCTTTTTTATTTTCATATGCAGACGAGGGTTGAAGCCAACTTTGACCCACTGCTTGGATGACATCACCATATGCAAATCCATCTGCTGCAGGCCTTCCCCCAGGAATGCTTGCACTAGTAGTTGCATTTGGTTTGTTGTTTGGGGGTGCTTCAGTGTTAGGCAGCCTTCTGCCCTCCCATGTTCATCTGAAAATATGTGTTCTCCCTGCAGTTGTTGTCCCCAGATGAGAGTTCCCTTGTGTTGCCTCAGTTGAATCTCCTTTACTTGACAGAGATGTGCCTGAGCAGCTGCCCTCCCCAGCCCTATCCCAAATCATACTTATTTTGCATAGGAGATACCATGGTCATGAAGATTGTTCTCCCAGGGTGAGGTTCATTCATTGCACTCTGGGTATGCTGACCCCTGTGATTTCCCCAAATGTGGGGAACTCGACTGCATTATTTGTGGTAGTGGGGGACTGCGTTTGTGCTTTCCTCTGGTCAGCTCTGGTAAAAGTCAGATTTCTTTGTCTCAGATCTTCCTCTAGCCTTGTTCTTCTTTCGAGAGTTCCCTTGTGCTGCCTCAGTTGGATCTCCTTCACTTGACAGGGGGTGCCCGAGCAGCAATCCTCCACAGCTCTAGCCCAACTCCTACTTACCTGCCAGGTGAGATACTATGATGTTCACTGTTAGGGCAATCAGGATGTGGAATTCCCTGCCAGGGAAGGTGGTAATGGCGGACTCTGTAATTGGATTTAAAAAAGGAATGGATACATTTCTGAATGAAAAAGCTATCCAAGGTTATAATACTTAAAATATCAACATGGTTAATCCGGGGGTAACATGAGTTATAGTAGCTAACTAGTCATAAAACATTATTCAGCAAGTATGTAGAATCATCACAACTTAAAACAGGTTGAACACGATGGGCAATTTGCCTCTATTCAACCTCAAAAACTATGTTACTATATGTTACTATATTACTATGTTACTGTAGTATACAGAACACCACAATGTAATGAGCAGTGATAGTGAGCACTGATGAGGATACTAGAACTGACACTGAGCAGCAAGATGCAGCACTGGACTATTAGTAATGTACTGTAGTATGCTGAGCACCACAATGCAGCACAAGACAATGAGCAGTGATACTGAGCACTGATGAGGATACTACTGAGAACTGACACTGAGCAGGAGAGACACACTACTAGTATTACTGAGCAGCAATAAGTAACCACTGATACTGAGCACTGATATTGAGATTTCCACTGAGAGAACATAGCCACGTCCTCTCCGCTCTTTCTTCAATGCACGAGTAAAAATGGCGGCAACGCGCAGCTCTTTATATGGAATCCGAATCTCGAGAGAATCCGACAGCGGGATGATGACATTTTCCCTTGTTCAGGTTTTCCGAGTCAGGCGGGAACAACCGAGCCTGCCTCGGACCAGTGTAAACCACATGGAGTTCGTCGGGAATTCGGTTCTCGGAGAACCGAACCCGCTCCTCTCTACCTTATACCCATCAATTTTTTTATTTTCAATCTAAGCCCCTGCAGTTTTCTGTAAGCATCTGCTTCGCTATGATGATCAACAAGTCACAAGGGCAAACACTCAGGGCTTGAGGCGTAGATCTTAGGACCAGCTGCTACAAGCATGGCAGAGGTGTCACTATCACTGGTGACACCCAGAGAGGTGGCGAAGGAGATTGTAATGCAGTGCGCGCAGATAAGCAGCGCAATGGTAAAAAGGAGGCATGGTTTCATAGGTAGGGGCGTGGCCTGGTGGCCTGAATCTACATTTTGTTGCTCCGGGTGTCCCGGGGGTTGGGGGCTGCACCCGGGGACTAGTGTGTGTGCGGTGCTGGCTCCTGCACAGTGACAGGGCATGGCCACCCAGCATGACGCCTCCATTCTTGACCATGCTGTAATTGCAGTCGCACTGCAGTTCAGCGTGATCATAAAAAATGGTGTAGCCTCCTGCTGGTGCAAACTGTATGTGCGCGCAGGAAGCCGCCACCATTTTTGTGATCACAGCGGCTGAATGTGATGTCATACAGCCGCTGTGACCACGCCCCCTGTGTCTCCTCCGTTGCAGACCCCATTTTGAAGCCTTGCCCCCGCACCGCTCCATCCCTGACTTGGAAATGGAGTG
This sequence comes from Pseudophryne corroboree, assembly GCF_028390025.1. Classification (NCBI taxonomy): domain Eukaryota; kingdom Metazoa; phylum Chordata; class Amphibia; order Anura; family Myobatrachidae; genus Pseudophryne; species Pseudophryne corroboree. The sequence continues at coordinate 6,916 of NW_026968046.1, read as the reverse complement.
TTGCTGACCCCCCTCTCCCCCCCCCCCGCCCCGATTGACAGGCAGAGGCGATCGCATTCTCTGCGGGGTGCCGCAGAAAATGCAGGCACATGCGTATGCTGTTAGCAATTTTTGCAGTTGGATCGCTTATTGTGATTGCATTCCAACCTGAATCAGGCCCTATTACCTATCACAATGCGCTGCGGGCAGTACAAAATTGGGTTAATATAGGAGTAAAACTCCCAGACCTGTGCTCCTTAACTGTACCTGGTGGCTAGTGGAGCGGCTGCCCAGTAATCAGTGTCCACGCCAGTGCGCACACGGTCCACCCCCTACGGCCACGCTCCCCTTCATCAGCGGCCTCGTGATCCGGAAGGGCGGTGTGTGTGTGACTGACCTTAGGAAGAAACTGGAGCCTCCGCTGCAGTGACCCAGCAACCAGGGCACGGGAGTATACAGCGCCGCTGGGAGTGATGAAGCTGCAGTAAAGATGTCTATTAGACCTAGCCTGCTGCAGCCCTTGTAGATTCTCATAAAACAAGTTCTTCTTTTCTTGTCAAAATTAATAGCTAAGAATAGGCTGCCTGAGGCAGGCCCCTGTTAAGTGGCCTGCTACTGAAGGCACCAACTACAAACTGAGCTCCCTGTTCATGGAAGCGGGGTTATAGAGGAGGATGCGCTGAGCATCTTGGGAACAGTCAAAAGCTTTGAGCCGGTTGGTGCCTCAGATCAAGATCCTACTCTACACCCCAATGTGAATCCTTGTGGAGTCCAGTGTACCCCACAGAAGAAATTAATGTGTCACACCCATTGGCAGCAACCTTAGAATAGCTGCTGACGGGCACAATTGAGAAAGGAAGGGGGGGGGGACATTTGAATCCAGCACATAGATGCAATTCAAATATGTAATTTGTACCTTCCTATTTTAAAATATAATGGATGAACCTCACCCTGTGAGAACAATCTTCATGATCAAGAGATCTCATATGCAAAATAAGTATGAGTTGGGATAGGGCTGGGGAGGGTGGCTGCTCGGGCAGCCCCTCCCCCGTCAAGTTAAGGAGATTCAACTGAGGACGCACAAGGGAACTCTCGTCTGGGGACAACAACTGCAGGGAGACCACATCTGTTCAGATGAACATGGGAGGGTGGAAGGCTGCCTAATATTGAAGCACCATCAAATATCAAACCATATGCAACAACTAGTACAAGCATTCCTGGGGGAAGGTCTGCAGAAGACGGATTTGCATACGGTGATGTCATCCAAGATGTGGGCCAAAGTTGGCTGGAACCCTCATCTGCATATGAAAAGAGAAAAGGGGCATGCAGGGCATGGCGGCCTTTTGCGGTGCTTGGATGACCCCTAGTTCGCATTAAACACCCCCACCCTCCTTTGGTGTGGGGCTCATGTTGGCCATGCCCCATCCCCTGAAGCATTCAAGCTGATTTCTTGCAGCAGCTGGGCACTGTAACAGCTCCAGAGCTGTTCTGTAAGGCAAGTAAAAGGGTGTGGGCCCTGCAGCACCACCTGTAGTTCGCATTGTGCGTTGGAAGGCACAAAGTAAGCAGACGGGAGGAGAAGTCAGGATAGTGCGCAAGGGCATCCTTTTCTCTTAGTCCGTAGAGGATGCTGGGGTCACATTAAGAACCATGGGGTATAGACGGGATCCGCAAGAGACATGGGCACTTTAAGACTTTCAAAGGGTGTGAACTGGCTCCTCCCTCTATGCCCCTCCTCCAGACTCCAGTTATAGGAACTGTGCCCAGGGAGACGGACATTTCGAGGAAAGGATTTATTGTTAAACTAAGGTGAGCATCTTACCAGCTCACACCTTAAGCATGCCGCAGAACGTGGCATTCAACAGAACACAAGCCAACGGCATGAACAATTGCAGCAAAAAGCTGACCAGAACCATAAAATAACATGTGTATAACCACAAGTAATAACTGCAGACACAGTATGGACTGGGACGGTATGGACAGTATGGACCTCTACGGACTAAGAGAAAAGGATTTACCGGTAGGTATTAAAATCCTATTTTCTCATACGACCTAGAGGATGCTGGGGTCACATTAAGAACCATGGGGTTATACCAAAGCTCTTGAACGGGTGGGAGAGTGCGTACGACTCTGCAGTCGAATGACCCAACTTGAGGTTATCATCAGCCAAGGTATCAAACTTGTAAAACTTAGCAAAAGTGTTTACTTAATAGCTGCTCGGCAAAGTTGCAATGCCGAGACTCCCCGACCAGCTGCCCAGGATGAACCCACCTTTCTAGTAGAATGGGTCTTCACCTAATTCAGTAACGGCAATCCTGCCATGGAATGAGCATGCTGAATCTTACCACAGATCCAGCGCATAATGGTCTACATGGAAGCAGGACACCCAATCCTGTTGGGAGCATACAGGACAAACAGAGCCTCTGTTTTCCTAATCTGAACCGTTCTGGTGACATAAATTTTCAAAGTTCTGACCACAGCCAGAGACTTTGACTCAACGAAGGTGTCAGTGGCCAAAGGCACCATGTGGAAAGATGAACCACCTTCGGCAGAAATTGTTGACGTGTCCTCAATTCTGCTCTATCTTCAGTGCTGCACTGTGGGGGCACTTATTTATCTGGCACTGGGGGGCATTCATTTATCTGGCACTGGGGGCATTTATTTATCTGGCACTGTGGGGGCACTTATTTATCTGGCACTGGGGGCATTTATTTATCTGGCACTGTGGGGGCATATATCTGGCACTGTGGGGGCATTTCTGGCACTGTGGGGGCATATCTGCGCTGTGGGGGCATTTATGTATCTGCGCTGTGGGGGCATTTATGTATCTGCACTGTGGGGGCATGTATGTATCTGGCACTGTGGGGGCATTTCTGTATCTGGCACTGGGAGGGCATATCGGCACTGTGGGGGTATTTATGTATCTGGCACTGTGGGGGTATATCTGCACTGTGGGGGCACTTATTTATCTGGCACTGGGGGCATTTATTTATCTGGCACTGTGGGGGCATTTATTTATCTGGCACTGTGGGGGGCATTTATTTATCTGGTACTGTGGGGACATATCTGGCACTGGGGGCATTAATGTATCTGGCACTGTGGGGGCATATCTGGCACTGGGGGCATTAATGTATCTGACACTGTGAGGGGCAATAATGCATCTGGCACTGTGTGGGCACTTATGCATCTGGCACTGGGGGCATTTATGCATCTGGCAATGTGTGGGCATTTATGTATCTGGCACTGGGGGCATTTATGTATCTGGCCCTTTGGGGGCATATCTGGCACTGTGGGGGCATTTTTATATATGGCACTGTGGGTGCATATCTGGCACTGTGTGGCCATTTATGTAGCTGGCACTGCTGGGGGGCATGTCACGTGTAGCTGGCACTGCTGGGGGGGGCATGTCACGTGTAGCTGGCACTGCTGGGGAGCATGTCGCGTGTAGCTGGCACTGCTGGGGAGCATGTCGCGTGTAGCTGGCACTGCTGGGGAGCATGTCGCGTGTAGCTGGCACTGCCAGATACATAAATACCCCCACAGTGCCGATATGCCCCCCCAGTGCCAGATAAATAAATGCCCCCACAGTGCCAGATAAATAATTGCCCCCAGTGCCAGATAAATAAATGCCCCCAGTGCCAGATAAATAAGTGCCCCCACAGTGCAGATATACCCCCCCAGTGCCAGATACAGAAATGCCCCCACAGTGCCAGATACATACATGCCCCCACAGTGCCAGATACAGTAATGCCCCCTCACAGTGCACAGATAAATGTCCCCCCCCCCCCACAGTGCCAGATAAATGAATGCCCCCCAGTGCCCCCACAGTGCCAGATAAATGCCCCCCACAGTGCCACATGTGCCCCCAGTACCTGCTGTGCCGAGGCCGAGGGAGGGTGAGTGCTGCTGTGCTGCCGAGGGAGGGTGAGTGCTGCTGTGCGCGCCCGCTGTCTGTGCAGCGCCGGTGTCTGACATCAGACGCCGGCGCCGCATAGCGCACAGTGCCAGCCGGGACTCGGAGGACAGCAGGGGAGATCAGGGCCGGCTCCAGGCTCCGACATGGCGGCGCCAGCGCACGGCGCCCATTAAGGGTGGCGCCCTGCGCGGCCGCTCGAGTCGAACATGCCTCGAGCCGGCCCTGCTGTATTGTACCTTTGCATTTTTCTCCCAAACGAAGGACACTAGAATGAAAATTTTAAAGCCTCCTATTAGTGCTTCATCTACACGTTATAGCCCTGAATTTTTCAATGCCTATCTCTTTGCAAAAGAGAGCTATCGGCAAGGAAAAGCTGTATTGTACCTTTGCAGTTTTCTCCCAAACGAAGGACACTAGAATGAAAATTTTAAAGCCCCCTGTTAGTGCTTCATCTACACGTTATAGCCCTGAATTTTCCAATGCCTATCTCTTTGCAAAAGAGAGATATCGGCAAGGAAAAGCTGTATTGTACCTTTGCATTTTTCTCCCAAACGAAAGACACTAGAATGAAAATTTTAAAGCCTCCTGTTAGTGCTTCATCTACACGTTATAGCCCTGAATTTTCCAATGCCTATCTCTTTGCAAAAGAGAGATATCGGCAAGGAAAAGCTGTATTGTACCTTTGCATTTTTCTCCCAAACGAAAGACACTAGAATGAAAATTTTAAAGCCTCCTGTTAGTGCTTCATCTACACGTTATAGCCCTGCATTTTCCAATGCCAATCTCTTTGCAAAAGAGAGATATCGGCAAGGAAAAGCAGCATTGTACCTTTGCATTTTTCTCCCAAACGAAAGACACTAGAATGAAAATTGTAAAGCCTCCTGTTAGTGCTTCATCTACACGTTATAGCCCTGCATTTTCCAATGCCTAGCTCTTTGCAAAAGAGAGATATTGGCAAGGAAAAGCTGTATTGTACCTTTGCATTTTTCTCCCAAACGAAAGACACTAGAATGAAAATTTTAAAGCCTCCTGTTAGTGCTTCATCTACACGTTATAGCCCTGAATTTTCCAATGCTTATCTCTTTGCAAAAGAGAGATATTGGCAAGGAAAAGCAGCATTGTACTTTTGCATTTTTCTCCCAAACGAAAGACACTAGAATGAAAATTTTAAAGCCTCCTGTTAGTGCTTCATCTACACGTTATAGCCCTGAATTTTCCAATGCCTAGCTCTTTGCAAAAGAGAGATATTGGCAAGGAAAAGCTGTATTGTACCTTTGCATTTTTCTCCCAAACGAAGGACACTAGATTGAACATTTTAAAGCCTCCTATTAGTGCTTCATCTACACGTTATAGCCCTGAATTTTCCAATGCCTAGCTCTTTGCAAAAGAGAGATATCGGCAAGGAAAAGCGGTATTGTACCTTTGCATTTTTCTCCCAAACGAAATACACTAGAATGAAAATTTTAAAGCCTCCTGTTAGTGCTTCATCTACACGTTATAGCCCTGAATTTTCCAATGCCTATCTCTTTGCAAAAGAGAGATATCGGCAAGGAAAAGCTGTATTGTACCTTTGCATTTTTCTCCCAAACGAAGGACACTAGAATGAAAATTTTAAAGCCTCCTATTAGTGCTTCATCTACACGTTATAGCCCTGAATTTACCAATGCCTATCTCTTTGCAAAAGAGAGATATCGGCAAGGAAAAGCTGTATTGTACCTTTGCAGTTTTCTCCCAAACGAAGGACACTAGAATGAAAATTTTAAAGCCTCCTGTTAGTGCTTCATCTACACGTTATAGCCCTGAATTTTCCAATGCCTATCTCTTTGCAAAAGAGAGATATCGGCAAGGAAAAGCTGTATTGTACCTTTGCATTTTTCTCCCAAACGAAAGACACTAGAATGAAAATTTTAAAGCCTCCTATTAGTGCTTCATCTACACGTTATAGCCCTGAATTTACCAATGCCTATCTCTTTGCAAAAGAGAGATATCGGCAAGGAAAAGCTGTATTGTACCTTTGCATTTTTCTCCCAAACGAAAGACACTAGAATGAAAATTTTAAAGCCTCCTGTTAGTGCTTCATCTACACGTTATAGCCCTGAATTTTCCAATGCCTATCTCTTTGCAAAAGAGAGATATCGGCAAGGAAATGCTGTATTGTACCTTTGCATTTTTCTCCCAAACGAAAGACACTAGAATGAAAATTTTAAAGCCTCCTGTTAGTGCTTCATCTACACGTTATAGCCCTGAATTTTCCAATGCTTATCTCTTTGCAAAAGAGAGATATTGGCAAGGAAAAGCAGCATTGTACTTTTGCATTTTTCTCCCAAACGAAAGACACTAGAATGAAAATTTTAAAGCCTCCTGTTAGTGCTTCATCTACACGTTATAGCCCTGAATTTTCCAATGCCTAGCTCTTTGCAAAAGAGAGATATTGGCAAGGAAAAGCTGTCTTGCACCTTTGCATTTTTCTCCCAAACGAAGGACACTAGATTGAACATTTTAAAGCCTCCTATTAGTGCTACATCTACACGTTATAGACCTGAATTTTCCAATGCCTAGCTCTTTGCAAAAGAGAGATATCGGCAAGGAAAAGCGGTATTGTACCTTTGCATTTTTCTCCCAAACGAAATACACTAGAATGAAAATTTTAAAGCCTCCTGTTAGTGCTTCATCTACACGTTATAGCCCTGAATTTTCCAATGCCTATCTCTTTGCAAAAGAGAGATATTGGCAAGGAAAAGCTGTATTGTACCTTTGCATTTTTCTCCCAAACGAAGGACACTAGAATGAAAATTTTAAAGCCTCCTATTAGTGCTTCATCTACACGTTATAGCCCTGAATTTACCAATGCCTATCTCTTTGCAAAAGAGAGATATCGGCAAGGAAAAGCTGTATTGTACCTTTGCAGTTTTCTCCCAAACGAAGGACACTAGAATGAAAATTTTAAAGCCTCCTGTTAGTGCTTCATCTACACGTTATAGCCCTGAATTTTCCAATGCCTATCTCTTTGCAAAAGAGAGA